>NC_139023.1:29100968-29510410 GCF_964662115.1 Mustela nivalis | reverse complement strand
TACCACTTATTTATATTAACTAGAAAGAATAGAATATTGAACTTTTTAAAAAAATTTATTTATTTATTTGATAGACACAGATCACAAGTAGGCAGAGAGGCAGGCAAAGAGAGGAGGAAGCAGGCCCCCTGCTGAGCAGAGAGCCAGATGTGGGGCTCAATCCCAGGGCCCTGGGATCATGACCTGAGCAAAAGGCAGAGGCTTTAACCCACTGAGCCACCCACGTGCCCCTAAAATATTGAACATTAACATTAGCACAATGTCAGTTTTTGAATCAGATTAAGCTTTGGAAAACCAGACCAAGATAAATTAAACTAAAACCAGTTTAATTTGAATGTGAAAGGAAAGATCTGTAACTTGGTGCATTGATTTTTCATGGCTATAAAAGCAGATTTCTGCTCTCTTTATGTTTTAAAACAACACACATCTATTACCTCATATTATCATGAATCAGGAGTCTGGAAAGGCTTTGAGAAATCTTCTGCTTAATCTTTGCAGACTACAAATTAAAATGTCGGCAGGATTATGGTTTTATCTGAGGTTCTGGATCCCATTCCAAGATCATGTGCTTGTTGGCAGAATTCAGTTGCTTGTGGTTGTAGGACAGAGACGCTCAGCTCCCAGATCCCCTGCAGGCTTGCTCTATGATGCTCTTGATGAGCAAGTCACATCATGGCATCTTGCTTCTTTAGGACCACTGAATAGTCTCTTACTCTAGTCTGGAAGAAGGAAATTTTATATAACATAAGATCAAAGGAGTAACATCTCACCATCATCACTTTTTCCAGATAAGTAGTTTAGTGAATGGGATTACATCCTTTTGCTATCTTCTACTGACCAGAGGCAAAATCCCTACAAAAGGACAGAGATCATGGGGCCATCTCAGAATGATATTTACCATACCTGGCTTATAACTGGAAAGATTTTAAATTGCCAGGGATTGTTTCAGCTGGTTAGTTAGAACAAAATGTGAGAACAGGAACAAACACTTATTTCCTTTATACCCTTTGTCTGTGGTTTATCCTGAGGTTTTTCATTTTCATTTGTATAGTTTTTTTTTTTTAAAGATTTTATTTATTTACTTAACAGAGAGATCACAAGTAGGCATAGAGGCAGGCAGAGAGAGAGAGAGGAGGAAGAAGCAGGCTCCCTGCTGAGCAGAGAGCCCGATGCGGGACTCTATCTCAGGACCCTGAGATCATGACCTGAGCCGAAGGCAGCGGCTTAACCCACTGAGCCACCCAGGCGCCCTCATTTGTATAATTTTAATTCCCCTATTTAAAAAGTCATTTTCAGGGGTGCCTGGGTGGCTCAGTGAGTTAAAGCCTCTGCCTTTGGCTCAGGTCATGATCCCAGGGTCCTGGGATCAAGGCCCCGCGTCGGGCTTCCTGCTCGGTGGGGAACCAGCTTCCTCCTCTCTCTCTGCCTGCCTCCCGGCCTACTTGTGATCTCCCTCTGTCAAATAAATACAATCTTTTAAAAAAAAATAAAAAGTAATTTCCAGGGGCACCTGGTTGGCTCAGTCATTAAGCCTCTGCCTTTGGCTCAGGTCAAGATCCCAAGGTCCTGGGATCAAGCCCAGCATCAGGCTCCCTGTTCCACAGGAAACCTGCTTCTCCCTGCCCCACCTCTCTGCTTGTGTTCCTGCTCTCACTATGTCTCTCTCTGTTCAAATAAAGAAACAAATTTTAGATGAATAAATAAATAAAGTAATTTCGATACCTTTCCCAATCTTGCTATTCTTTTCACTCATACAGTAGAATAAGGATGTTGTGAACCCTTATTTTTACAAGTGAAGAAATTGAGTTTCAGAGAGGTTATTAACAAGCTCAAATGCTCTTAGGTAATAAGAGGTAGACCTGGCAACTATTTCAGATGTTCTGGCTTCTGTTCGTAATGTGATATCACATATCACAAGCATTACGTCTCTATAAAGTTTGGCTTAATGGACCTGGCTATTCACAGACCTGTACCCCTGGGGATAAAAATATATGTATATAAAAAATAAAAAATTAAAAAAAAAGTTTTGCTTAATGGGATTTTGCAGTGTCCATAAGGACTACCTTAGCATCCCCTAATTCCACATATAAGAGACTGATTGCATAACCATGTGCTATGTACAACAGGCAAATTAGGTTAGACTAGATGTCCACAAATACACAGAGATGGGAAAATATTTTTAACCGATATTTCCTGATAATAGGGATATTATGGAGTCACTGTCATATTTTCTTCCATCTCTGAAACTAATATAAAGCTTTCCCTGAGATGGCATATTGAGATACCAATCCAGATATTGATGTACTAACAAAAAAACAAAAACAAAAAAATTCTAATAAGATCTCTGTTTTTAGTATTTGTTTTGTTTTCAGGATCTATTCACTAGAACCATGATAAAAATTTCAGAAATTTTACTGAGTTTCAAATCTCCCTTAATAAAATATACCAATTTTGTCATGGTATATCCTTATTACTTATTACTTTGAGTCAATATGCTCCATATGAATAACTATAAGAGTATTGGGAAAAGTTTGTTGAAAAATAAATTATGTCTTTAAAATAAAATCCAGAGTAGAGTGAAATATCAGAGTTATCAGCTGAAGGTTAGAATACAAAGGTAAACTAGAATGAAAAAATTTAAAAAAGCATAGCATAACATATAAACTTGTTGAACCACTATGGTGTATACTGAAACAAATGTAGCACCATGTGTCAACTATATTTCAATAAAAAATTAATAAAAGGTGAATTAGAATGCAGAATTAACATTAGAATGCAGAAGAAAGCAGATTAACATTATTGTTAGCTGGAACTGTGTCCTTATATCCCCAATCCTACTTTCCCAGCCTGAGCAGAAGAGTTCCCTGGTGTGCTGAGCTTCCTTTTAAGGCCCAGATTTAGACAAACGAAGCTCCACAAGCCATAAACCAATCCTAACTCTGTATCTTTTTACGCTGTGAGCTACCACATGGTGGGAGAGAAAAATGAAGGCCAATCAGAACATGGGTAGAAAAATGAAGAGAAAAGACTATTGATGACTCTGACCTTTAGTTTCTGAATTATCCTGGTCTCTGGTAAGAAACCTAAGTGATCATCATTGAATATTACCAATTGGATTCATTCTTTCTTTCTTTCTTTCTTTCTTTCTTTCTTTCTTTCTTTCTTTCTTTTTTAAAGATTTTATTTATTTATTTGACAGAGAGAAATCACAAGTAGACGGAGAGGCAGGCAGAGAGAGAGAGAGGGAAGCAGGCTCCCTGCTGAGCAGGGAGCCCAATGCGAGACTGATCCCAGGACCCTGAGATCATGACCCGAGGCGAAGGCAGCAGCCTAACCCACTGCGCCACCCAGGCGCCCTGGATTATTTCTTGAAGAAGCAAAGTTTGGGAATATAAAACATAGCTTGAAGAGGGACTGGAAAGAACCTTTTTCCTGCAGCAATGTTATATTAAATATATCAAAAGCTGCAGAACACTAGAATCAATAGAGATATTGAAAAAAAATGTGTGGAAAAGGATTATGTTCCTAAATGGGTCTAGAAATACAAATTGAAACAACAATGAACAAATATAATTGCTTTATAAATTCTATAGTGTTATTGTATGTTTCCAAATATGTGAAATCAACTTGTTTGGTTATGGACTTTTTCTTGAAGAACCATATTATTATCTCATTAAACATCAAGGTGTCTGTCAGGTAGTCTAAGAAGTAGGGGCTGAGGGACAGTTATTAGTCTTGCAAGAGTTTTTTGGGGAAGGTGTTGCTTTACAACCTTCTCAGGAGCTCCCGGATATATCTGAAAACAGCCCCTATAGGTGTAGGGTAGGGAGACACCAAAGAAGGAGGCAGACCACTCTAGATTAGTAGGTGGCAGCTTTAATAAGCAAAGCAACATAATTATGAGTTTTGTCCTGGGTGGAAGCAAGACTAGTAAGTTTCTGCATTCACCTGCGAAATTGTAAAAGTTTAGACAGAGGCTCGAGCTGGGTTCAGTCATGTATACCATCAAGATAGTCTCTTGGGGTGCCTCGGTGGGTCAGCAGGTTCAGCCTCTGCCTTCGGCTCAGTTCAGGATCTCAGGGTCCAGGGATCAAGCCTCAGATGGGCTCTCTCGTCAGCAGGGAGTTTGCTTCCCCCTCTTTCTCTGCCTGCCTCTCTGCCTACTTGTGATCTCTGTCTGTCAAATAAATAAATAAAATCTTAAAAAAAAAAAGTCTCATCACCTCATTTCTACTTTAATGTTTTATTCTTGGGGCAGCTTTTGGGAACGGGGAAAGCAAGCAGAATACAGATTCCAACGACAAGGGAAGGGGTTAGAGAGCCCCCAGTTGCCTGGGTCCAGCTTGCACAGGGATCAGTGATCATGTCTTCTTGATGACCTTTCCCACCAGGAGGCAGTGCTTATGAGGGGAATAAACGTAGAAATAGCAAGACTGGTAAGACAGAGTGTCAAATTGCAATGAAGATAGAACTCTTCACCAAACCACAGGCAGCTCTGGAATAAAAATCGCTTGATAGAAGAACCCCATGTTGAAGAAAATTGCATTGTCTTAGTGATTCCACTATGCTCATTAATTGGCTGGGGGGCTTCCTAGAAAGAGCGTAGCTATAACCTGAAAGCTGAGGCAGTTGAAGGTATTAATAGCTAGAGGCTGTCATCTAACGGTACTGCCTACCACCAAACAGTGGGTATTACATGATAAGAGATCCAAGTGGTTTATCTCCAAGACGTCCACAACTGGTACTTGAAGGAACCCAGAGTAGAAAATTCTGACAATGACATATTCAATATGAATAGGCCCAATCAATCACTGAGGCAAACCTAATTGTGTGTATAAGTGAGTGTGTGTTTCTTTCTCTCTTATTAAAGCAGCAGTGAAGCTGCCAACTAGTATTCCTGAGATTTGACAGAATATAGAATTTCCTCCTTTGTATATTCTTGTCTGCAGAGTGGGGGGAAAAAATGACTGTCTTTATTGTCAGTGAACACCTAGAAGGGTTTATCTTAGACTTGGATGTGGTCTCAAGATACTATAGTGCTTGGTTTCTTGCTTTCATGAAGATAAGGCATTAGGATCCCTCTTACATGAAGCAGCGGGGTGAGGACTAGAAGGCTTAAAATAATACAAAATATCTGGGATAAGACACTTTATATCAAAAAGACCACCTAGGAAGGGATCTTTCTGGAAATCTATTCAAACTCCCACAGACGTTTAAGTGTGTGCTTCGATTACAAATAAGAACTTTGTTGTATTTTAGGTTTAGCTCCGGAAAATCTGTATCACATTGGTTTCTGAATTGAAGGAGATGGATGGGAGTTTTTACTCAGTCTTGCCCTTAGTTTTCAGAGTTTTATTTGTAATGACCTGTGAGTCACTCCTGGCTTGGCCTGGAGGTCAACTAGAAATACCAAGTGTAAAATGCAATTATTTAAGAGAAGATGGCAACAGTTTATGGTAGTTTTATAAAAATTTGGCTTTGATTTTTGACATGATCCAAACATACCCAGAAAAAAAAAAATCAAGCAGTGTTGTTTATGTTTACTATGCTCTGTACTCTGTATTTATTATGTGTATAGCATTATGTGTATTATGTCTCCTGTTATCTGTAATGAGATATATAGAATCATGGATTGATAAAATTTCTAAAGATGGTTGGGGCAGGAAATATGTCATCATCTGGGCACCTGGGTGGCTCAGTGGGTTAAGCCTCTGCCTTCAACTCAGGTCATGATCCCAGGGTCCTAGGATGGAGCCCCACATCGGGCTCTCTGCTCAGCAGGGAGCCTGCTTCTCCCCACCCCCTCTCTGCCTGCCTCTCTGCCTACTACGTGTGACCTCTCTCTCTCTCTGTGTCAAATAAATACAAAATATCTAAAAAAAAAAAAAAAATCCCAGGATCCTGGGATCAAGCCCTGCTTCTGGCTCTCTGCTCAGCAGGGAGCCTGCTTCCTCCTCTCTGTCTGCCTCTCTGCCTACCTGTAATCTCTGTCTGTCAAATAAATAAATAAAATCTTTTTTAAAAAATGTGATCATCTGATGATCTTCCAAACTAACCTGTAAATTCCAATAAAATTTTGTTTATAAAAACATAATGGGCCAGATTTGGCCTGTAGGTCACAGTCTGCCAACCCTGCTGAAAGTAATTTTTAGTGTTTGGAAACATGGAAGCCATGCCTCTAAACTTTCTTGGCTTCTGAAAGCTGAGTGGAAAACAGTTCCAGGTCTTTCTACATAAAGAGTCCACCTTATAGAAATCTAATGTAATTCTAAACAATGCTGTTACTTATCTATAACCTTACATTCCCAGAAGCTAGCATGGCTATGATCTGACAATATTTAGAGATCACATTTCAGCTGCTGAAAAGATCTTTTAATTTTGTAGAAAATACAGATCAGAAGTTCTGGGGGAGATCAATTGGGAGTATCCACTTTTTGCTTTAATTTGTCATTCCTTATGCTGATCCCCACAATTCTACAGTCCCTCTCCTTGCAGAGAATAGGAATTTTATGATATTCAAGCATGCATCCTTGTCTGATACACCAAGCAGAGAGGAGTGGACATTCAGGTTTGGTCTATTTAATTGAAATCGCTGAGGCATAAAGTAAGTAACAGTTTATAGTCTGCAACTGACATCTGAGAAAAAACCTGACTTAAAATTTGCATGTATTAAATCTGGAAAGCTATAATGGATCCTTAGGGTTAATGGTGACTTGAGACAAATCCAGCACATCTTACATCTTCCATGCATAAAAATGCAGGAAAATATCTATCACTCTGTGCAGGTTCACTAACATTGGTAAGCAGAATTTAGAACTCACCATCTGTGTTTCCACTAAGGGAAATTGTATTCCTTTCATATACAAGGGTTTCTAGCTTTGAATCACTGACAGCATAATGCCATTTCCTTGTTGCATGATTCATCAGCTTCATTTAATTAAACTGAAATCACAGAAGGTAGGATTCAGCCAAGCACTGTTTGTCCCTGAACCACCATTCTTCCCTTGAAGACCCTGACCTAAAGTGAGAACAGAAGGCCAAGCATCTCTTTAGGATTACAGTTACTTTTTGTTTCCCCTGGAAAACAGTTCCAGGTCTTTCTACATAAAGAGTCCACCTTATAGAAATCTAATGTAATTCTAAACGATGCTGTCTGAAATTTGAAATCCCCCTGTTAAAAGTGTCCTGAATAAAATTTACTGCTGTTACAGAACTCTGAATGCATATATTCTGCTTGACTTCTGTTATCCTTTTATTTTTGAGGAAAAAAATCATAAAAACCATTGGCACTATATCTTTGCCTGATTTGGAGTTTACCTGTTCTACATACATTTTCAAAATTGGCACTAATTTTGTGCAACAAGAAAAGAGATACTTTTATTCAGAGTAAAGGTTTAGGTAATAGTGAGTTGCTACAGTGTTTATTTCTGGCTTTCCAGAGAGCTGGTAATTTAGTAGCAATCATGTGTCAAATAACTTATATGTGACCTAGTGTTTGATATCTTTCTTAAATAAACCGTGTGAAGGAGCTTTATCTTGATTTTGATGCTAAAGGTATTGAGGACCCAAGTGTTTAGTTGCCTTGTGCAAAGCCATACAGATAAGTATACCAGCTCTGTTTGGTTTCAAAGTCCTTTATTTACTTATTTATTTTTGTTGTTGTTGTTTTTCTTCGTTCCTGCTATTTCATGCTTGGTTTCCCTGATATGGGGGACTAAGGAACCCTCCCAGGTTTAACTTTTGAATCTCTCTATCTGGGTTAGGAAAGGAAAGGAAATTGTGCTCATTTATCTTCATTTTTCTGAATTTCCATGCCCCTTTAATTATGCACTAAATAAACAACCTTTATACTACACATTGTCTTAAACACTGTTCTTTGATTTTTGAAAACTTCTCAACAAGCACTTGTTAGTGGCTAAAAGGTCTGTATCTATTTGTGTGTATAAATTTGTGAATCTTATATTTTAATACACTTGAAAAAACCCACAAAGTGATTGCCTACAGAAATAACTTCAAAGTAATAACAAGGAAAAAAAAAACAAATATTCAAGCTACAAAATGATTACATGAATCAAAAATATGGCAGCATTGTAGAATTAGGAAAATGTATGCTGTGATATATGAATATGATAAGAGAATTTTAAAATGATACTGATCATTTTATTTCCCCCTACACTCTTTTGGAGCAATGTTTAATGTATGTATTCATACTGACTTTATAATTATGTGCCTGGCTGTGACAAATTGTCTTCCCTATATATGAAGATTATCCGAGTCCTCACTAATCACAGTGTCCTACAGGAAACCTGGAGACTATGGAGTTGATGGAGTCTTATCACCTTAGCAGAGTACCTGCACAGTACAAGTATTTTTATGTGAGCAGTACAGTCCTTTTGTTTTGCTTCTCTATACCTAAGTGTAAATTGAACTGAGAAAGCAACAGAATGGATTTCAAACTTGCTTAACCAATATTTTCTAATGGTAGGTTTTTAAGAACCAGAATAAGTTATTCAAGGATGTTACGAAATCCATTTTCTCTTGAAAAATCTAAATGCCAGGCATTTCTACCAGAATATATTTGAAAAAAAATCTACCAAAAAACAAAATGTTGGCTTTAGGGTCCTTTCTCCATTTTTGACTCATCGAGTTTCTCCCCTAACAATTATTTGAATAAAAGCAGCATATCTGAGTAGCCATTTTTAAATCTTGTTACAATTTTTATATTCAATTTTATATATCAGCTTTGTACTAAAGACTAGAAAACAGTATTGTATATTCATGCATTTCACTGCAAAAGGATTTAAGTCATCTGCAGAGCCTTCTTAAATCTGTTTTGAAACAAGATAGAATATAAATAAATACATTAATTAGAAAGTAGAGAAAATCCTCCTTTGGTCAATTTGTTTCATTTTAATTGGTATTAGAAATGTTTCTACATAAGGAGTTTGAAACTAATGAAAAACAGACTTTGAAAGAAACTTTAAAAAACATTGCACTTATTGATTTGTAACTATTTTGAACTGTGGTTATATTGTCCATGCTTAGTGACATAGCAGAATACCTTTAATTTAATAGGAAAGAAGGAAATCGCAAAAGAATCTTGGAAACATGGTTTGGTTCAAACATTTATCCTGTTATTGAGACAAATTTTCTAGAAGTTCTACAAGAAATCTAGTTTTACCCACTCAATTATTGCAATCCTTTAACTAGTAAGCAACCAGGGAGGCCAAAAATGAGGAAAGAATGAAATGATAAAAAAAAAAAAATTAAATTTAAATCTCTTAACTTCAAGAAAAGTTTGTTTTCAAAGTTCATGAAAACTGATTTGATCTTTTCTGCTAATCATTCCAGGTAATTTTAAGAAGTTAGCTAAACATAATTGATAGGAAAAGAAAACACAGGATCTGGACAGAGATATCCAGAGGGGATGCTCAGAACAAAAAAAATCACACTATTTGGTAATCTAAGACACTTACATGTGTAATCTGGTCATGGTGTATCATGCAAACTATATGAGGAATTATTCTTGGCAGACTTTTTCTTTTGATCCACATAAAGTATTTTCTTGATAGGCAAGAAGAGTTAAGAAAGCATAAAGCCTCGGATAGTCCACCTTCCAAATGGGAAAGTTCCCCCAAATTAATGGACTTATCCTACTTCTGATAAAGAGCACCCAATGGAAAGATGTCTTATTGATTTGTAAATTCTGTCCTTCAAGAATTGATGGAGAGAGAGAGGGTTTCTTGAGTTTCTCTGGAGATAGGAAATCAGTAGTCTCTGTGAATCTCATTGTCAACTCTGGCCCCTGGTATTTTCTTCAAAATATAAGAAGGCCTTATACTCAAGGACCACTTCAACTTTTTACTTGTCTTACTGATTCTATGTTTTTACTTGGGAATAAAGAGATATCTAATTCAGATCCTCAAGACTTTATGAATGTCTACTTGAATTTTCCCCCAAAACAAAATACTAACAAAAATAAGCCCTACCACAACAAATAAAACCTCTTAAATGGGTCAATATCATGCTTAAATTATTTTATCTCACTATGCCAACATATCATCCCAGAAACAATACTGTCACCCATTCCATATCATCAGTCACTGAACTGAGGGGCTAAATCGTCCAATCAAATACTAAATGGAGGTATACAATGTATAACAACAACACAAAGAGATGATAATGAAAATGATCCCAAATCTGACTCTACTTTTATCATTCTAACAATTCAACTTCTTTCATTATGAACCAATGTTCATAATGCTTTACACCTTAAGTTGACAAACATAATTCCGGTTTTTAAGCTTTAATTCTGAGCCAGGCATTACATTGATTTGTAATATAAGTGAAAGAGGGAAAAAAAAAAAAAGCCCAACAAAATCTTCACAACCCCACAGACCCACCTTTGTTTATATTCACACCCCTCTACTTCACCTCCTAACAGACTAGATTATACCCTTGTATTTGACCATGTAATTTCTTCTTCTCCTAAAGGAACAGATGGAGAGAATAAGGCAGGGGAGTTTGATGGTCCCTGGGTCAAACCCAGCCTCAGGCCTATTTGGGTATGGCCCACAGAGCTAAGAAGGCTTTTTACATTTAAAAAAGCATAAACAAAAGAAGAAGGAGGAGGAGGAGAATATGCAACAGTGATTTTACCTGATCCACAAGACCCAATATTTATTATGTGGCACTTCCTAGGAAAATTTGTCAACGTCTGGATAACTAATACATTGTATTTGTTTCCTAGTGCTGTTGTAACAAATTGCAGCAAACTGGGTAGTTTA
Source organism: Mustela nivalis (assembly GCF_964662115.1). Classification (NCBI taxonomy): domain Eukaryota; kingdom Metazoa; phylum Chordata; class Mammalia; order Carnivora; family Mustelidae; genus Mustela; species Mustela nivalis. The sequence continues at coordinate 29,499,623 of NC_139023.1, read as the reverse complement.
AAACAACAGAGATTTATTCTCTTACAGTTCTGGAATTCAGAAGTCTGAAATTAAGGTGTCAGCAGGATCCATTCCTTTTGGAGGTTCTGGGGGAAACTCCATTCCATGGACCTCTCCTAGCAGCTGGTGGTTGCCAGCAATCCTCGTTCCCTGGCTTTTAGATGCTTCACTTCAACTTCATGCAGGGTATTCTTCCTGTTTTGAGTTCTATTTTCTTTTCTGATAAACACACCAGTCATTGGATTACCCACCCTAATCCAGTACCACTTCATGTTAACTAATAACTGAAGACTATTTCCATAAAAGGTCACGTTCTGAAGTTCCAGGTGGACATGAATTTGAGGGAGAAACAATTCAATCAGTATAGTCATTTTTAATTTTTTCTAGGTTTAAGAACATAAAAAACATTCTTTTTATTGATATAAGAAAATCAAGGTAGCGTTCTTCACCCTGATTTATAATGAACTCACTTTAAATATTCATTTCCACAGACACTGAATGCTAAATAGCTACATAGTTACTCTGTTATAACTCCAAATTTTCAGATGTACTAATTGTCATTTTGGTCAACAAGTGAATTAATCAAGTTTTTTTGCATGAAAAACATGTATATAGGATTAGGTCTCTTCACCATGGAGGGAGTTTCTCCAAACTCTCAGTATTCAAGCCTCAGTATTCAAGCTTAAGGCAATTTTATTGTTCTTTATTCATTTAGCTATTGAAAGAAGTCTCATGAAGTCATTAAAGTATTTACTTGAAAAAAATAAAACAAAAAACTCCTAACTACTAGTTCTCATGGGATAATGGAAGGCATCATGAAAAAACTAAGTAGTGGAAAAAAAAAAAGGAATATTGTCCTGTTTTCTATATTAAGCAATAAGAATTACTTAATACATCTTAATAAATTTATAATTACAGAGATCTTATAAAAGGAGGTTATGAATAACAACATAACTCAAAGGAGAATCATTGTCATAATGACTTATTTAGATACCAGATAAAATAATTATTACTATCTTGAAAGGTCAGGAGTGAGACAGACTAAAAATGATAAGTATTTTAAAATAAAAATACGACATAAATATCTTGATGTTTTGCATATCAATTTTAGACTATAATTTAAATTGGATTCCAAAGATTTTTCTACTTACACCTTTTAAATGTGAAGCTAATGGCATTTTCCAATTATAAAATCTAAAATACCAAATGTGTTCTTCTAAAAATATGGATAGCTTCTAGTATTCCCAATTTTCATAGTATCCTTATGTTGTTCTTCTTTCATAAATTGATCACTGTTTTCAGGACCCAAAAAATTAAAAATAAAAGATTCAATTCTCCCTGATAAAAATAAGGAAAGAGCCTCTTCCCCCTTCCCCTTTTCTCTTAAATCATTTACTTTAGGAAACTCATTACGTGTAACTTGTCTCTTTGAAATGTATATAGATATTTTTAAAAGCTAAATAACTCTCTTGCCAACTTTAAGAACCAGGAATATCTTTCCCCATGAATAAAGAACCAACTCTTTGAAATGCTATCAAGAAAGATTGTGTCCTTTCTCTCCGAGTTTCTGTGGGGAGAGTAGGAACCTACCTGCAGCAGGTGCCTTGCTCCAAAGCAACCTCTTGTCAGAAAGATATGAGAAGTTCATTTTTTTTGGATAAAGTCAATAAACTAACTCTGATGGTCACCTCAATTATCAGATGAAATTAGGATGGACTGTGTGTGACAAGTGGCTCTGCCAAGTCCTCTTACTTAAACACTAGTCATTGTTGGTTTGGGGAATGCGTATGTAACAGGTTGTATCTGTTTGGCTCTACAAAAGGGTGAGATTTTTCTCTCTTTGCAGTCTTTTAGCAGATTGTAATGCACATTACATTGTGGCTTAATGCTTATTTAATAACAAACTGTTTTCTTTCTCTTCTGCCTCTGTAGAGAGGTTTTTCTGGGTTGGGAAGAAATTTTGTTTTTAATTGTATTTCCCCCAAATATACTATTCTAAGGAGTCCATGCCTCTCTGAATTGCCATCCCATGAAAAATGGTGTCTATTTTATGCTCTAGATATCACCTATATTAACAGATTGGCTAGTAGGGTTTTTCAAAACTTTAAGAATGTAACTAAATATCTCTTCTTCAAAAGTTTGATTCTCTCTTTCTGTTAAAATAAAACTTTAAATTGATAGTATAAACTTAGCCTAGGATTTTGTTCAAAACTTGAGAGAAAATATTTTAAATTACATTTAAGTTTCCATTTAAAGTTTAGGCAATTTCTGATATTATTTTTTTTCTTCTACTATTAATTTTGGAGTTGCCTGCTACATACGTAATTTGTAAAGTATTACTAGTATTGAGTGGTTTTGCTTTTTAACACTTCATTTATTACTTTTGCCTGCAATAGTCTTCACCATGATCAGTAAACCCTGCAATTATATGTAAACCTGTGTATTGATTATTAATATCACAACAACTAAATGCTTGTCAAAACACTAATGGCAAGAGACTATGTGATGCTGTGACACCACAAAGACAATTACAGAAATACTGCCCTGTCTACTCTTCAAATGATGATAGGCCTCCATTGTCTTATAGAGAAAAAAGAAGGAGCATTTTACTTTGGCTTGCTTCAGAGACTTGCCCCCTCTTGTTTCCAAATGTCTGTAAAGTCAGCCTCAATATACAAGATTCTTATTCTCTTAAACAATGACTGGTAAGGCAGGTGACAATTTCTTGGTACAACTGTCAATTCCTCTTACCCTCATGGACTTTTTGTTAGACTGGCTATTCAATTAATTAAAAAATAGTAGATTGGTTAGAAACTGTGTTGTAGATTTACTTTAAAGATTCCTAGAGCCAATACATCATCAAAAATACAAAGTCTATCAAATACATATTCAATCCCAGCTATGACATTTACTAGCTTTGTTAACTAGAAGAGTTACTGAATTTCTCCTCTCATCTGTTTCCTCATCAGCAAAAGAAGAATAATAATAACTCTTTCAAAAAGGCTGCACTTTAAAAAGTCTTGTACAATAACTGTACATTTAGGTTTTTTGCTAATGGCTATGTATTGTTTATTGTCATTTCCTATTGGGCAGAAAGAGCTTCTAGGGCAACTCCCTAGTGACTGTTGATTTTCTCTTATGTTAAATGCCTACAAAAGAGTACTTTAGTTATGCATTCAGAATGCAAAGGACTATATAGGATATTGGCATTATCAACAAAGAAAAGGTAAGAGAATTTTCTTCTCAATTTTACTTGAACAACTAGGTAAAATTTATTTATGCCACTGTGAATTCTCTACTTACTGATGCATTTTCAAGAGAATAGCGGACGATTTCTTTTATCTCCATCTAATTGTAGTCTTTGTTGTTAATCCCATTATAAAACAATTGTTGTAGTTGGTATCCAATGGCCTCCCAATGAACCATGCTTCTGATATTCACACTCTGGCTTAGTCCCATCTTGAGTTGAATTTGGGCTGGTCCCATGGAACAAATAATGTCCGGATAGTGAGTTCTAAGGCAAGGTCAGAAGAAAGCTTGCAGTTTCTACCTGTGCATCCTGGGAAGCATACTGGGTGAAGCTGGTGACCTTCTATGAAGTCTGACTATCCAGAACTGCTGTGGAAAAGCCAAAGCTAGTCATGTGGAGAGGCAGTATGGGAAGAAAGAGATGCCAGCCAGTCTCCAGCTGTTCTAGCGATTCCTGCTTAGGTGCCAGGCATGTAAGTGAAGAAGCCATCTGGATGTCCAGCTCAGTTACACCTTCAGATGACTCCAGTACAAACCTGTGGTTTCTGACTAAAACCACATTTGAACCCTGAATGAGAACTATTCAAGTGAATCTGATCAACCTACAGAACCATAAAAGACAGTATTATATTTTTAAGTGTTTTTAAGGTGAACTGTTACATAGCAATACAAATAGAAGTCATTTTTATACTTAATTTGAAAAAAATGAAAAAATATGCCTTTTATTGGTTACAGTATGTAATTGTAATCTGTAAATACTTTAGACTGATTTCTTGAGAAACATTTAAGAATATAGCCAAAACAGAGACAAGCTAAAACATAGATGGAGAGATAGATAGATAGTTCAACCAATCAATCAATCAATCCACACATAGGTTAAACATCCTGCCCAGGACTTCAGATCTTAAGACGGTGTTTGTATTGAAATGTATCTCCCCAAATTCATACATTAAAGTCCTAGTCCTCAATACTCCAGAATGTGAGGATCATTAAAGAAAAGATTAAGTTAAAATGAGGCCCTTAAGGTGGGTCCTAATCAAATCTGACTGGTATCTATACCAAGGAGAGATGTGGACAAGCAGAGACAGTAGAGAAGCCCATGCACCTATCTTAAGAGACTCTTAATCTCATGAAACAAACTGAGTGTTGCTGGAGGGGCAGGGGAGAGCTAGCGTGGTGGGGTTATGGACCTTGGGGAGGGTATGTGCTATGGTGAGTGCTGTGAAATGTGTAAACCTGAAGATTCACAGACTTGTACCCCTGGGGCAAATAATACATTACATGCTAATAAGAATAAATAAATAAATAAATAAAATAAACAAAATAAAACAAAACAAAACAAAAAAACAACCAACCAAATGATGGGATCCATGATCAAAGGAGTGAGATTGATGCAAAGTGAAGGTCAAGCAAAGCTTTATTTCGAGCCAGAACTGAATCAAACCAACCAGCTGGGTCCATCTCTTAAAAACAATGACCCCCAGCCTCAAAGACTAGCTTTTATAGAGTAAAGGCTATGTGGTTAAGCCCGGCCAATGAGATTTTAAGACACAGAGAAAGTTGCATAGTCATGTTAGTTCACACGCAGGTGGCCAATTAAATTACAATTTACCCTATAGTAGCTATTTGAACTAGTCTATCACTCTGGTCAGAATTGGCGCCCTAGTTTGGTGCCCAAAAGGCGGGGTTTACACTCTTTGGTAGTTAGGGACATAGTATGTGTGCTTTATTGATTGAATGTCTCTCTACCTGACCTGACCCATCCTTGTATTTGGGCTCTGTTATCAGGGACTGGTCGACCATATTTCACTGGTTTCCCAGACTTGTTTTTAAGTAAGTTCCTCTGGGTTGGGGACAGGGGGCAGGGTCAGTATAAGTTTTACTGCACAAACAACAAAATGGCTGTTTAACCGAGATGGAGTCACTCTGGCTAATGAGGCCCCTACACCAACCAACCAACAAACAAAAGAAACCTACCCTGCCAATGCCCAATTCCAGCCTTTGGTACTGTGAAAAATAAATTGCTGTTTTTGCAGAGACCAAATCTAAGGTATTGTGTTATAGCAGCCCTAGCTGACTAATACAAATGTAAAATAATGTTTGAGAGTCAGAGTATGCCACAGCTAATTAGAGGGGTGCCCTTAGCTGAAGTATCCAGTATTAGCTGGTGTCCAAAGCCTCATCTGTATCAGCCTCTACAGTGGTTCTGCCTTGCTTGTGAAGGTTCTGGTTTGACACTCTCTGTCAGTTCTACAAACCTCTGAACATACTTTGAATAAATCCCCTTTTCAATCCAAGTTAATACGATTTCATTTCTGTAGAGCTTTTTTGTTTGTTTGTTTGTTTTTTAAGACTTTATTTATTTATTTATTTGACAGAGAGAGATCACAAGTAGGCAGAGAGTTGGAGAGGCAGGCAGAGAGATAGGGGGAAGCAGGCTCCTTGCTGAGCAGAGAGCCCCATGCAGAGCTCCATCCCAGGATGCTGAGATCATGACCGGAGCCCAAGGCAGAGGTTTAACCCACTGAGCCACCGGGGTGCCCCGGTTTCTGTAGTTTTTAACCAAGAGAACTAACCATGAAAGATCCCTGTTTGAATGTTTAGATGAGTCACAGTAAACAACATAAGGTAAGGGGGTTCTCCACATAATGCTTGTGGGCACTCTTAGAACAGGAAGTTCACAGGGTTACAAAAATTCACTGGTAGAAAAAGAAAAGCATCACATTTGGTAATAATATGAGGATACAAATTTTGCTTAGTGAGATATTTAGATAGTGCTACAAAGTAACAATAATCATAGCAATAATAATTATTATTTTTATGTTAAGCAGGAAGGGGCTGCCATATGCTTGTGAATGTCTCTTTGAATAATAAATTACATGAGATCTTGACAAGTTTATTGCTTTGGGAGTAAACTTGTAGGTCATGAAATTTACAAAGGCTGCTTTTAGAGAAAAGCAAACCTGTGTTTAAATCTGATTATATTGTCTAATAAATTTGACCTTTACTATGTCATTTGTCTCATCTATAAAATGGGAATAATGTATTTTATATACAGTTATTGTAAAGATTTAAAAAGGAATTTTATGTCAAACATTAGTCATGGGGGCACCTGGGTGGCTCAGTGGGTTAAAGCCTCTGCCTTCAGCTCAGGTCATGATCTCAGGGTCCTGGGATCGAGCCCCACATCGGGTTCTCTGCTCAGCAGGGAGCCTGCTTCCTCCTCTTCTCTGACTGCCTCTCTGCCTACTTGTAATCTCTGTCTGTCAAATTAATAAATTTTTTAAAATCTAAAAAAAAATTAGTTATGGGATACAACAGAGTTCATCTGTTTTCTTATTTTCAAGTCCATATCCCTTTTAGAGGTGGGAGGAGGATGTGGTTAACTTGCCAAAAAAACCAAATTTAGTCCTTTCTGAATGTAAACAGTTTATTTCAATGTAAAATGATCCCTTACAGCAAATTCAGTCAATTCAAACTTAACAACCTAGCAGGGATAATTCTCTCCACTCAACTGGTAACTTTTCTTCTATCCATTTCCCTAGAAAGACTCCTGGATATCTGCAAGCACATAGGCGATCCCGTGGCAACAGGGATGGGGGAGCTTGTTCTTGGGCTGGTTCTTCCGCTCCCTGATCTGCTGTCCTCAAATCCGGATTCCCCAAGAAATAGATCTTCTCCTATGCTGTTGCTGAGCCAGTTCACTTCTGCTGATTGTTCTAGAGAGTTTCCATTTGACATAACTTCAAACAACAGGTCTCTGTGCATTACCAGGGCTTGTCATCTGCCCCCACATCACGGATAGTAGCTCCAAGACAGCAGTTACAGGCACTCTACTGTGTGCTCATACCATTGCTGTCTGGGCTGTCATCTTTGTGATGCCCCTCTCCCTTCATCACAACCCTTCCAGCCTATTTCTTTTGGTTCCTCTGCAAAAAGAAAGAAAGAAAACTGTATACCTTGCTTTCCACAAGGAACCAAGAGGAAGCAGTGAGCCAAGCCATGGTGGAGTACTAATGTGGACCCTCTTTGCAAGTGGAGTGTGCTTTCCTTCCTCCTCCACAATGGAAGTGGTCTACACATCTTGAGTTCAAAGAAGGTGAACTCAAGTAGGCTAAAAAAAAAAAAAAATTCTTTTTTTGAGTCTCTCACCTCCATCTTGCCTGTGTTCTTTCTATTATTCTGCATGCAATTCAACCCAAAATGGGGAGTGAAGGAAGAATCAAGGATGTTCTGTCATCTGACTTCTTATCCTCTCTTTTCTTATTTCTTTCAATGTCTTAAAAGTGCTCATTCTTTTTGTTCAGTGGGTGAAAATTCCCTTCTGTCTCATTTTGAGACCTGTATTCATTGAGACTTAAGTAATATTTAGGGGCTCGACACTTTTTTTTCTAAAGATCCTATCTATTCACCCAACAGACAGAGATCACAAGCAGGCAGAGAGGCAGGCAGAGAGAGAGAGGAGGAAGCAGGCTCCCTGCTGAGCAGAGAGCCCGACGTGGGACTGGATACCAGGATCCTGGGATCATGACCCGAGCTGAAGGCAGAGGCCCCAACCCACTGAGCCACCCACGCACCCCAGGGGCTCGACATTTTTGATGTAAAAATGAAATCTGGTGAGCCTGGGTGGCTCAGTCAGGTGAACATTTGACTTGATTTCAGCTCAGGTCATGATCTCAGGGTCCAGAGATGGAGCCCCAGGTGGGCTCCACACTCCACCCTCAACGCAATCTACTTGAGATCCTCTCCTTCGCTTCCCACCACACTCTCTCCTAGGTGCACATTCATGTTCTTTCTCTCTAAAATAAATAAATAAAAATAAATCTTAAAAAAAAAAGAAATTTGAAAAACCCTTTGTCTCTCTACACAAAGTCTGTCATTTGATGTTATTATCTTGCTTTACACACACACACACACACACACACACACACACCATATTTCTTATAAGTTAACAGCTGATTACTGTACCCCCCACCCCGCCCCTGTGCTTTCTGACTATGAAAATTCTAGTTCTCCCTTAGGCATTGGATGATTGGATGACTTGGGTAAAATATAAGTTAGATCCTTACATGGAAAAATACTGAAGAAAAAGGATATTAATTTTTTAAAGATACTATTCTATTTGATGAATAGGAGAAATATTTATAGTTGAAACTGTATCTTCCATTTATTCTCCCATTCAGTCCAGAAAAATTTGTGTTGAACTCCTACTATATGCAGTCACTGTGTTAGAAAGTTGGAGAATAAAACAGGAACAAAATGGAAGTAGTCTCTGGCCTGATGGATAAGGCAATCATAGAACAAGTAATTAAAATTGTGATAAGGATCACATAAGGAGAGATGTAGAATAGCTTTGAAATAATTGAACATTTCTTTTAGGATTCTTTTTAAATGTAGAATTTTTAATTTACTTATCTTATTAGCAGAGTCAATTATAAAAATGATAACAAGTACACATTTCCCCCCAGACTAGTAAGACTTTCTATTAATGAAGAATATTTCATTACCTGAAGAAAACTTTTAAATGAAATATAATTTTTTAATTTAGCTGAATATAAATAAAGGATATGAACATATTTAGGGAATGACTCCTGTGAATTGAACAAGAAACACATTAAAATAGATTGAATAAGTTTGTTGTGGTGAATGTCTATATTTGCATTTTTATTAACATTGTCATTTAAAGTCGTGATAATTAGACTATGCCCATTAAGGCAAATCTGATTTATAGATTTATAACCCTTAAAGTGTATAATTTTTGATGTTTAGACCAAAAAAATTTGGTTGCATGGCAAAAGTGTTCTCTAAAGACAAAAAGAAGCTGAGAAATGAGAGAGCCAACTAATCTATCACCATCCAGAACAAACACGCACTTGTGTTCCAACCTGTTCTTTGTCTAACACTACGCAAATGGAACAAACATGCAATGATGAGACAGGTTATAAGACCATAGTATGCCATGTTTCATCACCTCTACCTGACTGAGAATGCAGCAGTATGATAAATAATATCAACGGATAGAAATAATTTTATGCACCGTTGCTTTGATTTAGGATTCTGAGTCCCAAAGATGCTGTACCTCTCCAACATACAGAAAGCTTTCTGGTTTAACTTTGACATAATATTTCAAATATATGGGGCTTTAGTGGTATCAAAAATCATTTCTATCAAAGTGAAATATATACACCTTTCTCTAGAAGAAGAAAAAATGCTAACTGCCATTTACTAAGTGCTTATACTGTGTTGGGCCTTAATATAAAGAATATTATATACATTATGTCATGGAAGCATCAATAGGCCCTATGAGGAATAATTATCCTCATTTTTCTAATGCGAAAGTAAGTTTTGAAAGGTTAAAAAATTGCTGAATAGTATAGACAAGTTAGTAGCAGAATCTGTCTGATTTCCAAGTGCATACATTTAACTGCTAATTTTCCTGCACATACTTTGTTAAGGCCATACTTCATTGGAATTGCAATTTGTTTTTTCAGATACCTATAATGTTCACAATCTTATTAAAATGCCTTGAAAAGTAGGTAAGCTTAGAAGGGCAGGTATTTTACTCCCACTTTATATAGATGAGAAACTTCAGGATAAAAAAATCATATGTATTTTGTATGATACACACACACACACACACACACACACACATACACAATTTACTAAGTGGTAGCAGCTAGACAAACCATGACTTTGGGGCTCAAACTCACTTTTTTATTTATTTGTTCATTGGTTTGACTTTGCCTCACATACATTCTCTTTGTTTAGAGGAGAGAAGCCAGGAAGCTTGGGCTTTCATGCTCTTTGAACAAATTCAAAGGAAGGCAATAAGCACATCTACATGGAAATGAGAGGGGAAAAAAATAACTTTTAACATTCATGCTCCCTCTCTAAACATCTTCTACTCTGCTCTTCCCCAAATTGTAACCCAACTCCTTGATGCATGATCTAAATTTTCTCCAACACCTGAAATTTAAATACTACCCAAAACCTAAACTATTGATATTTTTATAGGTAAGGATACCATAGATTTCTCTCTTTTCTTTCATTTGGTAGGATAGCCCCTTTATCCCAAACTTATGTTAAGCTCTGGAGATACCCTAAAAATGGGGGGGGGGCATTTAAAAAGAGTCATAAAAGGTAAAACCCTATTTTAGAGATGTCTTTAAAGAGCAGCTTTCTCATTGGCCTGCAAGAGCTTCTAGTGGGACTCTGTCACCTTGTAGAATACAGGCACAGTCGTGAGAGGGGGGACCTACTTGTCTCCATTTAAACAAAAAGGGTCTTTGAGTACACGAGGACCCTGACTGCAGCATTCAAAACTATCTAAGATTTTCTGATCACCAGGACATACCTAACTCCTCACAGTTCCTGACACAGAGTAGGAACTTGACTGAAATATAGCAAAACTGGTAACGGAAGGAGCCAACTTGCAAGCTCAGTCCATTGTAAGAAGGCTAGGCACAGAAGCTTCATACTCGTGGTCATCACCAAGAGGCGTTCTTTACTCAGCAGAGTTTACTGAGCATGTCACACCCACCCCATCACCACAGCCCATGATTTTCTTTTTGTTCAAGTCCCTGGGAGGAATTTTTCAGAACCCTAACCCTGGAATAAGAAGAGAAATCATAAAGGAAAATGTTCCTGACTTGGGGAACACACTCTCACTTTTTACCTAGAGGTGTTTATTGGAATAAGAGTATTTGGTAGTGTGAAAGAAAACACTTTGAGACCTTTTGCCACTTAATACTGGCTGAACAAAGTCTTAGCTTCTCTCTTCTAGGAAGAAGCAATGAGAAGGAGAAACCTCCACAAAGTTTGCGTTGGTGGGGAGCCTATTCTGATTGGATATGAAGATAAGCAAATGCACAAGTTATACAAGTTAATGAAGTACCAAAGAGGTCTTCAGTAGAGCTGGTAAATCATTGATTTTGAAAAGAGGTTTCTTGGGGTGCCTGGGTGGCTCAGTCCTTAGGTTTCTGCCATCAGCTTAGGTCATGATCCCAGGATCCCGGGATTCCTGGGATAACGTCCCCTATTAGGCTCCCTGCTCAGCAGGAAGCCTGCTTTTCCCTCTGCTCTCCCCCTGCTTGTGTTCCCTGTCTCCCTGTGGCTCTCTGTGTCAAATAAATAAAATTAAAAAAAAAAAAAGAGGTTTCTTATACACAAGAAATATCTATTACTTTTACTTTAAATGGAATAAGCTAGCCATTTTCCTTAGCAAATGGATGATGATGATAACAGAAAAAAATATTAAAATCCCACTACTGTTAAACTTTTCTATTAATATTTTGTTCCTTCATTTCTAGATGTGAATATGAGAATTGCAACTGCCTATGAATAACTATTATGTCAATACTGTAAGCTGTCACAGTGCAATATTATGATTTTGCCCCAATTACACACACAATTTTATTTCAATGGCTGAATATAAAATGTGTCAATTTATTGAATTTCCCTTCTGAATTTAGAACTGTTTACATTTACAATAAAAGCAAGTTAATAAAATACTGAAATTTAGTAAGTTGGCTTTCAACCTCGTTTATGAAATATTAGCAGTCACTTCTGGTGAATTTTTAAACTATAAATATATATTTTTTATTTAAAAGTCTGAAACAAAAAGGAAAATTTGGCATTTTTTGTTCAAGAGAGTCTTCATTCATGTTGGAATGGTTCTGTATATGAGGCACCCTAAAGAAATCAAACTGAAACTTAGCAGTTATCAATGGGCTCAAAATTTTTTTTAATAAAATACTTTATTTGATTTTGACTAAATATAACTCTATCAATCTATATTAGTTACAAAAACAAAAACTGATTCAATTAAATCCAAACCTAACATTCACATCATATGTTAAAAAATGAATTAATCTTAAATTCTGTGGTAAACCTATTGATTCCATTCATATTATTCAAATCAGCGAGATACCATAGGCTTTATTTAGTGTAGTTAGTGAAATCTGTTTTTGTTTTTATTTTATAAATGACTTTGTAAATATTTTTATTTTATAAATGATTTTATTTTATAAATGATTTATAAGTGATTTCATAAATGAAGTTGTCTGCTTATTATATAAGCAAACTTATATAATGTTTTAAAAATTCCTGTTAGTGTTCTGGTTATGATTTTAGCCCCCCCCCCACACACAATATCTAACTTAACTTGGCACTTAAACACACTTTTACATCTTTAAACAGATACATTTAATTTGGGGGGAAAAAAACACAGGAGGTACAAATTTCCAGCTCATAAAATAAATGAGCCCTGGGTTTATAGTGTACAGTATGGTGATTGTGGTTGATATTACTGTATTGCATATTTGAGGGATGTGGAAGAGTAGATTTTGCGTTTTCATCACAATAAAAAACATTTGGAATTATGCGTTGTGGTGAATGTTAACAAGACTTACTGTGGTGATCATTTCTCAGTGTATGCATATATGGAATTATAATGTACACAATTGAAATTAATATAATGTGGATGTCAATTATCTTAAATTGTTTTAAAACTATTAAAGAATTTAATAAATTTTTGCTTTATAACTTAGAAGTTTTAACGCCTTAATAATGTCACTTTGCCAATGTTATAATCCAAGGACATCAAGAGGTAGACACTTATTTGTGAATAAATTTTTTCTTTTTTTAAAAATTTTTTCTTTTCTTTTAGATTTTTATTTATTTATTTGACAGACAGAGATCTCAAGTAGTCAGAGAGGCAAGCAGAGAGAGAGGAGGAAGCAGGCTCGCTGCTGAGCAGAGAGCCCGACGCGGGGGCTCTATCCCAGGACCCTGGGATCATGACCTGAGCCGAAGGCAGAGGCTTACCCCACTGAGCCACCCAGGTGCCCCATGAATAGATATTTTAAATAAGTACTCAAGTACTCCCCTTTACTATTATTTAGATGGACTCTAGGCTAGCATGAATGCTGGAAATTTATAAGAGTTAGATGTGGTTATGTGTAAACAGAATCATCCACCCTCAAAGAGGAAAGGAACATCCCTTACTGTTTAGCTGCAAATCAATGCTATTAAGAAAATGCCCTCCAGAGCAAAAAAGGAATGAATTTGAATTCTGACTTTTCTTTTAATAGTTTTTTTGATATTGAAAATATAGTTAACCTTTCTATGCCCATTTCCTTATAACAACAATGCTTACTTTCTATGATTGTTCTGAGAACCAAACAAACGAATAATTATTGAACCTTAGATCAGTGAAAAGCACATGTTAGGTTAGGTTGAAGCATATGAAATTGTCATTTTTATAACTAAAAAAAATGATTACATATCAGTAATTTCATATATCCCAACTGAATGACATTATTATTGTCTGCCTAGCTACCTACCACTCATTACTTAAGATTCAGAGCAATGACCCCTTCCTGCTTCCTCCCAGAGCCTCCCTAACCCCATGCCCTCTGCTTTCTGGGGCTAAATTCAGCTCCACATCTCTTTTTTGCTACCATAGTGCAGAGTGTATATCTCTATTAAACCTTAATCATGAATATTCTCCTGTTTATTTCTCAGTCTTGAAATACGTTAGTCAAGATTATGCTTTTTATTTCTGTAGTCCTAGCACTTACCATATATTTCATATGTTAACATATAAAAATTATATTAGAAATGACAGTAGCAATATTTTTTCTTCTCACATTGCCATATGGTTCACACCCACCCTGAGAGCTTATCCCGAAACAAGCCCCTGGCCTGGTTTGCAGGCGGCTTCCTGTACACCAAGGGACCGCTTGTCCAGCCACTTGGGATGCAGGGACACGGCAGAAAGCAGCACAGGCACCTTTGCTAAATGCAGAGAAAGGGACAATATAAAGGAGATTGATCCCACCCTTAGAACTGTTGGCAAGACAATCCTCCAGAATGAATTCGCTCTTTTCAAAAAGTAATTTCCTGGATATAAAATTATGGCTACAGGAGTCATGGGAGATTTCATGCAAGCAGAGGGAGCTCATGATTTCTCCTACAGATTTATTGTCATACAGTGAAAGACAAACACAGCAATAATACAGATTTCTAATCTTGAATACAAGGTGCATTCCATTTCTAAAAGAAGAGAAAATAAAAGACCAAAAGGACACAAGAAAACAAGAAAAAAGGGAAGGGAAGGAGGGACAGAAGGAAGAAAGGACCGGAGGCAGGGGAAAAGACAGAAAAGAAGAAGGGGGCGCCTGGGTGGCTCAGTGGGTTGAAGCCTCTGCCTTTGGATCCTGGCATCAAGCCCGGCATCACATCAGGCTCTCTACTCGGCAGGGAACCTGCTTCCTCCTCTCCCTCTGCCTGCTTTTCTGCCTACTTGTGATCTCTGTCTGTCAAATAAATAAATAAAATCTTTAAAAAAAAAAAAAAAAGGAAGAAGAAGGAAGAGAGAAAAAAATAAATATAAAATTAACAACAGAGAAAAGGATTTTTCTTTTCGCCATGTGTGCATGTATCTCACTGTGAACATGATGATGACAGTATCCTGAACAGAACAGGAATATAGATTAGGTTCTAGAATCTTCACGAACTTGGTTTGAATCATGTCCTGGCCAGTTATCTTCTATGTAATTTTCTGCAAGTTACTTTCCTCTGTATACCTCAGATGTAGCTATACCTCAGATATACATACATGTATCATACAGTAGCATAGCATCACCAAAGGGTTCTGCTTCACATATGTGGGTATATATGTATATACTTGTGGATAAATATATAGTATGATACAATAAATATATAAATGGGGATTATAATTATAGTACTACCTTATAATATCATAAAGCGTAAACAAAGTCACATGCACAAATTACTTAACACAATTCCTAGAATGTAGTCATGCTTCAGTTAAAGTTTACCACTGTGTGTAAGAGGCAACACACGTTCAAAGTTATGTATATTTTAAGATACAACAACCTTGGATGGGAATATTTTCAGAGACTATCAGAGACTATTATTCAAAGGAGATTTCAAAATGGTGGTTTTAAAAAGTCCTAACAACTATTATTTTATTATGTATGATTATAACTCTTATTTTAGAAAATGTGAACATAAAAGAATTTAAATTCACATTTGGTGAGTGACCCTTGGGATAGTGTAGAACTTCGCACATAAGCCCATAAGCAGGAACTTAAACAAGAAAGATGTTGATTTCGCTCTTACCTAACTATATAAAAGAACCAAATCTGATTTAGAAGCTCTGCCCTGCTGGAGATCGAGCTTCTCTCCACTTTCTTCTGCCTCTCACAGGATGTTGCTGCTATTCATTTGTTAGTCAGAACTAGCTATCTTAAATGAACAAATTAACCCTAAAGTCCCAGAGGTTTAATGTAAATAGGGTTATTGTCTACTCCAGCAGCAGCATATCCTCAGCAAAGGGTTTTTGCTCAAAAAAGTGACTCAGGGACATGGGCTGATGGTGATTCTACCATCTTATAGCAACATCAAATGGAATATGTCTTCCCTGGTCACCCTGGCAGAGGAAGAGAATGCAGATTGTCGCCAGGGTTTTTCTCTGCCTAAGCAGGTTAGTGATCTTTCTGTCACTTCCCCTCAGAAGTAGGGGGATAGGGAGGGGCTAATGGGGTTATAGACATTGGGGAAGGTATGTGCTATGGTGAGTGCTGTGAAGTGTGTAAACCTGGCGATTCACAGACCTGTACCTCTGGGGCTAATAATACATTATATGTTTATAAAAAAGAATTTAAAAATTATGAAAAAAAAGAAGTCGTCATTTGGTCCTACCTGATGACAAGGGCTTGGGATATGGTAGGGTTATACAGAATGTTTTGTGAACATTTACTACCTCTGCTGCAGATTCCATTTTCTAAAAGAGCTTGCCACCATAGCTTCTATCAGCCATTGGCAAGAGATCAAAAGGAAAGTGGAAGGTATTCTCCTTTTATTCAAGAACAAGATCCGAGAAGATGAGCACATGCCTATATTCACAAGGCATGAACCAAGCTTAATGAAGTGGCTATACCTACCTAGGAGGAAGACCATGGAATACGGGGTCTTTATTCTGATACCCATGTATCTTGCTAATGTTTAAGGGTTCCCTTACTTGGGCATCTAGGTGGCTGAGTTGGTTAAGCATCTGTTTTATGCTAGGGTTGTGATCCTAGAATCTGGGATTGAGCCCCACCTCCTGGGCAGAGGGAGAAGGGGTTCCCTGCTCAGCAGGGACTCTACTTCTCCCTCTTCCCCTCTCCCCTGCTCATACTCTCTCTCATTCTCTCTCTCAAATAAATAAAGCCTTTTTTTTTTTTTTTAAAGGGGGTGCTCCTACTTTAAAAAAAAAAAAAAAAGGAGAGAATGTATACTGAAATAAGAATTCCAGTCCCAGGGGTGCCTGGGTGACTCAGTTTGTTAAGCAACTGCCTTAGACTCCGGTCATGATCCTAACCTCCAACCATGTTTGAGTCCTGCATCTGGCTCCCTGCTCGACAGGGAGTCTGCTTCTCCCTCTGACCTCTCCCCTCTCACTCTTTCTCTCAAATAAATAAATAAAATCTTAAAAAAAAAAAAAAAGAATTGCAGTCTCAGCCTTAAAATTTGTGGGCAAAATTATATAAGTTCAGTTCAATCTTAGGAAACATTTGAATATCTGGATTCTGTTATAAATAAAAATTCACAATTCGAAGCAATCTTAAAGTACTTCCTATGTGCCACCAAAATAATATTTTAAAATCAATAAGCAGTCGATTGATCTATTGAAATATCCTCCTTTTTTTTTTTTTCCTCTTCACAAGGAATTTCTTCTGAATTTACTAGGTAATGTGCAGGCTTTTAATGACAAGAAATCTTTTGGATGTCAGTGAACTAAAGTTGAATACAGATTAAAGGAAAATGAAACACAGATTTATGGTTCATGGTTTATCTTTCTTTGCAGTTACACAAGGAAAAACCAGTCATCCATTAACACGGCTCAGCAGAGTTTTGATGGCTTCTTTTCTCTCCCAAGTAAGGCTCAATTCTTTAAAAGACACACGTTTGACAGTTCCAAGAACTAATGTTCCAGTCCTGTAATTATATCAAAATCAATTTAAGAGAGACAGTTGCTGGTTGTTTTCTTTTTTGACTTTTTTTTTTTTTTTTAAAGACAAGACAACCATTGCCAAAGCCCTTTGTCTGGTTGAAATTCATCCTTAGATATCATTTTTTTTTTAAATATCTTTATCATGGGGCCATCAAAGGATTGCATCAAAGCTAATTAGTGGAAATTTTATTATTATGCTTACCCTTACAACCTGGAAGAATATTTCAGGCAGTGAATATTTCCTACAGGAAATCCACGGGGCTATCAAGGAGACCTATTCTTTCCTGTTACAGGTAACTTCCTTGCAGACTGACTTTCAGTGGACTGGCTTCCTTCAGCATGCCACCTGTCTTTAGTGAATGAATTGATTAGAAATGTGTTCTAGTTAGCACAAAAAGTTATAATTCTAAGGCAAAGTATTATTACCTTAAGTGTGCAACTCAGTTTATGTAACTCTCTAGGTTTGCTCAGCCATCACTTTCTGCTCTATGTTTGTGATGAACCTCCAAGATTGTCTGGAATTATCTTCATTCTGATAGGTTTAATATTGGTGAAAGGAAGTCCCTCTGGGCTTTAATGCCCCCTTGTGGTGAGACCCACACACGGGTAGCTAGATTCTCAAGCCATGGCTCTTGGAACACCATGTTGTTTATCGACATGAATGGATAGCATTTCACCACACATCTTCAGCTATACCATTTGCTTTCTACCATGTGTTCTCCAGTGAATACCATAGAGACCGGCTTTGAGATGGTCTTCTCCAAAAGTTGCCCAGTAACACTGGATGACAAAACCTAGAGCTCTGAGTGTCAAGAACTTTATGGAGTGAACCTGGCCAGTGGAAGGTAGGAAACAGGAACTCCGCACACAGTAATTGTCTCAAATGTCCCTCACGCTGAGTGACTTGCTGTGCTCATTTCTGGCTATATAACCAGCTCAAAAATACATCCTCTCATGTGAGGTCTTTCTTCCTCCATCTTCACCTCATTTTACCTCACTCCAGTTTTCCTGGGATTTCACTCACCCGTAAAATGTCAGCATTTAAGTTTTCACTTCAGGTTTTGTTGCTTTAAGAGAACCTAAAGTGAGACATCCATAATTTAAATATTCCTAATGGGAATTAAGGATACCTACATTTCTCTTTCTTTCATTTTCATCTCTTCTTTTCTCCTATATTCCTTCCCTCTTTCATCTCTATTTTTTAATCTCTTATTTAAATTTTGTAACTCATATTTAGGCTATTCTACAAAGTTAGAAAGGGCCAAAACAAGTTTATAAATACTTGAAGTAAATGTAAGTTATTACATTCTTTTCCTTTAAATGGAGCTGATATCTTAAACAACCTCCAGATAAATATAAATTATTGCTGTCAGTAGAGAGAGCAGCAGCAGATCACTTAGGAAAGTTACTGTCAAGCTATGGGGTACTGCTCATGAGAAAACGTAGTTTATGTGCTCTTGGCGGACATGAAAGTTAACACATTAATCTATATTGATATTTTTCATATTTTTGTATTTCTATTTTTTAGTTTTATGGTTTTATTAACAAAATATGACATGCACATAAGTTGTCTGTCACATATTCATTTTCCTTACTGCACAGCCTGGCTTTGGGATTGGTGACTCTGATAGTGGCTGCTCTTTCCACAATGGCTTTGCAGTTCTTGGAGGAGACATTGTGAGCAATCTCTGCACAGGGAGATTTGTTGCACATCAGATGTACTTCAAGCTCCTTAACATAATGGATTGCGAACTATGGAAAGCCACTGGGCAGCATGTGCTTTGTTTTCTTGTTGTTCCTGTAACCAGTGTTGAGTATCAAGATCTAGCCCTTGAATCTTCTGCAACCCTATTTTTAGTGCCTCTCAATTTCCTCCAGTTGAGGTTAATTTTGACATAATCATCTCACTGGTGCTGGAGAATATTTATTTTTAACCATTGGCATTTAACTATAAATGTATAAAATGTAATTTTAGGGACTAAAGAGACCTTGGCATTCACTTAATTCTAAAGTCAATTATTATATAAGGCAATTAAGTGTCTTTTGAAGACATAGTAGCTTCCCAAGTTCAGATTCAACTAGACCCAGGTCGTCTTCTTCTTCTTCTTCTTCTTCTTCTTCTTCTTCTTCTTCTTTTTTTAGATTTTATTTATTTTTTTTGACAGAAATTACAAGTAGACAGAGAGGGAGGTGCGAGGGGGCGGGTAGTGGGAAGCAGGCTCTCTGGTGAGTGGAGAGCCCGATGCAGGGCTCAATTCCAGGACCCTGAGAGCATGACCCAAGCCAAAAGCAGAGGCTTAACCCACTGAGCCACCTAGGCATCTCTAGACTCAGGTCTTCTGTATCAAAGACCAAAGCTCTTAAGTTACTTGTAGTCATTTTGCTATATGCCTCACCTTTAATGTTCTCTCTACTCTGAATTTTTAGAACTAGAACTAGAAGAGGTAAATTAAACAAATAAAACAACAAAGAAATCTAAGAAACTGAACAGAAGATTTTGAAACTCTTGTTAAAGAGAGAGATTTTATTTATTTCTCCCTTTAGAGAAATGGCCCATATACTCTTTCTAAACTATGTACTGAAAAAGATAGAGTTGTGGATTCTAAATTATTTAAACTGTGTCTTTCTGGAGGCATGGCTTTAAACTGTGGTTTCTGACCTAGGCTGCTCTGGAATGTTTGGGAAAGTGTTCTTTTTAACCCATACTTACACTCTGAGAGATAGATGGTTTTCAGAAAGTCTTCCATATACAAATAATAAATGACATCAATTAGGGAAATGTAACAAATTTCTGCTTGCTTATACATGTTTTCTAGCTAAGATGAGCATGTGCAACCCTAGCCATGTTTGTTTGTTTGTTAAATTTTGGTTTTTTTCTTTATAAAACAAAATTTTGTTTTTTATTTGAAAAGTAAAACACAGTAATGGTATGAAAAACAGACAATATGATTTTTTAAAGATTTATTTATTTATTTTGAGAGAGACAGAAAGCATGAGCGGGAGAGACAGTAAAAGAGGGAGCAGGAGAAGGAGAGAGAATTCCAAGCAGACTCTGCAGAGCCTGACACAGGGGTAGATCCCACAGCCCTGAGATCAGGACCTGAGCTAAAACCAAGAGTTGGAGGCTTAACTGACTGTGCTTCCAAGGTGCCCAACAATATTATTAAGATAAAAGTTGAAATAATACTAGTATCTTGCAACCCAGAATTGGCCAATATTAAAATTTTGGAGTTTCTCTTTCCAGATATAATTTTCTATTCATATGTATTATTCATTTTTACAAACATGAGACCTTACTATAAATACAATTTTAAGTTGATTCTTTGATTTAAAATATATAAGGTACATATTGACAAGTCTGAATATTCTTCCATACATTCATGCTAAATGCTTTAAAAATATCCCATTGTATAGACTACATCAAAACAGAAAGGAAAAACAATATATGTTGTTATATATATAATTTAGATAGATAATTGTTATATATATAATTTAGATAGATAGATAATTTTTTTTTAAAACAAAGAAGTAAACACTAGACTTTGAAAATTCTTGTTAAACCAGTAGATTTTATTTATTTCCATTATGTAGAGGAAAAAAAAATTAACTGATTTTCTTTCTTTTTTGATGTGTCAGTTAAAAGATGTATACATTTATAAGACTTGTAATATATATATCTTTTATGAAAATAATAACAAGAAAAGTAGCTAATGTTGACTTCATGCTTATCGCGGGCCAGAGCCATCACACTGATCAAAGTTACATATTTTTATTATCTTTACTTTACAGAAAAAGAGCAGAGACTCTTGAATAGAAGTAACTTGCTACTTAGTTCTTTTATCTTAAAAATTTTGTTTAAAGTCAAGTTTAGTTATACATGTCTGTGTATGTATCACAACAGTCCACTTCTTTTAAATAGTTTGAGAGGTTTTATCAAATGTACATTGTAAGGACCTATTTTATATTTTTATATTTTAGCCAGAGGCTTCCATTAAGGTTAAACAATAACCTTGTTGTTTAACCCTTAAACTGTCCCTGCTCCCCTCCCCCCAGGGGACTTAGTTAAAAACAAGTCCCGGAAACCAGCCTCAGGTAACAAAGCACAAATACAAGGGTGGGTCAGGCCAGGTGGAGACATCCGATCAGTGGGGGGTTGCATTCTGTCTCCCTAGCTACCAAGGAGTATGGGCCCTGCCCTTTGGGAGCCTTTTGGGCACCAGTCCTAACCTAGGTGAAATTGTAATTCAATTGGTCACCAAGCAACACTGTGCAGTTTTCTCTGTGTGTTAGAATTTTATTGGCCATCTGTACGTGGCCAGGCCCAACCACATGGCCTCTGCCCTTAAAAGCTAGTCCGTAAAGGAGAGCAGGGTCACCCTCTCTGTAAGAGGTGCAGCCCTGGCCGGTCAGTTTGATTCTTGATGCTTGGTGCGAAATATATCTTTGCTTGACCTTCTCTTTGTATCAGTCTTGCTCCTTCAATCATGGACCTATTATTGGGGCATAACATACATGTCATGTCAATACTACCACATTAATGTATAGAGCATTTCTTTCACCCCAGTATGTTCCTTTGTCCCATTTTAAGGTGAATTCCTGGTCTAGGAACTGATAGGCTGTCTCCACTTGCATTTTCAGATGCCATATAAATAGAATTATACAGCATGCAGTTTTTGTGTTTGGCTTCCTTACTTAGCAGAAAGCAACCAACATCAACGATGTTGTTGCCTATATCAGTACCTCATTCCTTTGCATTACACAGCATTCCTCTGTATGGACGCCCCATGCCTTACTTATCTACTTAACATTTGACCAAGAGTTTCTTTACAATTTTTTTGTGATTATTAATAAAGAAAGGGTTTTTTTTTTTTTTTGGTACTTTAAAAGATTAATTACAAAAAGAGGTATATTGAAATCTCCAACTATAGGAGAGCCTGGGTGGGTCAGTGGGTTAAGCCTCTGCCTTTAGCTCAGGTCATGATCTCAGGGTCCTGAAATGCAGCCTCACGTCAGGCTCTCTGCTCAACAGGGAGCCTGCTTCTCCCTCTCTCTCTGCCTGCCTCTCTGCCTACTTGTTATCTCTCTCTCTGTCAAATAAATAAAATCTTAAAAAAAAAAAAAAGAAATCTCTAACTATAATTGTGAAATTATTTGTATTTCAGTTTTTGCCTTGTATACTTCAAACTCTGTTATTTGATGCATTTATATTAAAATTATTTTGTCTTCTTGATGAATTGACTCTTTTATTACTATGTGCTATCTTTATCATTGGAGTATATTTTGTTCTAAAGTCAACTTTCCTGGTATTAACTTTCTTTTAGGTTTTTATTTAAATTTTAGTTAGTTAACATACAGTATAATATCAGTTTCAGGTAATATCAGTGTATTATCAGTGATTTAACACTTCCATAAACACCCTGTGCTCATTTCAAGTGTTCTCCTTAATCCCCACCACCTACTTAACCCATCCCCCACCCACCTCCCCTCTTTACCAACATTTTGTTTGTTCTAGTTAAGAGTAAGGTACACTGTATGTTGAGAAAGCAAGTCTTCTAAACTCCTTTTATAAATCAATAATTCATTCTTAATTATAAAAAAAAGAAAATCTTTAAAAATTTAATTATGTAAAATATTGTAAAATCTAAAATAATAACAGATACATATGAAATTTGAAAATTCATGGAAGTATTTTGGAAAAATAAAAAAAATTGCAAAACAAAGTAAGAAAGTGTACTTCATTGCTACTTACATATATGCATAAGGAATATTTTTGGATTTCAAAATAACAATTTATTGGACGATAAGGATGTTACAGAGATTATAGCAGGTATGATCATAGGTATCCTAGACAGAATACAATAAAGAACAAACAGATAATATTTAAATATGTACATATGTAATTATTTCCAAACTTATTAACTAGCAATTCTGGAAAACAATACACAACGCATATT
This sequence comes from Mustela nivalis, assembly GCF_964662115.1. NCBI lineage: Eukaryota > Metazoa > Chordata > Mammalia > Carnivora > Mustelidae > Mustela > Mustela nivalis. The sequence goes on along the minus strand of NC_139023.1, from coordinate 29,476,397 downwards.
TTGTTAATCATCAGTGATGATGTCATTACATTACATAGTCTTCAGAAAAACTTCACTCATGGGGACAAGAATGAGAGTGAAAAAAAGCAAATCATGCCATAGTATTATATATATATTTACATCTCACGGACCTCCTGAAATGGTCTTAGTCATCCCTAGAACCATAATTGGATAACCACTGCCATAGCGTTCCATTACCACTTTTAACAATTTTATAATTTTTTATCCTTTTTAAGATTTTCTAAAATTTATCTTTGCAAGAAAGAAAGAGAGAGAGAGAAAGAGAGAATGCACAATTTGGGGGCGACAGGGAAGAAACAGACTCTCCAGTGAGCAGGGAACACAATATGGGACTTGATCCCAGGACCCAGGAATTATGACCTGAGCTGAAGACAGACACTTAACTGACTGAGTCACACAGGTGCCCCAATTTTTTTTTTAAGATTTTTATTTATTTATTTGAGAGACAGTGAGAGAGAGCATGAGAGGCGAGAAGGTCAGAGGGAGAAGCAGACTCCCCATGGAGCTGGGAGCCTGATGTGGGACTCCATCCTGGGACTCCGGGACCGTGACCTGAGCCAAAGGCGGTTGCTTAACCAACTGAGCCACCCAGGTGCCCCAGGTGCCCCAATTTTTATTTTTAAAAACCAATTCCTGGTTACCATTTCTTCTATTAAATTTTGTCAGCTAAAATAACTGGCAGGATTCGGCCTAATTTATACCAATCTGGTGAATTCCTCCTAGGAGAGCACTATGAAGGTGAGAACACTTTTTAACATACTCCCTGAAAATAAAGGCATTGTCTTTGGCTCTACCCTAGATATGCTATATATTAGGTTTGGTTGGATTTAGATTATGCAGAGATCCCTCCTGCACTTGCTCATCAAAAGTTTAATCACCAAATTTTCCTTCAAAAGCTTTTATCATAGATCCCATGAGTAACTCAAAATGGTGAAATATTTCTGAAAAAATGAGATTTAGAGTCAAGTGGCAGACTCAGTATCTCAACTTCATAACTCGACTCAATTTATTTTATTTCTATAAGCCTCAGTTTATTAATTTATGACATGGGAATAATACTACCTCTCAAATGGATATTTTGAGTTAAATGGGCTAATATATTTAAAACTTTCATAATTTTTTAAAGATTTTTTTATTTAAATTCAATTAATTAACATATAATACATTATTTGTTTCAGAGATACAGGTCTGTTATTCATCAGTCTTATATAATACCAGTGCTCATTACAATACATACCCTTCTATGTCCATCACCCAGATACCCCATCCCACCACCTACCTCCCCTCCAGCAACCCTCAAAACTCATAATTTTCAAAGCTTTGTAATACTGCAATGGTTAGTTATGATTTTTGCCCATATTTTATTATTAACAATTGCATATATTGGTCAATAATGTAAAAGAAACTAAAACATTCATTAAAAGTTTATTATTCAGATGTGTCATATAAAAAGAGCAAATAGCTGATTGGCTAAAATTGAATTTTCACACCTTTTTGATGTTACAAATCACAACTTCGTGTTGAAGAGGCATTCATTAATTCAATAAACACTTCTTACATACCTCCTAAAAGCCTATCACACAGTTTCTCTTAATTTGACCACTGTACATATGGCAAGAAGAACCTCTCCAGAGATATGGGCTGAAGTAATATATTTTACTTTTAGCTATGTGAGTCTTTTACTAAGAATGAGAATTATTTTTGTGGTAGAAAAGTATTTTTTTAAAAACTATGTAGAAATAAATGTGAACAAATTATTTTCCCCCTGGAAACAGTGACAATTGCTAATTTTAAATTTTTACTATATGGCCAACATTGTGCTAAGAATTTGGACATATGTTACCTCCTTATCCTTCAGAAAATTTAAATACATAAATATCATCATAATTCCCATTTTACAGTTAAGTTTATTCAATCTCAGAGTAGTTATGCTTCCCCAAAACTGAGCAAGTAGATAGCTAGACTCTGTCAGAATTTTTATACCATTACAGAACACATATCACTCCAGAACCTATACTCTCAGTTATGTATTGCTTGTAATTAGTAATAATAGTAATAGTAATAGTAATAGTAATAAATAATAATAATAATATCATTATTTCTTTTTGGTGTGGATATAATACTTTTAGAATTATTCATACCACCACCCTTGTCTCTCAACATTTTAAAATAATAATTGATAGTATAGTTCTTAAAACACTGTATATAAAGCTTTGGGTTAATTTAGTGAAAAAAGTCATTTGTGCTGCATTAACTTTAGAACTGGTTTTACTGCCAAAGATGGGATTTTTATTAGAAAAAAAAAATTCAGAGGCAGTGTTTTATTTTGCTGGAAAACATTTGTACTAATAGCTAAAGAAGGCAGTGACTTGTTCTTTACCTTTAAATATGTGGATCTAAAATTTGAGTACACAGAATAGTTTTGAGGTTTCTATTTTTTTATTGCTGAGAAAAAGAGGAGTCAACACTCTTTTATCACAATTGAAAAATGTATCTCAGTTTTCTCTATAAGAAGGAGCTGTTTAAATAAAAATGTAAAAAAAAAAAAAAAAAAGTAAAGAGCATTTAGAATCTCTCCCTTAAGAAAAAAAGTAGCTCTTTATTCTTCGGAGAATTTGTGCCAATCTGGGAGAAACAAAAAAAGAAATTTTTTGGATCATGTAACTGAGAAGTCCAGAGGTAGGGCTGCCTTCAGGCACAGCTTGATGTACTGGCATAAATGACATTCTTAAGCATCTGTTTTCTCCTCACCACTTGGCTTAACTTGACTCTTCATGCCATGGCTGTGCTCTCTAACAGGCTTAGAAAAACTAGCTGTAGGAGGTCAAAGCTTTATATTCTTTCAGCTTCAATTCCCTTAGGAAGAGGCAATGTTCTTTCCAATACAGTTACCATGAAAATCTTATTGTATCTCATTGATTTAAACTGGATACCAACCTTAAACACAAATGTATAACAGGAGAACGTGAGTCACCAATTGTCTTAGGGCTAGGTCATATGATTTTCTAGAAGCTGACCCTGAAATCAATGTTCCCTCTGTAGGCGACTAAGGCAATACTATGCGAAACCAGAAAGGAGGATGGGGATAGGAAGGAAACAAAGCAAGGGTGTGATTTCAGACAGAGTCCAGACAGAGTGTGTTTCAGGCACTATCCACAAAGATACGTCTTTAATCTTTCTTGCAATTTACTCCTACACTTTTCAATTCCTGGACACAAGTAAACAGAAGCTCCAGACCTCCTGTGTATGAGGTCAGAGCTGGGTATGAGGGCGAGTGGGGGTGTGTGCGCACACGCGGGCACATGGAGCTGTCCAGGGTCCTAAGGGCTGTCCTCTGAAGAGAAGTCTTCTACTCCGGCCACTGGAAGCAAATGCACGTGGAACCTGGGCAGGGACACAAAGAAACTCAAAAGGATTGGAGCAACAGTGTTTGCTGCAAACCCTAAGGTCATGGAATAGCTAGGGATTTTGCCCTGATGAAAAGAAGAATGCAGCTACCAGAATATGGGTAAAATGAATGCTGTGTAGTACAAAACAAGAGCTGTCCACTACATTCTCCAAGCTAAATTTTAGAAACAAATCAAAATATTGTTTAATAAAATATTGATTTAAGGTGCTGTGAAGTGCGTAAACCTGGCGATTCACAGACCTGTACCCCTGGGGATAAAAATATATGTTTATAAAAAATTAAAAAAAATATATTGATTTAGTGGTTAATTTTAGAAATCTTGGTTTTATGTTTTAAAGGGCAGTATTTAGAAAATTAAGCTACTGTTGAGGAGTGGAATGAGCATAAGATTTAGGAAAATGTTGTGGTTTCACCATCTCATTTAGAGTGTAAATTTGAGCAAATCAATTAACCTTTCTGAGCCTCAATTCCTTTACCTGCAAAGTGAAAATTAAAATAAGACCTCCAGCACTAGTTACAATGAAGATCAAATGAGATAATGAATGCAAAAGAGGCTTTGTAATGGTTACACTGCTTGGAAAGTTAATGGATCCACCTTGCCCATTAAGGTGTAAATGTCGGAAGGCCAAGACCTTATCCTCCTCAACTATTCTGTGTTTAGCCCAATACTTATACTTACTTTATCTGAGAGATTTAATAAGGTAACATATTTTTGGCAGGCAAGATTTTTGCTTTGGTATTTATATATTCATAGACATGACCATCTTATACCAAAAACCAATCACTTTAATAGAAATATAATAGACTCTTTCAGATTTTTCGAGAGAGAGAGTGCACACATGAACACACAAATGGGGAAGGGCAGAGGAGGGCGGAAAGAATCTTAAGCAGGCTCCACACTGTGGATCACCTAAGGTTGATCCCAGAACCCTATCATCTGAGTTGAAATCAGGAGTCAGATGTTTAACTGACTGAGCCACCCAGGTACTCTACAAGACATCCTATATACTTTTTGATGAAAAGAAACAAAGACAATGAGGCAAGTGCTTTTTGATTTTGTATCCTCTGTCTTAAGGCATTATATATTTCTGTTTTATTGAGCAGGAATTAATGAGGCATAAATTCCAAATACTCAAAATAACTAACAGTCATTTGCTGTCAGAGTAGTAGTCTGGTTCCTTTGGAAAATTAAGCTTATGTGAGTCTAAAAGGAAACCATTAGTGTTTTGCAGAATTAAAACATCACCAAAGTGGTCTTAAAGAAAGGAGTAAGATATAAGGGAGTGGGGAGAGAGATAAATATAGGTGAAAGAGATTCTAGGGTATGAAGAGTGGCTAATTATCTAGACTCCAGAACCAGGCTACCTGGAGTTATTAATTCAGTTTTGTGCCTCTATGTGCTCTTGCTCATCTATAAAAGGGAACAGTAATAGTATTGCTCTCCTAGGTTGAAGTGGGAACTAATTGTTTTAATACATTCAAAACACTTTATCAAAGCTTATGCCTTATTTTACCCTAAAAACTTGTTGTTAACCTAAAATTACCATGGGACAAAAGACATCAGACACTGTAGTATCCGCAAGTATTAACTGCAGAATACATGAGCACCTATAAAAGCAATACAAATTCAATACAAATTAAAAAGAAGAGGCCTTATTCTCTCCTTGTTAAAAATGACGGGGAAGATTTCCCTCCCCCTCTACTGCCTTTTCTCTTTTTTTGACCCTTTGCTTAAGAAAATTTGTAATTGTAAATTATTTCTCTCTCATGAATGTATGTAAATCATTTTAAAAGTTAAGGAAGAGTTTTGTTGGCTGTATGAATGCACAGGGATTGCTTTCTCAAGGACCTGGGAATGTAAACATCCAAGAAAAATAGGATCCAGGTCTCGCAGTTTCTGTGGGAGGACAGGAGATTAATTTCAGCTGGCTTCAAATTACAAAACTGTCTTCTGTTACAGGGATATGGAAAGTTTATTTTTCCTTTGAGTAAAGCCAATTCACTAGCATAGGTGGTCACCCTAATCACCAGGTAATCACACATTATCACACTAAGTGTGTTCTTGATGTGGTCAAGCCCTTTTACTAGAAGATTAGCTATTGTTTACATTGAAAACACATATGCAATAGGTTATATCTGCTTGACTATATGAAAAGATAACTTTCCTTTTTTATCTTTGCAATCTGAGCAGACTGTCTCTCAAGCACATCACATTCTGATTGAATGCTCATTCAGTAATAAACTGTTTTCTTTCTCTACTATATTTTGGACAGGTTTCCCAGATTAACAGAAGATTTTGCTTGCAATTATATTTTACCAAAGTACCTTTCTCTTTATAGGTGGACCAAGAGCTATTTGGGCATTTATAGCTTTAGAGAGAGCGACGACAATCGGCAAACAGTTCTGGATTTCTCCCTTACTTATGCTTCAATCATTTTTTTTCTCCTCTGGGTATAAAGCCACAGTCACAAAATCTGACAGATCCAGGATTCAGAAAGACAGTCTTTCTAAAGTGTTAGTAAAGAACTAATCCCTCAGAATCACTTGTTCTGTTGATAAAAGTGAAGATGGGGAGCCACAGCTTCTAACTTTGCCCAAATTTTACTGGCCTTCGATTACCAATCCCATGGATATTTAACTGTTCCAAGTTTCAGTTTAATCATCATAAAAATGGGGCTAGCAACACCTATTTCTCTGGGTTGTTACGCTTAGTAAACCTTCGGATGCAGTATGTTAGTCCATTTTCACTAACACTGTGTTGTGGATTTGCTGTCCTTGTCGTTATTCTTTTTGTTTCAGTCATGATAATCTGTGATTATCACTGAATTTCTTAGTTCCACTAAGGACATCAGTGATTTGTGATTGTTAATGCCAAAACTGCTACTTAAAAAAAAAAAAAAAAAAAAAAGGACTTCAAAGTCTTTAAAAGATTTCTACATTAATATAAAATATATCCAAGAAACTACTTCAAATCAACAAGAAACCACAGTTCAATACATTAGAAAAAATGGACAAAGAACAGGATTAATTTACAGAACAAAACCCCAATGGCTAAAGCTATATGAAAAGACAATTAACTCCTCTGGCAAAGAGAAATGGCAAGACCATAGGGATATACCTTTAATCAGACTGGCAAACCGGCAAACCCTATGATAAATATCAAGGGTTGTATAGTAGATAACAAGATAGTGATCTGGCTGCATTCCTCTTGGAATGAAAACTGGTATAAGAATTTTGGAGAGTACTTTAATAGGATGTAGTAAAATTTAACATGCATGTATAGAATGACCCAGCAATTACACTCCACATACAAACTGTACAATCAAGCCTCAGAAGAGAATTTTGTAGAATGTTTACTGCATTACTGTTTGTAGAAGCAGAGTTGGAAATAATCCAGGTGTCTCTAACAAGAAAAAGTTACATAAAATGTAGTTAGTATGTATTATAGAATGGTATGCAGCAGTAGTTGTTGGAAACAATGAAGAGCATTTTTACACTCTTGGGGACAGATCTCATAAATGTAGTGTCAAGTGGAAAATCAAGATATGGAAAATAGATCTACATCAAAATGCAACACATATAGAGGCAGTGTACATAAAGGTAGGTTAAAACTTCCAGATTCAATAGCCACATTATCTGGGTACAATTTCTTGTTAGCTGTGTGAGCTCTTGTTCTTGTTAGCTCTTATCTGTAAATTAGCTCTTATCTGTTATCTCCTTATCTGTAAATAAAATAAAAAATGATAGTATTTACACAATAAAATCATTGTAAGAATTAAGTAAGTCAGTATATGAAAACTTTTTTAAAGATTTTATTTATTTATTTTAGAGAGAGAGAGAATGAGCAAGAGTTGGGGGTAGAGGGGGAGAGAGAGAGAGAGAAGCAGATGCCCTGCTGAGCAGTAAGGCCAACCTGGGACTTGATCCCAGGACCGGGAGATCATGACCTGAGCCAAAGGTAGATGCTTAACCAAATGAGCCACCTAGGTATCCCTGAAAACCATTTTCAAGGCTGAATAATTCTTAAGACTTTATTATCTATTTTAAGACGTATTTAAACATGCATATATTCCCAACAATATTGCCTGTTTTTCAAAAGATCTATGCAATTTCCTGGTGATATATGAACATGAGAATCTATTTACGGGGAGGATGGGTATAAAATAAAATAAAATGCAAGAAATAAATAAAATATAATATATCATATGAGAGAAGGCTTGTAAAGATTGATGATGATAGAGTCCATGAATGGAAGCGCATGATGAACTAAAATTCTCTACTGAGGTCTAAAAAAAACAACTCTGCTATTTTAGTAACTTCAACTGTATTCAGGCTTTTTTATGACAACTTACCACAGTTAGTTAGAATACTATTTTTGTACAATTCCTTAACAAAATTTGCATTTGATCATGTATCTAGAGAACAATATCTTAAAACCTTCAAGGAAATCAAGTAAAGACACTCATCAAAATTCAATGTTTCTCGGTCTTACCACAACAATATACACATACAAAACTTTTGATTGTAAAATAAGCTATTTTTTAGTGTGTAGAAAGGGAAAGGGAAATTCTGGAGTGTAAGCTTGTAGTATTTTTTAATAGTTTTGACACTAGCACCTAGAAACATGTCTGACACTTCGATTCTCAGTTATTATCTGTTGAGTGAATGAATTGATATTATAATCAGATTCTCACTCCTCTCTTACTGGTGGATTTCACATGCATATTTAAGAGCTTATTCTTTCCTAGGGATTCAGTGATAACTATTTCACCAATAACAAATGTAATCATAATGCTTTATGATCTCTTTCTCTTCATGCCTGTGCTGAGTTGCCCAATTAATGAAGCCTGACAGATGCCTATGTAGTTCCTTTCTGTCCCCAGGCAACTAACAATGACCCTGGTAGCGTATTAGAAGCCTTTGGATGCAACGGATAAGTCAGCGTTTTGTTTTCTGTCTCAAGCCCATTATCTAAAATGGTTAAAGTGAGGCCCCAGGCCTGAATTCAATAGCTCCCCATTCCCCTCTCTCTGCCAAGTGTACAAAATCTGCATGAAGAGATTTCTGCCACAGCATTTTGATTATGCCCTCATTTCATCCTGAGCTTGTCAGGAGCTATAACAACTTGTTAAAATCCTCATCAGTATTTTTTCCATGGTTGAGAAGACTCTATTCACTACGATCTCAGTGAGACTTAGTCTCATGATCTCCCCCATTTATGCTTAGAAATGCCTATGATGGATAGGTGCTCCCTGCCAGACCAGTGCCCTCAGATATTTAGTGGGTGTGAATCAGACCAACGCTTATGTATTCCATATCTCAGGGTGCAGTGTTCTGGGCCCCTCTCTTGTCAGTTGCTCAAATCTTGGCCATATCAACTCCCAAGCAACTTCCTTTTCCTGCCTGCCTGATTCCCATACTAAATTGTGATTGGGTGTCTGCATGTTAACATGACAAATCGTCTGTGTAAATGTGTTTGCTATTTTCTTTTCAATTATCAAAGATTAGCAACCCCAACAGAACTCTGTTAATTAAAACAGAGCATATGACAGTGAGTGAATGTGTTTATGTCTTGAGTTGTAACTATAATAAGCAGTGTTTTGTTTTTTCCTGATGAGAATATTTATTGTCCTGAGTACTGGAAGGACATAAAACTCCAGGCCCTTCCCTTTGAGTCACTTCAATAATATATAATAATAAAATGTTGTTTTGTACTGTATAAAACATGTCATCATTAACAGACCCTTTATCTCCTCTTATTCTTTGTTTTTATTAAGAAATTAGACCTTGGTTTTGAAATTTCCTCACTGCATAAACCTGACAGTATTTAAATTTATCATATGTGTCTTTAATATGTGTCAAGTACTAATTGTGGAGTGATAGCAATGATGAAAACAAATACAGCAGTAATTATAGGTTTTAAAGTTGAATATTATATTTTTGGATCAACAAAAAGTGTTATGGGCATATCTTAATTTCTCTCCAAGTAGATACTAGCACTACTTATCACTAAGGATTGCTGTAAGAATTAAATTTGTTACATATTAAGTGCTCAATACAAGTTATATATGATGTCATTGTATACCACAGTGCCATATACTGTATAAGAGAAAATAATCAGAACAGTTTTATATTAAAATACAATAACAAAACAAGTATAATGCATGGTAATAATATTCATTCAGGGATTACATTATTGATAATAGTGGAGAATAATATTTACTGTTTCCTGTGGGTTTCCTTAAAGCTAGCCAATCTAAGCAATTGATTTTATCTGTGAATATGCTAATCAAGGCTTTAAAGATTTATTTATTTATTTTAGTGGGGGAGAGGAAGAGGGACAAAAAGAATCTCAGGCAGACTCCCTGCTGAACACAGAGTCCACCCACGGCTTGAACTCAGGATCCTGAGATTGTGACATGTACCAAAACCAAGAGACAATCACTCAACTAACTCTGCCACCCAGGCATCCCACTAACCAGGGCTTTAGAGTTGAAATTTCATAACAAAATCTCCTTCTGACATCTCTTGTGGTGGACATTACCACTGGTCATAGAACACAATGCTCATCTCGTCATGCTATGAAGGAAAATAATACGACAGATTCTTTTCCACATTGTATTGCTTAACGCAGTTTGTCCTTTTTATTCAAAACGAAGGTCAGAATTTTCAATAATCAGGATGGATTTTGTGCTTTTTTTCGTTTTCAGTTAGAAAGCTGTAAGTAGTGTCTTTTATGCTGATGTAGTTATATAGCCTTTGTTTCATGTACAAAAATTCAAGCTGCAAGATTTATTTTATGCACTCATTTGTTTATTTAATGTGCATTATAAATTATTCTGCCACTATATTATCTATTAAATCAAATTGTTTGATGTTTACACAGTACTTGCTATCTCAAGATTGCAAATAATTTCTCAGGCAACTCATGGGAAGTCAGAGAATATCTATGAAATAATAAATCCAATATTTATGAATAATGATATTTCAAAAAATACATAGTTGATATTTTTGAATTCCACTCCTGAGAAAATAAAAGTCAAACAAGATTTCAGCAGGTCGTTTTGAACAAGCACAGTTTCACTTTACCACAGCCAGATCCATATATGAAATTGGAGGGCATGGTGAATTTAGAAGAGATTTTTTTCATATTCCCCAAATCTGATGAAAATATTGTTTTTCTACAGTCTTTTAAGTGATTGCAGTCGTGTGAATTCTTAGTGATTTCATATGGACATCTGGGACTAATAGAGCTCAGAATTTGGGATTCAAATATTTGTTGTGTTATATATCAACTTGTAACAATCCAAACTGGTGGAACCACATAGTTTACTACTCAGGAAAAACAAAAAATTAACAGTTTTCTGACCAACCTCAAGAATGGTAGCAAATTGTAAGATGAAATAACTCTTTTTTAAAATAATAACTTTTTAAAAAGATTTATTTATTAGAGAGAGAAAATGAGTGGGGAGAGAGACTGAAGGAGAGGGAGAAGCAGGCTTCCCAGCAAGCAGGGAGTCCAATGTGGGGCTCAATCCCAGGACTCTGGGATCATGACCTGAGCCAAAGTCAGACACTTAACCAATTAGGCCACCCAGGTGCTCACATTTTTTTCTTTTTAATTTGGGTCTTGAGACAGGGTGATATACTGCTGAACAGTATAGATTTTGAAGCCACACTACCTACTGAGAATTCGAACTTATCACTGCAGATTATTTATCTGTGCATCAGATTCCTGATATCTAAAGTAAGAATAACAGTGGTAACTGCATGGGTTATTCAGAAAAAACACATGTAAGAGTGATAATATAAGCACTCAGAATAAAATTTGATATCGTAAGCTAACATGAAGAACAAACTAGAAAAACTGTTTGCAATAAATATGGTGATAATCAGTTATACTAATTTTTCTCACAAATCTATTAAAAGATAACTCAAAGAAAAGAAAATACATTGATTATGGGAAATACAAATTTCACTAGTAAGCAAACAAATATATATTGAAAACAATAAAATACTTTTTTATCTTCTAAAGTAGCATAGATACAGGAAAATACAAGAACACATTATGCAGGAAGTTTACACTTAAAAACATTCTTGCATTTATATTGCCATTTTGGAAATCATTCTGGCAAAACTTATCATGTAAATTAAAATATTTTTATTATTTGACCTAAAAAAATACATTTTGTAATTTTGTTTTTAGGTTACAATAATTTTAGGCAAAATAATAGTGTAACATAATTTGTAACTGTGAATTTTTTGAAACAATATAAAAGTACACAAGTAACTGTTAAGTATGTTAGTTTAATTTCAATTATTAAAATGTATTTTGGAAAAATATGAAATGCTTATGGGGAATTATTAGTTTAGAAACGAAGGCTCTAAGGGTAGACTATGTGCTATGCTCATATAGATACATGGCTGAGAGAAAGACATCAAAATGTCTGAGTAATAGTTCATTGTGTATATACTATCTCTTCTTTAACCATTCATCAGTTGATAGACATTTGGATTCTTTCCATAATCTGGCCAGTGATGATAATTCTGCTATAAACAGCAGGGTGCATGTGTCCCTTCAAATCAGTATTCTTGTACTTTTTGGAATAAATACCTAGTAGTACACTTGCTGGGTCATAAGATGACTCTATTTTTTTAACATTTTTTAAAAAGATTTTATTTATTTATTTGAGAGAGCAAGTGAGAGAGACAGAACACGAGAAGGGTGGGGAGCAGAGGGAAAAGGAGAGTCCCCGCCAGCTGGGAGCCCGACATAGGGCTCAATCCCAGCACTCCAGGATCATGACCTGAGCTGAAGGCAGGCGTTCAACCAACCGAGCCACTCAGGCGCTCCATAGAGTAAGCCTATTTTTAACTCTTTGAGGAATCTCCATACTATTTTCCAAAGTGGCTGTACCAGTTTGCTTTCCCACCAACAGTGTAAGAGGGTTCCCCTTTCTCTGCATCCCTGCCAACATCTGTTATTTTCTGTATTGTTTATTTTAGCCATTCTAACTGGTGTGGGGTGATATCTCGTAGTTTGATTTGTATTTCCTGATGATGAGTGATGTTGAGCATCTTTTCATGTCTGTTAGCCATCTGGATGTCTTCTTTGGAAAAATGTCTATTCATTTCTTCTGCCTATTTCTTAACTAGATTGTTTTGAGGGTGCTGAGTTTGATCAGTTCTTTATAGATATTGGATACTAACCCTTTATCAGATATATTATTGGAAATATCACCTTCCATCCCAAAGGCTGTCTTTAATTTTGTTGATTGTTTCCTTCGCTATGCATAAAACCTTTTATCTTGATGAAGTCCCAATAGTTTATTTTTGTTTCCCTTGCCTTTAGAGATGCATCTTGCAAGAGGTTGCTGCAGCCAAGGTCAAAGAGGTTACCGCCTGTGCTCTGCTCTAGGATTTTGATGGGCTCCTGTCTTACATTTAGGTCTTCATCATTTTGAATTTTTTTTTTTTTGTATCATATAAGAGTAGTCCAGTTTCATTATTTTACATGTTGCTGTCTAGACTTTCCCAAGTCATTTTTTGAAGTGACTTTCTTTTTTTCCATTGGATATTCTTTCCTGCTTTGTCAAAGATTAGTTGACCATATAGCTGTGGGTCTATTTCTGGGTTTTCTGTTCTGTACCATTGATCTATGTGTCTGTTTCTGAGCCAGTACCATACTGTCCAGAGCATTATAACTGCCTCCAGCTTTGGTTTTCTTTTTCAAGGTTGCTTTGGCTATTCAGTTCCAAAGTGGTCCCATACAAAGTTTAGGGTGATTCAAGCTCTGTGAAAAATGCTGGTATTACTTTGATAGAGATTGCATTAAATGTGTAGATTGTTTTGTGGAGTATAAACATTTTAACCATTTGATCTTCTAATCCATGAGCATGGAATGTTTTTCTATTTTTTTATGTGTCATCCTCAATTATTTCATGAGTGTTTTAGAGATTTTAGAATACAAATCTTTTACCTCTCTGGTTAGGTATATTCCTAGGTATCTTAAGGATTTTGGTGCAATTGTAAATAGAATCAATTTCCAATTTCTCTTTCTAATGCTTCATTATTGGTATGTAGAAATACAACGGAGGTACCCTGGGTGGCTCAGTTGGTTAAGCATGGGACTCTTGATTTTGGCTCAGGTCATGGTCTCAGGGTCATGTGATCCAGCCCTGTGTCATGGCCATGCTGGCCATGGAACCTAAGATTCTCTGTCTCCCTCTCTTTCTGCTCCTTCCTCCACACTGCCCCGCCACCACTTGTGCTCTTTTTCTCTCAAAGAAAAAAAAAAAAAAAAAGGCAATTGATTTTGTGTTCTGCAACTTTACTGAATTTGTATATCAATTTTTTGGTGGAGTTTTTTGGGTTTTCTATATAGACTATCATCTCACTGAAAATAGTGAAAGTTTGACTTCTTCTTTGCAGATTTGAATGCCTTTTATTTCTTTTTGTTGTCTGATTGCTGAGGCTAGGAGCTGTGGTAAATAACACTCATTTGTGATTCTGTTTATTTGGGTCCTATCTCTTTTCTTTCTGAAAAATCTTGCTAGGGATTTATCATTTTTATGATTTTTTTCAAAGAACCAGTTCCGGGTTTCATTGATCTGTTTTGCTCTTTTTTCAATTTCCCTATCACTTATTTCTGCTCTAATCTAATTTCTAATCTAATTTCCCTTCTTTGGCTGGCTTTAGGTTTCTTTTGTTGTTCTTTTTTTAGCTCCTTTAGTTGTAAGGTTAGCTTGTTTATTTGAGATTTTTCTTCTTTCTTTCTTTTTTTTTTAAGATTTTATTTATTTATTTGACAGAGAGAGGAATCACAAGTAGTCAGAAGCAGGCAGAGAGAGAGAGAGAAGGGGAAGCAGGCCCCCTGCCGAGCAGAGAGCCTGATGCAATGTGGGGCTCTATCCCAGGACCCTGGGATCATGACCTGAGCAGAGGCTTAACCTACTAAGCCACAGAGGTGTTGGAGACTTTTCTTGCTTCTCGAGGTAGATATGTATTGATATGTATTTCCTTCTTAGAACTGCTTTTGCTGCATCCCAAGGTTTTGGGCCATTGTGTTTTCACTTCCATTTGTTTCCATGTATTTGTTTTTAATTTCTTCTTTAATTTCTGATTGACCCATTCATCTTTAGCAGATGTTCTTTAACTTCTGTGTATTTGTGGTCTCTCCAATTTTTTTCTGGTGATGACTGCAAGTTTCATAGTGTTGTAATCAGAAAACATGCATGGTATGATCTGAATTTTTTTGTACTTGTTGAGGCCTGATCTGTGACCTAGTATTTAACCTATTCTGGAGAATGCCCCATGTATACTTGTAAAGAATGTGTACTCTGCTACTTTATGATGAAATGTTGTGAATATATCTGTTAAGTTCATCTGGTCCAGTGTGTCAATCAAAGCCATAGTTTCCTTGTTGATTTTCTGCTTAGATGATCTGTCCATTGATGTAAGTGGGGGTATTAAGGTCTGCCACTACTGTTGTATTATTCATGGTTCTTTTATGTTTGTCATTAATTTTTTATGTATTTAGATAATCCCAAGTTGGGGACATAAGTATTTACAATTGTTAGATCTTCTTGTTGGATAGACCCTTTTATTATGATATGCTACCCTTCTTCATCTCTTGTTACAGCCTTGGGTTTAAAATCTAGTTTGTCTGATATAAGGATTGCTACCTCAGCTTTCTTTTGACATCTATTTGCATGGTAAATATTCTCCTTTACCTCACTTTCAATCTGCAGGTGTTTTATGTCTAAAATGAGTCTCTTATAAGCAGCATACAGATGGAACTTATTTCCTTTCTTTCTTTTTTTTTTTTTTTTTAATCCATTCTGGCACACTAAGTCTTTTGATTGGAGAATTTAGTCCATTTACATTCAGAGAAATTACTGATAGGTGTGTATTTACTGCCATTATATTACTTGTTTTGTCATTGTTTTTGGAGATTTTCTCTGGTCCTTTCTAGTCTTTGTCACTTTGATTTTTCTTTCCCACTCAAAGAGTCCCCTTTAATATTTCTTTCAGGGCTGGTTCAGTGGTCATTAAGTCCTTTAGTTTGTATTTGTATGGGAAAGTCTTTATCTCTACTCCTATTCTGAATGACAGCCTTGCTGGGTAGTATTCTTGGCTGCAAATCTTTCCTATTTAGCACATTGAATATATTATACCACTCTCTCTTTTCAAGTTTCTGTGGATAAATCTGGTGTTAAACATAGGGGTCTTCCCTTGTAAGTTAGAGACTTCTATTGTCTTGTTGCCTTTAGGATTTTTTTTCCTTATCACTATATTTTGGAAATTTATCTAAAATATGTTGTAGTGTTGGCCTGCTTTTGTTGATTTTGATAGGAGTTCTCTGTTGCTCCTGGATTTGGATATCTGCTTCCTTCCACAGATTAGCGAAGTTTTCAGCTATTATTTCCTCAAATATACATTCTGTACCCTTTTATCTTTCATCTTCTGGGACTCCTGTGATACAAATGTTATTATATTTCATGAAGTCACTGAGTTTCCTAAGTCTACTCTCATGATCCATGCTTTTTCTCTTTTGCTCAGCTTCATTATTTTCCATAATTCTATCTTCTATATCACATATTCATTCCCAGGCTTCTTCCAACCTTGTGGTCATTACATCCAGTCAGTTTCAAATCTTGGTTATTGCATTTTCCATTTCTGCCTGATTGTTTTTTAGCTCTTTTATCTCTGTGGTAAGGGCCTTTTTGAAGTCTCCCATGTTTTACTCAAGCCCAACAAGTATCCTTATGACTATTTATTTAAATTCTCCATCAGGCGTATTTCTTATACTTGTTTCAATAAGATCCCGGGCCATGACCTTTTCTTGTTCTTTATTTTGGGATGAACTCCTTCATCTTGTTGTTTGGTCTAGGTCTCTGTCTTATTCTATGTGTTAGAAAATCCATTGTGTTTTCTGTTCCTGAGAGTAATGGCTTTAAGAAGAAGAGGTCATATAATAATGTTCAGGGCCTGGTGTTTCAGGAAGTGTTTTTGATATGTGCTGTGTGCACTCTGTTGCTGTGTATTGGTTGCTCTAACCCTCAGTTCAGCCATCTGCTGAGGTTCTCCTTACTTGCCATGGGTCATATTTGGACCTTGCCCAGCCTTGCCCAGAGTGTGGTGAGTTTTAACTAGTTGTGCTTTGGGCTGTTTATTTTTTTGTTTTGTATATATATATATAGAGAGAGAGAGAGAGAGAGAGAGAGAGAATGTGCACACATGCACAAGTGAGAGGTGTGAGGAGAGGCATTCCGAGAGGGAGAAGCAGCCTCCTCACTGAATAGGAAGCTCAATGCCAGGCTTGATCTCGGGTCCCTGGGCTTATGGCCTGAGTTAAAGGCAGACACTTAACTGACTGAGCCACCCAAGAGCCCCTGGTCTGTTTATTAAATGAGACTTGATGCTGTTTCCACTAGAACTGAAGCTTTGCAGAACTCTATGGTGTATAGACCATATACACCATATGGGGGATTGGTGCTGATCTTCTGGAGATGAAGCCCTTTGTGCTGGTCCTTAGGTACACTTTCCCAAGTAAAGCAGTACTAGCAGAGGACAAGGGAGATGCACATGATGTAAGGATGTGAGGCCACCACTGATGGTTCTGTGTTATTTGCTGAACTTGGTTTATGCCAGGAGTGGGGGAGAGAAATGGTTCCAGCAGCTCCTTTGTCCCTGGAGAAGATAGTCTGTGCTTGCTGCTCTCAGGGAAGCCTTTTCAGAAGAGCAAATAATTTGCCCTCAGGCATCCTAGATATTTGTCAGATCACTACTTTCAATCTCTGTCTCCAGGTTGCTTGCCTGCCTGGAGCAGTGTTGTGCACTTTGGGTTCATTCCAGCCAAGCCAGCAGACTTTTAAAACTTCAGACATTAGGGATTTGGTGTGGTGGGGACTTGCACTGGTCCACTGGTGGATGGTCTTGTCATGTTAGGACCAATGCAGGTTTGACCCAGGAGGGCAGTCATACCAGAGTGCAGGGGCATGGACTTTGGAGAAAAGCAAGCTACATAACCAGTTTCCAGGTTAGCTGTGCTCAGTAGGTGTTTCTGTGCCTAAACTGAGGGGCAGGAGAAGGAAATACTGTTTGCTAGCTCCTTTGTCCCTAGAGAGGCAATGCTACCTCTCACAGATGCCCTCTAAAAAAGTAAAGTCTCTAGATGTGTGCCTAAGGCAATTCTCAGATCTCACTATCTGCCCAGGTTTGCTTGTTTGCTTGTGTGCCTTCTCTCCAAGAAGCGGGCAGTATCCTCAGGTCCCCACCCCAGCCAAGCCAGGGATCTCTAAAACTCCAGTCTTTGAGCCCTACTGGTTGCAAAAATTCATGAAAATCAGCCCATCTTATTTTCCTATCTTCCCAATGGCTTTAAGAAAGCATTCTCCTTGTGCATATTGCCATGTGCTGCTCTCTCTCTTGCTTTGCTCTAGGACCAGGATTCCTTCTCCTTTGTAGCATCCATGATCTGTTTCTCCCCCAAACCATGTCTCCACAATTCCTACCTTCCTCTATGTAGCTTCTTCTCTCCCTCCAGTTGTGCAGTGTATTCTATCAGTCCTCAGGTCTATTTCTTGAGTATTTAGAATAATTTGATAGTTATCTAGCTGTGTTTGAGAGACAAGGCAAGATTAGGGTCCTCCTACTAAGCCAGCATCTTAGCTTCTCCATCAGATCTCATTTTTAATCCATATATTTTTAATAATAACATCTGAATATCATGTCACTGTTTAAAAAATTGTATTTATTTTCAAAATGGTCACTATGGATTCTCTGTAAATATCTTAATTTTGAACTTTATTTATATATTAAATTATTGATTTTCAGATCATTTTATTAATCATAAATTGAAATTCAGAAAAGTAAGATAAGTGTCCTTAGGTAACTTGAACACATAAATGGTAAAACTGAAACCCTGGGTATTCTGATGTTAAATGTATGTGTCTTGCGTTCTACTATGTGGGTGCTTTTCCTCTCTTATGTGTAAGAAATAAAGGGATAAGAAACAGATAAAATATTATACCCATTTTGTTATTTATTCAACAAGTATTCATTGAATATAATTAGCATCAGACATTATGATAAATATTGACATTGAAAAGTAAATCACTATCCTAAATACATGAATGTTGAAGCTTTTATGGTGACAGGCATATAAAAATATAGGAAATGTCATCCTGGATGTATGTGCCAAATACATACAGGAAACACTACCATGGAGGTGTGTGCCAAGTGCAATGAAAATATAGTAGATTCATAAGACTGTCAACCTGGGGATTCAGGGAAGTGTTCATTAAAGTGGTAATCTATTAACAGGATTTCGCCAGATTGAAGAGGCAGTAGAGGAACAAAGTTTCAAATGAGATGACTCTTTAGAGAACAGTAGGCAGTCCTCTAAGCTGCAATTACAGTGGACTGAAAGGTTATACATAAAGCTGGGACATAAGCTCATGTGGAATTACAGGTGATTCAAGTAAGATTAAAAAATATGGAGTAGTGAAAAGTACATTAGCCTGAAAAGTAGAAAGATTCAATTCCAGTATTGCCTTTCTTTTATAAGCAATTATGGCAAGTCTTTAATGTGCTAAACACTGTACTACTTGCAGAGCTTATGGAAATGAACAAGAATGAATAAAAGCCCTGCCCCAATGGAGTTCATAGTACAGTGGATAAACATACATTTTTAAAACTATTTACAATACATATTATAGTTGCTAAGTGGTATCTGGAAAAGGGGTTGGTATATGTAAGGAACTAAGGCAGTATGCAGGAGCTATTAGTGGCATTCAAGTTCTGACCTCTAATCTGTAGGAGCTAGATTTAAGGGAAAAGTAGAAGTCCATTTAGAACAAGAGAATAGCATTTGCAAAGTCCAGAGGCACGCAAGAGCATGTTGAGGTCAGTAATGGGTAGTGAATAGCCCTTGAGAAGGAGAGATGAGAAGAGTTCAAGCAGAAAATCAGAAGTGGTCAGATGAGTCACAGTCTTGTAATGGAGTTAGAGGTTACTTTAAGGCAATGGTAAACCTTAGGGATTTTATGACATCATTGCGAAGAATATATTTTTGAATGACCACTCATTTATCAATGTGGAGATTGGACTGTAAAAGGCAAGTCTAAAGGCAATGATAACACTAACTAGGTGGCATAGTGAAGAAGAGAAGATAGAGTGACAGTTTTAAGTCACTAGGGTCACAGAGGTAGGGAAGGAAATTTCACTTTATCCTCTTGAGCTGCAGGTTCATCTTCTAGCAAATAGAAATGTTGAGTTGTATGGACTCCCATTATCTTTCCAATGCAAAAATTCACCCCAGAGTGTTCAGCTCATGGACTACAATGAAAGGAACATCTCATTCCCACCAGGGGCATTCAGAGAGTGGTGCAATGGAAATCTGACTTACCACATAGCTATGATGGTCTAAACTATAAGAGTTTGAAAGAAAAACAAATAAAAAAGCAGCCACAAGAGAAGTAGGAAAGCTAATAAAGTGGATGTCTGGTGGGAACTGCTTCACACAGCCTCAGTTGTGAAGATTCCTAGGGGAAACCAACACACTAGAACAGTGTGAAATTTTTATCAGAAAACCCCAAACCACATGAACACTCTTTCCTTCTACTTTATGCACAAATGTCACACCAAAGTGAATTCATTCAGATTTGGGGACTATTTTCCCCTTAGCCCAGGAACCTTTCATCTAAGCAAAAAAGAAAGACCTGTTACCCTGTCCAGAGAAAGTGCTCTCACCAGGTTGATTGTGTGCTTGCAGTCTATCAAGAAGAAGAGATTTGATGTAGGTGTTTGGATTTTCTGTATTACCACATGGAAAATCAGAGCAAGCATTTTTTAATAATACCTGAAAGGAGAACCAGGTTCCTGCCCTTCATGGTGGGAATGGAGAAAGAACTGGATAAAAGTTCTCAGTTAGCCTTACCATTCTTACACAACATTCCCCAACTCTGTTGCTACCCTCCCCATCATTTATGGCCTTTCCCCACAAGAGATCCATACACTTTTCTTTTCACCTGGTTGTCAGTATTTCTTTGGTTTGGTGATCTACAGGGCCCACCTCCACTCTGAGGTGCCTCTTTTGCAATCGGCCCTGTACCTACTCATTCTGTTATGACCAGATATATAAAATCGTTAACTTCAAAGATCTTTAAGAATCTGATAATCCAACTACTTCTTCTTACTGCCATAACAACTGAGTTGGGAGTCTATGGCATCTTCTGCCTTATCAACCCTGTTCTGAACCAGGACTGAATAAATGTGAAAATGATGCTACATGCTGAGTCACAATACTGATTAAGGTTCCTTTCTTCTTTTACCAAGAAGGCATCCTCTTTGCCATCATGCTGAATTTAACATAGGGAAATAAAATGGTATTTTTCTGTTTCCAAAACTTTCTATTTCACATATTAGTGTTTTTCCTGAATGTTAGAACTCATTCTGCCCCTATCTTCATGGAATTTTACCCTGGGGGTTAAAGGTGAAGTTCTTGATGAAAATTAGTTCAGAAAAGCATTAATGTATATAAACATTAGAGATAATTGATATATTTATTCCCTATATCCCATAAAGTTTTATTCACTATATTTTTTCACATTTTTTTTTTTAGGGCTCCTCTTGTGCTGTTCACTCAAATATCTCATTACATGCCTGTCTTCTTTTTAAACTGTAAGCAACTTGATGGCAGAACCCATGCATTCTTCACTTTTATATTTTCAACCTCTAAAATTGTATCCAGCAAATAGGGCTCAGTGAATATTTGTAGAGTGAGTAAAAAAATCGGTTTTGAACTGAAGAGACAGTGTCACCTATATTAAATAGAGGTAGTATAAAAATCATGCAAAAATACATATGTTGATGAATTTCATTTAAGATAACTTTAGAGCTTTGGTGTTAATTAAGGCATGAGAGAAATTTGAAAAGTCAATTTATGCTACTTTTACATGCTTCCAATTTCTTTATATGAAACCAGGAGAAAAATAGTAAAAGAAGAAAATCATATAAATTGTATATTCTCTCATTTACTAAAAATAGTATGCAGTTTTAAGAGTTAGTGGCTGCTGCTTTCACCTCAGGTCATGATCCCAGTATCCTGGGATCGAATCCCACATTGGGCTTTTTGCTCCGCAGGGAGCCTGCTTCTCTCTCTACCTCTGCCTGCCACTCTTCCTGCTTGTGTGCTCGCTCTCTCTCTCTCTCTCTCTCTCTCTGAAAAATAAATAAATAAATAAATAATCTTAAGAAAAAAAAAGAAAAAGAATTAGTGGCTTGAACTGGCTCGTCATTTCTACCAAAAGAAATTATATATCTATGCAGGGTCTGCAAAGAGTTTCTCTGAGTTTTAATTTGTATAATATAATCATGAGCATAGTCTTCAGCAAAAATTATATTACATAAACTAACTTCAATTTCTACATTTCCAACTACTCTTTGTTCATTCAAGGCTGACATAAATTTTTTGACAATGGAGGTAGATGTGTAGTAAATGGAGCTCTATACATATAGTAACATTTTGCTCTCACACATATAGTAACATTTTGCATACTGTAATTCCAAGTCTTCTTATGCTTGAATTATTGCTTTTACATAAGGAAGACAAATTCTTGAAGACTGAGGAGGCAACAATTTATTTGTTCCCTGTATTTGGTGTTAAAAAGAGACTTGTATAAATGATCATTAAGTCACTGACTTGGATTGCCTAATACATACTGAGCCATCACCTAAAAGCTATAATCTGAAGGAAGTGAAGATCCTCATCAGCAGACTGCCTAAATTTGCCTTTGCATATCATCAGAAAAATTTATCCTTGGATGTCTCCTTTCTCAAGGCAATAAAGAATCCTTCTGTACAGTTTTCACATGTGAAAATCTATTTCCTTTAGCTTTGCCCCTGCTGCTTAAGGGCCCCATCAACAAACTGGGAAACATCTTTCTGTAGAAATGATCTAGAAGAAGATTCTCCAAATGTATTCTGTGTAATACTAATTTTATTAGATTTTCCCTTTTCAAAAGTGGAAAAGAATTCTGTGATCAAATAGTTTAAGAAAACTGATTAGACAGGTTCCTTTGCTGATGGATTTCTTAGGAGTTTTAAATTCTGTTATGCATTATCTATCCTGAGAAAAGAGATAAAGAACATAGTGTTTTCCAACCTTAATGACTACAAACTTTACTCAACTCTAACACATATTGTGGAAATAGTATTCTGTTAAAAAGCACTTGCAAAAATTGCATTCATGTCAATGGGAATGGAAATGAAAAGAATAGTCCATTAGTCAAGAAAACCAAAATGAGTTCAAAAGTTAAAGTCTTCTTCAGAGAAATAGAATACATTCAAATGATAAAAATATATAATTTTATGCAATAATGACAACCAAATACAGTAAAATTATTTTCTTTCTGTGTTATGTTCTGCATTTGTCTTTTCTTCCATAGTAAGAATCCTGGTTCCCAACAATACCTGTGTTTGTTATTTGCTCAGTCCTGTAATACAACATGGTTTCATTTGTTTCTATATTCCAAAAGAATATAGTAGCAATGGAAGTACTCCCAGTGAGTATACCTCACAGCTTGTCTTATAGATTCTGCTCCTCAATAAACACCAAGCAGGAGTACTTAGGTTAATGGCTGATTATAAGATAATTCTAGAATATCTTACTGAGCCAGAAACTACACAATCACTCAAAAATGAGGGGTCATGTGCAAATGACACAAGAACCAACTTGACGAATTTCGAACTGACCAAAGCTGGAAAAGGAAATCTTCAAAATAAATAATGACAGTTATGGATTAAAACATAATGAGTATTTTAAACAAGTACTACAAGGAGCGGAGATGTACAGGAAGATAAGATATATATATTTGTGTGTGTGTGTGTGTGTGTGTACTATTTATAGTATTTATACACACTCACACATACATACACAGGCGATCCTTGAACAAGGGTTTGACCTGGGTAGTGCACTTATTATACAGATTTTTTTAAAAAACACAAATAAGTATAATACTTGTTTAGAAAACAAGCTGTGAGGTGTACTCATGGTGACTGTAATTCCATTGCTTCTATATTATTTTAGAATATAGAAATAGGAGGGGTGCCTGCCTGGCTCAGTCTGTAGAGCCTCTAATTCTTGATCTTAGGGTCATGAGTTCAAGTCCCATGTTGGTCATGGAGCCTACTTTAAAAAAATATAGAAACAGGAATTGTGCCATGTGTATTGTAGGATTGAGCAAATGAGCAAATACATTGATATTGTTGGGAGCCAGTGTTTATTTTATGGAAGAAAAGACACATAAATACAGACTAGGGAAAGAAAAACCTTACTGTATTTACTTAGCATTATCAGCATCAAGGGATAAGTTTTGTCATTTGAACATATTTTTTCTTTTTGATTTTCTTAATAACATTTTATTTTATCTAGCTTACTTTGTTGTACCAATGCATAAAAGTGTTGGTTAACTTTGTTATCAACAAAACTTCAGGTCAACAGTAGGCTATTAGTAGGTAAACTTTTGGTGAGTCAAAAATTTTATTCATATTTTTGAGTTGACAGGACATTGGCATTCTTAAACCCTGTGCTGTCAAGGGGCCAGATACAACTAAAGTTACATGGGGAGTATTTTCTTAAAAAATTAAAAATAACTGAGAAGAATGATATTTTCTCTTATATACTGTATGCTAAATATTTTAAGGGATTTACTTCTTCATAGTTTTTTAAATGAGTAGTTTGCTACTACCCAAGGATGTATGAAAATAAATGAGAAGAGATTTGGTCAATGAATTAAAAAAAAGCCACAACAAGCATGAAAGAATTCATAAATCACATATTAACACTAAAAACCAAGGAAACAAATAAATTCAGGGAGGAGGGAAAAGCTCTTTTTTATAGTAGAATGCCAACTAATAATTGCCAAAGACCGATGTGGTCCAAAAAAATCACTAGTTTTTGCAACCAATATAGTAAGAATAAATTTAGGTGTTGCATGGGTGGCTCAGTCAGCTAGTTAAGCAAATGAGCCTTGATTTCAACTCAGGTCATGATCTCAGAGTCATGAGATCAAGCCCGGCATCAGGCTCCCTCTTGGGCATGGAGTCTGGTTAAAATTCTCTCTCCATTTCACCTCTCCCAGCTCATGCTTTCTCTCTCTCTCTCTCTTTCTGTCTTTCAAAGAAAAAATAAATAAATTCAGCTCAGGATAATTTTTCATACTATGTTTTTCTACATTACCTTTGGCTTAATTCTTTGTAAGTGAAACCATGAGTGATAATGACCAAGTGTAGTTCACACAAATATAAAAGGAGGTTTTATAGAAAAGATATGTTAAAAGTCTGGATGCAGTGTTGCTGGCTTTTCTTTTCTCCCCCCCCCCCCCCGGCAAAATGCTGAGTTAACAATGCTGAATTTCATGTGAGTTACAATTCTTAGCAATATTTTAGCCAATTATAAATGGAGTAGTATTCTCTACTTCTGTCTCTAATCTTCAGAATCTTCAACTCTTTTCTTGAAGAATTCTGAAGTACCATATGTTCTTTCTCAATTTTTATTTTTGTATTTCAGCAAACTGTTGGTAACATTAAAATATAAGATTGGCTCTAGGTTAATTCTCTTATATGTAGTAAATAAATAAATAAATAAATAAAGCTTAGCTCTTGCTTTTATCTTTTTCAGAATGTGAAATGTCCAATCTAATTATAATTGTGATCTAATCAACAATGCAGGTCTTGATAAACCATCCTTATGTGTCAATACCACTTAAAATGACTTCATATTTTATTATCTTCGTAGAAGCTGATTGTCTTTAATTTTCCAAAGATTCTGATTTATCAGCAATTCAGACAGCATTTCCTAATTCCACATCAGTGAAATTTGATATTAACATTTATATTTCTCCCTTGAAAAAAACTGCTTTGGGGTCATTTAAAAGAAGACTAATAGTTGTTTTGTTAAGATATTTCTTTCATAACTACCAGACATAAAGTACTTTTCCTCTGCTTTATTTTTTTTAATTGGTTATATTTGCTAAGTTGATGAAAATTAAGGAAAAGACAAGGAAGCAATAAGGAAACCTATCAGAAATAATACTAATCTTATAAGAAAAATTCATAGCCACTTTTTGAATTTATCAATTACTTTCCCCACGTTGAACATTTTTATTATACTGACTAAAAACATCACATAATTTTCACATTCTAAAGTAATTAATGACATGCCAGATGATTTTGTCATAATAACTAACAAAATTTTAAGTTTTTATAATTAAGGGCATTTCCTTTTCTTTTCTTTTTAATATCTCTTGTTTCCTTCTTAGTTTCTGGGAAAATGCAAGTATGCATCGTGAGCCTAGGAGATAGTTTTGACTTGAGATTAGAAACTAGAAGTTAGTTATAAAAACAGAAATTCATGTGGCAATTTTTTGATATGATTTAAACTTTTGTGTAGGCAGGTATCCTGTCATAATGGACATTTGTTTCATCACTACTTGAAAGCCTAATTTGAGGGGCACCTGTGTGGCTCGTTCAGTTAAGCAGCTGCCTCGGGCTCAGGTCATGATCCCAGACTCCTGCGATCAATAACTGCATCAGGCTCCTTACTCAGCAGGGAACCGGCTTCTCTCTCTCTTTCTCTCTCTGCCTGCCACTCTGCCTACTTGTGCTCTCTATTTCTCTGTCAAATAAATAAATAAAATCTTTAAAAAAATCTAATTTAAGATAATTTTTGATGCTACAGTCATAAACTGACAAATAGGAAAAAAACATCTTATCTCAGTATGGATAGTTTATTAGAATTGCTAGATCATTCTTTGATTTACCAGATTTCCTTGTCTTTCCTGGAGTTGGGAAGTCAGACATCAAGATATTTAAAAATAGATCTCTATAACTATAGCTAGAACATGTGTTATAAAAAACAGCTAATCTACATGTTCTAACATCTAACTTGTGGCTCATAATAACTAATATCATGTAATAATAGTTGTTAGGACTCAACACTGCTTTAAATAATGGAAAATCTGATTTGCAAAGAAAATACAAACATTTTCCATTAGTGTATGTCTATCCAGAGCCAACTGGATATACATTTGTACTTCTTTGGGGGAGGGGAAAAACAGTATGAATAGTTCTGTTCTTCATAATTTAAGAATTACAGCAGATACTGTGTAAGTTTAGTTTCTTGAAATATGAATGTACCTATCTTGTAAAAGATGTAGGTAGAAAAAATTATGTCAATTAACTTAGCAAGATATGGCAAGAAGAAATTAGTCTTCTTTTAAATGACCCCAAAGCAGTTTTTTTTCAAGGGAGAAATATAAATGTTAATATCAAATTTCACTGATGTGGAATTAGGAAATGCTGTCTGAATTGCTGATAAATCAGAATCTTTGGAAAATTAAAGACAATCAGCTTCTACGAAGATAATAAAATATGAAGTCATTTTAAGTGGTATTGACACATAAGGATGGTTTATCAGGACCTGCATTGTTGATTAGATCACAATTATAATTAGATTAAACATTTCACATTCTGAAAAAGATAAAAGCAAGAGCTAAGCTTTATTTATTTATTTATTTATTTACTACATATAAGAGAATTAACCTAGAGCCTGATGTATATAGAAGGAACAAAGTGAAAGTTTCTGCCTATATAAATGGCCAAGTGAAAGACATAATGAATAACAATGTTTAAGGAGTTTGTTTCAATTGAACAAAATGGCTCACAAATTACTTTTCCTCCTATTATAATTCTTTTTTTTTTTAACATAAAAACATTTGGTAAACTCTAGCCCCATATATTGACTGTCAAGGAAATTAGAACAGGCTTCATCTTACTTAAAATGAATACTAAAAGAACATAAATTCAAAAGGATTTGTTGAACACCAGTTCTGGTTTGTAACATTATAGTTTTATATGTTAAAAATCCTATATAAGAAATACTTAACCTTGGTAATATTTCAATAAAATATTTAGGAAAAAACAATCAGGGAATACTCATTTGATTTAATCCACCATTGTTATGAAAAATCAAGGAGAAAAATTAAGCAGAATGAAGCATTACCAACTGCAGTGGAGAGGGGGAAAATAAGTAGTTATTTTATGTAGGTCAGGGAAGGCCTCTTTCATCGGGTGACATTTGAACAGTGACTTGAAGAAAGTGAGGACGCTAATTATGAAGATATCAGAAAGAGGACTTTTTAGGCAGAAGAAATAGCAAGTATAAAGTGTGGCCTGGAGTATGTGTCTTGTATTTGAGCACATTGTAGGAAACTGGTGTAGCTGAAATGGAGAGAATGAGGAAGGGACAGAAAGTACATAGTCTGGAACATAGTACCAGGTCAGTCCATGTAATTTCATAGCTCATTTTACAGATTTTGGATTTTTCCTTGAAAGAAATGGGAAGCCATTAAAACATTTCAAGCAGAGGACTACAATGATCTGATTACTTACATTTCAAAAGGATCATTCTGACTGTGGTGTGGAGAATAGAGAGGATGCAGATGAAGCGTCTGTTCAAGCCAGGCAAGACATGATGGTGACTTGTCACCATGGAGAGAGCTTTGGAAGTGATGGGAAGTAGCCATAAGAATTTTGAAAAATTTTTCAGGAAGAACCAGCAAGATTTGTGCTTAAGCTAAGTGTTTGGTCAGGCACAAACCCAAGGCATTTAGCCTGTGCAACTAACCAGAAGGATGCAGTTATCTCCTGTGAACATGGAGAAGACAAAAGAGGAACCATGTTTAAGGAAATGGAATTCAAGAAATTGGGTCAGGCTTATGACTTCTAATGAAGAACCAAGGAAAGATGATGATTTGGCAGCTGACTATAGAGTTCAAGGAAGACATATGAATTGGTCAGCCATTAACATTTAGACTGTTTCCTGGATGAAATCTCTTAGGAAGTGAGTGACTTAGTAAAGAAAATATTCTAACAGTTAAAATCTAAGTACAAACTCCTATACCTTCAAAGCAGAACACAAGATTAAAGTTCTTTCATCAAAGACCTATCAATTCTTACACTTGCAACAATTGAAAAATAAGGATATGTCTTGAAAATAAAGGAATCATTTGTTTTTACACTCATTATGACTTGTCATTTATTTATTTATTTATTTTTATTTTTTTTAAGAATTAAAAAGGAATGGAATGTATCTTGCCTCCACAGAGAGAAAGAGAGAGCTATGTGTGAGGAGTTTGGTTTCTGTCTATAAACATAAGGGTAATTTTTTCAGGCCCAACCATGGGCAATTACAAAGTCTCTACATGGCAGACCTTATGGGGAAGGCTGCTGTCCCCATATAGATTTGGGGTACAGCCACTGTACTGCAGTTTCTGGAGGGAGTTGAAGTCAAGAGTTCAGGGCCCTGCTGTCTGGTCATGCTCTTCTCGTATTGGCATTATTAACTCTAGGACCTTCTTTCCTTATGTCTATATCTTGAGATCTAGGGCAGAGGTCTTCCTCTGCCTCTGTTGAGACCACCTTATAAGGGAAGGAAGAAGAAAACCTCATGGCACTCTTACTCAGGTTGACCCAGTACTTTTCTGCCCCTAACCTTTTTCTCTGGTCTCCTTTGAACCCCAAAGTACATAAAATTGCCAGTTCCTTTTGTTCAAGACTTCCTCAACAGTGAGCCAACCCAACACTTATGTCTTTGTCTTTGTCCAGTCACCTGGCACTGGACTGATGTGCTGTTGGGATGGGGAAACAGAGTGGGGGATTGACAATTTTTCCACATTTATACTCTTACTTAAATTATAGCAGTAAGTAATTAAAGCCTTGAAATTTTTATTTTTGGTTTGTTGTTTGAATGGACTATTCCAACACCAGTGGCTCTGTTCTCTTTCTCAGTTCAGCTGAGCTCTTGACAGTGTCAATCATCTATTTGTTTATATTGTTTTATCAGAACAAACTCAATATAATTTAGTAACATTGTGTAGATTAAATTTTATCAAGGTATTTTTCTACATTTGAAATATATTATGATTTCAACATTTCTTGAAGTTCAGTTAATTATTCCAAAAATTCCATAAGCACTATTTTTTGTAGGAAAATACTGCTCTGGCCTTCTGTTAATGCTTATATGTTCCCACTGATGCCTTGGCAAAAAAAAAAAAAAATTATAAATAAATCATAATTTACTCACTAAGATCTTTCTCCTGTTAATTCTTTCTAACAGCATTATTAATAATTATATACCCAATGAATTAATGGTAAGCCATTAAAACTTGGTTTTATACAAATTACTTGAGTATGACTATATTTAATTTTCTCAAACTTATTTTTATTGCTTGTTTAGCACTATAATTGATAAACAAAATTTAATCTACATAAAAATTTGTCATTACTGAACATATAACATGTTCTAAGATTCTCTTAGAAAGACAAAATACCAAAATTCAGTTAAAGCCAGTTCATTTTTATTCTAGATATGTAGAAAAAATTACTTATGCATCATTATGAAAAATGAAATGTGTCTATTAAGATTACTTAGCTTTTACTCAGTACTTCATGTTTCAAAAGAATTATAATATTATTTAAACATTATTCTTAATTCCATTTTTAATGTGGTTGTTAAGACTCAAAAGACCAAAATATCCTACACAGGACAAGTATAGTTCACTGAGATTTATGTAGAGAAGATTAAATGGGGATAGGTATAAAAAGATGGTTCTGCTTTCAGCTCTGGAACTTGGTAGCGAGGCAATCTACCGAAATCAGCGAACTTCTCTGAATTCCAATTTTCTTAGCTCTAAAACTAAATGTCAAAACACTATTTTATTTCAGGAATCAAATAAGTTGGTGTAGTTTAAAATGACATGTATTATGACTACTCAATCCTTCATTATCTTTATAACAATATTAGATTTGTAGAGTTTTTTGGTGAAATGTATTGGATTGCTTATGTGGTAATAGGTCCACGGTACCTAGGCAAGTTTGTAATCTTCCTTTTCCACTTCTCAATACCTTCAGCTCTCCTCCACTCTGCTTCCTTGCTACCCCTAAGAATGATCTCGGATAGTCCTTTATCTGAAGGAGATTTGCTCTTGTGGGCCCTGTCTCTTCTCTCAGACAGAACCCTTTGCCTCTTTCCTCACATCCCACAAGGCTAAATTATCTGGGCTGGCCAAAGAGCAAAGTCACTAATCAGAAGGGAATGGTGCTGTGGTAGAAAGAACTCTGGAATTAGCTCTGAAATGTCTCAAATCTTTGGTCTTCAGTAACTACTTTTCTAAATTCCAGAAAATAATTAGTTCTTGTTTTCTTAACTGCGCAGTAGGGTTAGTCATAGTCTTTAGCTACTTTTCACATATGAAGAGCAAATGAAATAAAGTTCCCGGCAGGATGCCCTGTAAACAGTAAAAAACACAAAAAGCAAGTAGATATTGCAGCTCCGATTAAACGTATCCATGCCAGTGGAAAGAAGCCAGTGACGAAACTCTGAAAAACTTCCATCATTATGAAAAGGTGTTTGAATGTGAGTGTTTAACAGAGGCCTTCCAGAGGTAAGATCTGTTCTCTCTTGTTGAATTGAAAGGAATGGCACCAAACACTGCCTAGGAATGAGATACATTTAGTGAAGAAGGTGTTATGTGTATCATTTACATATTAAAAAATGGATAGCCTTAAAAAAAAAACAAAACCCTGATAACCTAGGTGTACAAATATACCATTTAATTACAACATATACAAGTTTATTTTTATTTTTTTAAATCATGCAAGGTAGAGATGGTAATGGTAATTCCTTTGGCATCACACCCAATAAATCTCTTGTGTACATTATCCCATCATAGCTTTCTCCTTCCTGGAGAACCCAACCATCCCTCCATACATCTACATGTGCCACCCTACCACGTCACATACATTACTTCAAAAAGGTCACATTTAAAAAGTTAGATAAATATTCCTGTAGTTTGGAACCAGTAATAGAAATAAGTTATTGACTTTCTGGTGAGATGAGGCTATAGTGTTACTCTTAACAACATCAACTGAATTTGAAATTGCTTGATGGTTCTTAATTTCTAAGGTTAGGTCTTATGACTCCAAGTGTTTCTATACTAATTCTCAAGACTTATAGATATCATGCTGCATCCAGAAAAAGTTTCTGAAACAGAAATGAATAACACATGGTTTTTCATATATTGGAAGGACTTTGATTCAGATGTTCAAGATGATATTCAAAACACTTGAATGGTATCTAATTGTTCTGGAACTAGTAAATGGAAAGCTCAAGTGGTTTATTTAATGTGATTGGGTAATAGGAGGTGGATAGTGGTCTATTTGACTCTAATTGCACATGTTTTCCCAGTGTATATGGAAACACTAGTTGTACTATATGTTAAATGATTAACATTAGAAATACAGTCAGCATTTCACAAAACAAACAAACATAACAGAAAATCTTTCCAACAGAAAATTGTCTACATACTTTTGAGTATATATCCATCAAAATTCAATGTTGAATATTTTATGAAGAATTTCTTCATTTAGTAGAATTGAAAATTAGAAGTGATTCATGGAAAAGTTGGTGGAGGCAAAAGAGGAAAGTTAAGTCCAGGTTTTTGCTTGTTTGTTTGGGGTATCCTATAACCATTGAAAGCCATTGTGAAAGAAATCATATTTAGATTCCAATTAATCTGAATAGGCATTAAAACAATAGCAAGATTCTTGGGGTGTCTGGGTGGCTCAGTGGGTTAAGTCTCTGCCTTCAGCTCAGGTCATGATCTCAGGGTCCTGGGATTGAGCCCTGCATCAGGCTCTCTGCTCAGTGGGGAGCCTGCTTCCCCCTCTCTCACTGTCTGCTTCTCTGCCTACTTGCGATCTCTCACTGTCAAATAAATAAATAAAATCTTAAAAAACAAAATAAAACAAAACAATAGCAAGATTTTTTGAGCACTTTGCAATTATCACAAACAGGCCGATGATTCCATTTTTTCAGTTTACTAGAAGAGCTTAAGTTATTTATTTATTTATTATGGCTTTTAAAAGTCTTATTTCATTTATAGGTGCTCTCATCAATCCTGAGGACAAATTGTCTTCACTTTATTAGTTTCACTTCACTTCTTTTACCTATTAAAGCACATTGGGAATGTGAATGTTTGTATCTGTGGTATTTCAGCAATATGGAAATAAAATATTGTTCTAAAACAATACCATTTGAAAACATAATCCATTATGTATACAATATTTTACATTGAGAGCCACTGTTCCTAGTGTTTCTGTGACTTAATTGTTAACTTATTTTACTTTTTATAAAGGTAACCACGTTTCTTTCATTTTTCTCTATATCAAACTGTGAAAGAAGGAAGCACGCACACAAACATGCATTATCATTAGCCAGGCTAATCTAACTTCAAGTCTTACTCTGTCATTTACCAAAAATGTTACCTGAGCAGATAACTCTACTACCAAAACCTTCACTAAATCATTTTACTTTTTAAAAATTTTTAAAATTTTTTTTGAAGATTTTATTTATTTGACAGAAAGAGACAGCAAGAGAGGGAACACAGCTGTGGGAGAGGGAGAAGCAGGCTCCCCGGTATCATTTTACTTTTTTAAATTTTTAAAAATACTTTACTTATTTATTTGAGAGACAGAGAAAGGATGAGAGGGAGAGAGAGAAACCTGTTGAGGGAGGAGCCCAATCTGGGGCTCCATCTCAGGACCCTGACAGAGATCATGACCTGAGCTTAAATCAAGAGTTGGTTGCCTAATAGACTGTGCCACTCAGGTGCTCCTTCACTAACTTATTTTAAAATAACATATGAAAGGATGTCTGGATGGCTTAGTTGGTTAAGTGCCTGCCTTCAGCTCGTCATGATTCTAGAGCACTGGGATCGAATCCCACGTCAAGCTCCTTGCTCAGTGAGGAGACTGTTTTTCCCTCTGCCTGCTATTGCCCCTGCTTGTGTTCTCTCTCTCTCTGACAAATAAATAAAATTCTAAAATAATAATAATAATAATAATAATAATAATAACATAGGGAAACTCTAGAAATTAAATGAAATAATGTGTAATATATGTATATGTATATACATACACATATCTATAATAAGAAAATATAAAGAATGTTTCATAATGTATTTAATCCATGTCTTCATAATTTCTGTGAGGTATTGGTAATCACAACCCTTTCGGATTTTCATCTCAGAAGATCCTGGTGATACATAGCCAGTAATAATCTGTCAGTCATGGAATTATGTCTGCTAGAATTTCATATAAAAGGTATTACCAACACCTATGTAAGAGGCTTGTAGTTTTCTTAGTTCCTCCTTTTTCCTAGATTTTAAATAAATTTTGTGGAAAAGTCAAATTGAGAAATTTAAAAAAATTATTTCTAGTCTATTCCTTGTAATGTAAAATAATTCCTTGTTACATTTCTCTGGCTCCAGTGCCTTTTCTTCTTGATTCACATTGTTATTATGATAGTTAGTACTTCCATGTCAATCTTGGGCATTTTTGTTGCCTTGTTACTGTTGTGTGATTGTACAAAGTACTTTAGATATCTCAAGTCTTTCTTTATCTTATGTTTTATCTCTCTTACATTTCCAAAATTGATTACGAATTATCTTTTTTTTCTCACATGTTTTATCAATGCTTTTTCTTCTTTACTTTTTAATTGCTTGCCTGTGCTAATCCACTCAATTCATGTCATGTTATCAATTTATAATTTTCTGTCTTTGTCATTTTCCTCCATCTTGTTTTTTCTTGCATTTGTTATATTATTTGATTGATTTTTTATTCAATCATTTTCTTTGTGTCTTGTTGGTAATGATACATTAAATACTGTCCATTTACTTGATTAATTATATCTTGCATTCCATACGTTTTAAAGGAAGTTTTTTACACATTTGTTGTCTTATGATCAGGGTATAATTTAGCTTTTCTGTCTTTGAACCATTATTTCAATACTTTTTTTCAAAAAATAGTTATTAATTTCCTCTTATGTGGCAGCCATTTTGGACCTTGTCTTTCTGAAGTTTACAACATAGAAAATAGACAATCAATTAAGCAATAGATCAGTATTTGTGTACATATTTATAAAATTTACTGCTTATGATAAATGTTTCAAAGTGAATAAATGGGACTCAGGTCAGTCAGATATTGAGAACAGAGAATAATTGTGGGGGGTTGCACATTTATAGAGTAATCAAAGGATGACTCCTTTAGATTACAATTAAGCTTAGATATAAAATATAAGAAAGGGACAACAAAGCAGACTATAAGGGAAAGAATAGTCTAAGCAAAAATAATAACTTTTGACAAAGTTCTTAGTTATTAACATCCTAGGGTCTTTGGAATGACACTAGACAACCTTATGATGTTGGCAAGGCCATATGTTATATGACTTTCTAGTAAATGAGTAACTGAATTTATATTAACAAACAAACCTCAAGTTGTGTGGATATCAGATTGCAATTAATAAGAGTGAAAGGGGAAACATCAGAATATTGAGCTAATTTAAGAGTTCCAGAGACAATGAAGAGATTGTGTCTATGAATGCACAGTGGAACTAGAGACAAATAAATCATGAAGGTAAAAACAACAGGTGTATGTGTTTTCCCAGACTATTGAAACACTTATTAATTTAAGTACCTTATTTAGGATATATGCTTTTCAGTTTGCTACTCTATCTACTAATACCAGTCTTGGGCAGGCTGCTTCAGAAATTGTACATTTAAGTAACCCCCGTGGCCTAGAAGGCATTTAAATTAAGATATGTATCTGAATAAATGTGAGTTTCATGAATGCAGAGAGATATATATATGTAATATCTTAATTTAAATATATATCTCTCTGCATTCATGAAACTCACATTTATTCAGAATTGGAGAGATGATATAGAATAAATATATAGGTAGTAACATTATTATCACTAAAAAATCCTAGGTTCTATCACTCAACATTCCTTCATTTCTAAAGAAAGAAAGTTGCAGTAGTTACTATTACTGCCTAAAATACATTAAAACTTAGTGCACGAAACACTACTGTTGGTATGCTCTCAGTTTTTATAGATTAAGAACTCAGATATGGCATAATGGGGATGATTTGTCTTGATTCCCCTGTGTCTGGGGCCTCAGGGAAGATTAAATGGTTAGAGGCAATTCAGTGCCTGAGGACTGGAATTAATCTGGGGATATCTTCACTCACTTGTTGAGTAGTTTGATTCTGTCAGCTGGGACGTTGGTTGGCCTAATGGCTAAGAACACCTACATATTATCTCTCTCTGTGATTTCTCTGTGTAGCTATTTTGGGCTTCCTCAGAGTATACTAGCTAGGTTGTAGGACCGAATACCCCAAGAGAACTAGGAAAAAATTGTATTACATTGGAATGCTTGTATCATTACTTCCATTAGAATTACAAGCCTTTCCAGATTATAAAGAAATAACATAAGTTCTGCCTCTTAATTGGAGGAAACTCAAAGTCACATTGTAAAAAGGACATGTGCATTTGCCAGTGTTGTTGCAACCATTTCTGAAAAACACAAACTACCTTGTTACTGATACAGTAAATAATGGGACTCTGGAAGCATAATTTGCTTTATACAGGACTTGCAAAGAGCCAGTCACATCATTACTCCATTGCATGTCTCATCTTAGTTTAAATGTTATTTTAATTTTCATCTTGATAGCTTAGGGTCATGGTTGAAAACCACACCATTTAAAGGCCATTAAGAAACACATTTTTCAGAATAGTCAAAGAAGCATTTCAACTTATTAGCTTTCCTATGATGAATCACAAAATGAATCAGCTTTATACTAGGAAGACAGCATGGCTCAATAAACTAATCAATGAACTAAGTCTTCAACATATGGTATACACACTGTACTCCCCCCAAGATATTTTAGGCTCATTAGAATGGTCCAAACCAGATGCACGTACAATTTTTTTTTTTAAGGCAACAGTGAAATCCTTACCAAAAATGATATTTTTGCAAACCCTTTGAAAGTCCTCACAGTATATTTGTATGCATTCTTGAATGTCTACTTTCCTTACTGTTCAACAAATCAGTCAGAATATATTGGAAAAACGATGTATTTCCTGTTAAAAAAAAACAAACTAGGGAAACCTATAATATAATTGGTCTCTTACAATTACGTATTTATTGGTAAAAGTTAAGGAAGTGATAAAAATATTGAATTGTGGCTCACATGGAGATTGATACTAACACATTCTTCTTCTAGCATATATTCTGCATCATAGAATATGAAATAGAAGTGTCATGAGAGGCATATTCAATTTAGCACACGTGTCTGTCAATAATAACTTGCTGCAGGCAAGTCACTGTGTTAAGTGCTTTCCTTCTGTTGCTTCGTTTAATGCTTGCAATATGCCTGTACAGTGTCTTTAAAAATAGAGACCTATTATTTAACTCGTAAAGACAAGAAATCCTGGGATAAGCCGTCTAAGGCTTATTAGACAACTCAGCAATGCTGTAACTCCTGATCTTCCTATGCATCAACTTTTATACCTCCAGGTCATGTGTCTAAATTTGAGGGGGGAAGAAGAGAAAGACCCAAAGCTGACGGATCTAGGGACTGAAGGTATACATCAGCTTCATATAATTCTTAACAAGAAAATGAAAAGTTTGCTGGAAGGAACTCTCAAGAAATTTCTTGCACTTAATTAATGGGGATTGGATCACATGGTCACCTTTAAATTATTTTTGAAAAACATGAGGAGACAAATATTTATTTTCTTCTTTTGGATCTATAGGAGAGCAAGACTGGGGGAAGAAAGGAGCTGTGAATATTCTTTTCGGCATTCACTTCACGTTGTCTACTACACATCCTATGGAGTCATTGCATTTATTGTCATCCATGATTTACAGTTGAGATGAGGGTGGTTGGCAGGGTGAAGTAGTTTCCCCAGTGTCATATGGTCAGTAACTAGTGGAGCTGGACTACAAACTGGGCATCTAAATGCAGAGTCACATTTTCAACTGCTATACAATGCAGCTTCCTGTTACCACCCTGGATCAGAAAGTCATTATTTCAGGAAATCTCCTTTTCTTCCTTTTTTTTTTTTTCTTTTTTAAGATTTTATTTACTTATTTGACAAAGAGAGAGCCAGAAAAGGAACACAAGCAGGGAGAGAAGGAGAAGGAAAACAGGCTTCCTGCTGAGCAGAGAGCCTGATGCTGGGCTCGATCCCAGGACTCTGGGATCATGACAGGAGCCAAAGGCAGACGCTTAATGACTGAGCCACCCAGGCACTCCAGGAAATCTCCTTTTCATAACTCTTTCCCCTCACATAATCATCAGAGCAGATATTAATAATTTTGGGTCATCTGAAAGATGCCAAAAGTTTCTATAAAAGTTATCTTTATTAAATCAATTAAAATATCTTTATTAAATCAATTAAATAAAGCAATCAATTTTTATTTGTTTTAATTTGATTTGATTTGATTTTTTTTTTCAGTATTCCAAAATTCACTGTTTATGCGCCACATCCAGTGCTCCATGCGATATGTGCCCTCCTTAATACTCACTACCAGGCTCACCCAACCTCCCACTGCTTTCCCCTCCAAAACCCTCAGTTTGTTTCTCAGAGTCCACAATCTCTCATGGTTTGTCTCCCCCTCCTCTGATTTCCCCCAATTCACTTCTTTCCATCTCCCAGTGTCTTCCATGTTATTCCTTATGCTCCACAAGTAAGTGAAACCGTATGATAATTGACTCTCTCTGCTTGACTTATTTCACTCAGCATGATCTTTTTCCGTCCCTTCCAAAACAGAAAGGCTTATAAGTATAAGAAATTTGTGTGTGGTCACACAAAAATAAGGGCAGGCTAAGATTTGGTTCCAATTCCACATAATTCCAAAGCCCTTTGTTTGTTTGTTTGTTTGTTTTCATTTTGTTTGTTTTTCCTACACACCAAGGGTTACAATTTTCCTAAATATAATGACTGTTCCAGATGCCACCCTTTTATATCCACTCTGAAAGGAAGATTTGAGAAGCAACTTATCATTTAGTTATCTATTCATCACCTATCAATCATTCTTTCATCTACCTATCTACTAATAGATACATATTTAATATGGTGGGAAAACACAGAGTATAAAACTTGCCAGTTTAACCATTTTTTAAGTGTTCATTTCAGGTGTTAATTATATTTATATTATTTTGCAACAGATCTCTAGAACTTTTACAGCTTGCAAAATCAAAATTCTATGCCGATTAAACAACTTCCCATTTCTACCATCCCATGACAACCACCATTCAATTTGTTGTTTCTGCGAATCTGACCACCTTAGATACCTCATATTAATGGAATCTGCAGTACTTATCTTCTGGTGGCCGGCTTATTTCACTTAACATATTGTCATGTTTCCTCCATGTTGTAGCATGCCACATAATTTATTTCTTTTTAAAAGCTGAATCAGATTCCGTTGTATGTATATACTATGTTTTCTTTATCCATTCATCTGTCCACAGTCATTGAGCTGCTTCCACCTTTTAGCTATTGTGAATAGTGCTGCAATAAACAAGAGTGTGCAAATAATCCATTTGAGATCCTGCTCTCATTTCTTTTGGATATGGATAGTATTATTGGGTCATTATAGAAATAGTTTTAATTAATAAAATGATGAAAATTGCTCTTTTTATCTACCCCTGAATCCTTGTAGTTTTATGTGATAACAATTAACCTGTGGCCTTTGACTCTTCAGTTACATAGATCCATACAAATAATCTTGTTTCTCCAGATTTTTAGACCCTTAATGAAATCTTCTGCTTTTAATCCCATTCTGGACATGCATGTCTTGCTGATTCTATCCTTCAATGTCAGTGACTCCAGATGAAATGCACTTATAGTAATACTTTAGGCGTTAGGCTGGGTGTGTGGAACTTAGATGTCTAGAGAAACAGTTTTGTAGTGTGTAGAGAGGACTGGATCTAGGTTGGGATGCCTGGGTCTAATCCCAGCTGTACCACTCATTTTCTCTGTGTCTCTGAGCAAGTATCTCAACTACCCTGTGCCTCAGTTTCCATTTATGTGAATTGGGATAATAATACAAGCTAATTCTTGGGATAATGTAAGGATTAGGCTAGTTACTATGAATAAAGCTCCTAAGACAATATCAAATGAACATTATGTGCTGGCTGTATTACTTTTTTATTGTCCTAGTATTTGTTATTGCCCACTCATTTTTCATTCTCAGAAGCCATTCTATTTTCCAAGTCCTCATAGAAGAACATGGTTGTTAGTCCCACCATAGTTATTCAACGTGCCACTTGCAATTGTCAAAAATGGTTAAATTAGAATTGAATTAAGGTGTGTTCATGTTGAATCATAAATGTTCAGTTGCAGAGCCAGCCAATACTACTGATACATTTTAAAGCTCAACCTTCATTCATGATTAAATTTTGTAAATAATTCTGGGCACATAGTAAAAGCTCAGTGTATATACTATTTTATTCTGCTTTATAACAATTATCAAACTCAGAAAGTATGTCATATTCATTGTGATCTTAGCAAGAAAGGAAAAGCTAGGCTCAGATTTTGCCTTTCTTGGCCCAGCTCCTTTTCATTCATTCAAACTGTCAAGATAAAAATATTGTACAGTGGAGACAAAGAAAAAGAACAACACTAATATTCACTGGAACTTTGGCAATAAGTGTCCATTAAAAAAAATCTAGCAAATTAGTCCTTGACTTTTAGAACAAATATATACTTAGAAATTTACTGCACCACTGTGCCAAGAATTTTACCTGCCAATAACAGAGAAAATGGAGCTGGAGAAATGGAGAACCTTCTTTGATGCATGGGTCAAGCTTGCCAAGGCATCTTGGTCCAGTCATGGCTATTGACCCTGCAGTAGGAGCTACAGAACTCAGAACTGCCTGCGTGCTTCTAACTCTTATTTTCTAGGTAGATAGAAAATAAATATATGACCTTAAGGTGCATTAATTGTAAGCATTTCTGAATCTCCCAGTAGTGCTCTCAAATATTTTTCTGAGTATGTTCCATTTCTCCTCCAACTCTCTCTAGCAGTCTGCTCTCTGCTCTGTGTCCCAGAAAACTGACTGTAAGGATTAGATCAAAGTCTCCCTTGACCTCTGGCTTTCAGTAGGGTTTGCCAATGATGAGCAAAGGGAAGCAAAGGGAAAGAAGGGAAGATGTTGGTGAGATATTTACTCTACAGATTCCCTCCAGCAGAGTTGCCATGAGATGCCAGTGCTCTTCTGCTAAAGGTCACAGTGCCTGTCAAATGTCCTTTGGCCAACAGCTTTTTTTCTAGCTTTTTGCCTCTTCCCTTCCCCTTGGTCCTTTAGCACCTGCTACTTCTTCTGTAATTAGTTTCAGGATTGTAGAAAATGCTTGGGGTTTTTTCTAACTCTTATCTATTCATAAAATGTTCTTTTATTAAACCCTTCTCAAATCACACAATTCAAATATCCCATTATTCTCTTTCTGGGATCATGACTGGAAAACACATCAGA
The DNA here is from genome assembly GCF_964662115.1 of Mustela nivalis. Lineage (NCBI taxonomy): Eukaryota > Metazoa > Chordata > Mammalia > Carnivora > Mustelidae > Mustela > Mustela nivalis. The sequence goes on along the minus strand of NC_139023.1, from coordinate 29,435,518 downwards.
AACACTGAGGTGAAAATACATTTTCTTTCAAAAAGGGGACCAGAGTTAAGGAAGATGAGAGGGATTATGCATGCTGTGCAAATGGTTCAAATTCTTTTACAACATGCCTTAACATCCAAGAGTTTACACTTGAAACAAGAATTTATAAGAAAAAGCTTTGACCTTAATGTAAGATGTTTACTAGGTCTCCCCCACTGTCTCATTCACCGTTGTCTTTATTTGTCAAATGGAGTGCTTACTATCGGTCTTTCATTTCCCATAGATTTTGCTATTGGTCAGCTAAGATCATTAATATAAGAATACTTGTGTAGTAAAACAGTATATTAATATTAATTATTTTTATCAATGCAAAAGGAGGTTTTCAAAATTTTTATTATGAGTATAATCTTTTAAAAAGACAAGTAAGAATGAAGAATTGAAATGTTAGCACACTAATTTGAAGGTTAGAAGCTAAAAATAGTAAAGTCTAAATTTTAGTTTGAATATAGGAAACATTAGTAGTATACTTGAATCAATTTTCAGAAATTTGGTTTATGCTAAATGATGAGTATATCATGACTAAGTTACTTCTTATATAGTATTATCTTAAAAAAGTGTTCCTATTTTATTCAGAGTGTACAATTCTTAACAAACTACTTTTGGTGACTATTTGAAATGTAAATTTTAATAATTGAAGTGCACATCCTGAAATGCAGAGGGAAAGTACATGAGTAATGTGCACGGTAAATTAAATATTTATTCCAGTGAAATTATTCAGAAAGGGCTGCTTAGATTTTAATACTGTGAAAAATGTTAAAAGCAAGATTTTATTTTGACACAAACAATTTTAATGAGGAAACATACTTGTTTTCTCACGGGGGAAAATATTAAAATTGCTTTAATATTTGCATTAATCATTTTCTTTTACTTAAAGCATCTTGTGTCAATTTTAGTGGCAACAGCAATCTTCTCTCTAGATTAATCTACTTTATCTACTTCAAATAGCATTGAAATAATTTTGAGGAAGTGTATATTTTCGTTAATAAAACGTATTAACATTTTTTTTTTTTTTTTTACAAATTCTACATAAAAGAACTAGCCTCAGTTAATGTCTCTTAGAGAGGGGCTGAAACTATAAAGTACAGTGAAGAGTAATTTAGTGCATTGTTTCACATAAAACTCTTTTTAACTAAGATCTTTTCCTTTTAAATTAAAATTTAAAAACGGGAGCTTGGGTGGCACAAACAGTTAAGCATCTGCTTTTGGCTCAGGTCATGATCCCAGGGTCCTGAGATCCAGCCCCAAGTCTGGCTCCCTGCTCTGTGGAGAGCCTGCCTCTCCCTCTGCCCCTACCCCAGCTTTTGCTTTCTCTCTCAAATAAATAAATAAATAAAATTGTTTTAAAAATTAAAATAAAAAATTAATAAAATAAATTTTTAAAGCTCTGACACCTTTCTAAATGTCACAAGTAAAGTTATCCCAAATATAAGTTGGCAAACTTTCTCTCCAAAGTGCCAGAGAAAAATATTTAACCTTTATGGGCCATTTGATTTTTGTTGTACCTACTCAACTGTTCTATTATAGTGCAAAAGAAACCACAGACAATACATACATGAATGTGACTGGCTGTGTTCAAATCACTAATGTTGTAGCCATAATGTGCCAACTCCTTTTCTAGAAAGTCAACAGTCTGTATTATATTTGATTGGATGGCAGGAGAATTTTCCAGAACACTTTTAGTACATATTTAAAACATTTCAACTAAAATGAAGTCCACATTTGAAATTAGCTGGTAGAGATCATGTTCTTACTAAAAGAGTATTTTTGTGTTTTAAACAGAGCTGAGTAGGTTGTGTTTTAGGTCTAAATTTCTCTTTTGTGAAGGAAATCTGTTCTAGTGTTAGAATATGAACAATCATTTTGTCATTAGAGTAGTAATTGAACGATAAGTGTCTCTAAATTTAATTTCAGGTTACAGTCATATGAGCTTAGAGAATGATTCTAATATACTGAGCCCTGGTTTCCCCATCTGTTAAATAGAGCTCTTTGCTCTGAAAACTGCATTATTAATATAAAATGCTTAAAGTTCCAGACAATGGCAGGTGCTCAATAAACATTAAAAATTCATCATCTTTAGTATTTTATAGAAACAGCATTGGACCTGAAGGAAAACTTCTAAACTGTGTTTTTAAGACCTCTTCCACGGTGGCAGAAAACAGAGAACTGCAAGGGTGAAGCAGAAAAGACTCTTGATTTTCTGGCTTTTAATCCTCTGTCACTATTTCCTCAAACTAAATAAGACCCTTTCGTGGTCTGGAGTATTTGGAATGGCCTGGGTACTAATCATTGAATAAATATTGGTCTCATGGACTCACTTGGGGAAGAGTATCTGGCAGTTCATAGTAGGATGAAGTCACAGGTTGTTCGAATAATCCAGAAATTCATAGTCTTTGTAGTGAAAATCATGCATAAATATGAACTATCCTTACCTACCTTTTTATAGTTCAGTTCGTTTTCAGATCTATCAAAGAGAAACCTTACATTTATTTACTTCATTGAAAAAATGTGAAACAACATTGATCAGAAACTAACTTCAATGCTAAAGTCATGATTATATACTGTGAAACAATAAAGGGACATATCTGTAGAAAACTATTTTTAAAAAAACACATTTAAGAGAATGTAACACTTTTTTTTTTCCATTACAAGTTATTGACTTTATTCTGTACTTAGAATCATGAAAATACAGAATACTTTGAAAAGTCGAGATACCTTTGCCACATACTCACAAAAGGCTCCCCAAAATGATAAGGCAGAAGCAGACAACAGAAGCCATTACAATCACAAGCCATAAGACTTTATTATATGAAGTGACTGGATACACTTAATAGAAGCAAATAGCTGTTATTACAGTGACTTATCAAGTTCCAAACTATTTCCATTTAGGTCAGCCTTATCTTTAAATTCTGTTAAATTAGACCTTTGTGTTTAACTGCCTTACAGTTTTCATAGGCTTAATCTTATCTATTCACAGATTCAAACTATTCATGATCCAGGTACATTTTATGGTCCACAAATAAAAATTAATTTCCATATTTTGAGACAAATATTTCAGAAATTGAGACTCTAAGCCAACTTCCTGGATTTTTCTGGTCCTACAGCAGCCTAATTCTTTTGCCAGTTTTTCTCCCTCCTTTTTCCAAATACATTATTATTTTTTTCCTTTCTCAGTTAGAAAGAAAGAAAATTATTTGATAAGAAAGTTCTTTTAATGAGAAACATATTTTAATAATAATAATAATTAATAATAATAATAATCTGGAAAGACCTGATTGATGATTTGTATTTCAGGAAATTATCACACACACAAATAAGAGGAAAGTTCTGCAGTATTCATAATGGCTCTTTTCTACTTAAGTAGTTTCTGAACTCTCCATGAATTCAGAATATCACCTAGCCCCCTGTGGTTTGTATTCTTGCCTTTTTACCATAGGGCTTGACCTATCTTTATTTGTCTCATCTTTAATTGCCTCTGTATGCATCTTAACTTTCAATTAAAATGGAAATTTTATTTGTGTCCATGCTTCTGTTTCTTTATTCAAGCTGTTTATTCAACTGGAAGTGTGATCTCTACTTAACCTCACCTGGTGACATATTGAATTCTCAGGCTTCCATCTGTAGAAACTTTCCCAGAGTTAGCTTCCCTCCCATAGATTGTATAACTAACCCTCTCATTATATGTTTCTTGAGGGTTCATCTTTATATATCCCTTGCTGTACTCTATCCATAGAAAGTGTTGCATAAATATTTTGTATTAGGTATTAGGTTATTTTTTTTTTAAATGCAAAGAAAAAAAAAGGCAGAACTAACATTATATTTACTAGAGCAATATGAACGATAGTGTTTGGAAACTCCATTTGGAATCTTTTTTTTTTCTTTTAAAGATTTATAGATTCATTTTGAGAGAGAGAGAGAGAAGGAAGGGCAAAGAGGGACAGAAGACTCCACACCGAGCACTGAGTCCTACTCAGAATGTGGACTTTTCCACCCTGAGATCACAATCTGAGCTAAAACTAAGAGTAGGATGCTTAACCCACCGTGCCACCCAGGCATCCCCATTTTGAGTGTTTTTGACAGTGCCTTGGTAATGGTTTCTTTGACTTTAGAGTGGCTTGTCAAGGGCTTCGTAAGAGTGAAAAACAATGACCAATAGAAACATTGCACCAAGGATCTCTGGTCTTCATGTGGAAAGGCATTGAGAAGTAAATTTGATGATGTAAAGAAAAATACCTTGGTCAGAAATTATCTTCAAAAATGTTTTTGGTGGGACAAATGTTAACTCATCAGATATCCATTGAATCACTTCAATTCCAGTGGTAAGTAAGATCAAGGAAATAATTGACAATGTGGTATCTTGCTACAGGAAATTTTCCAAGCGCAAATGGGCCCTGGTATAGTAGTTTGATAATTTTATATGTATGTTTATTCATTTATTAGGTGCCTATTCAATTATTGGTTATTAATCTAAATTTTACTTGAGCAAGGGATCCTATCCAACTCTCCTTTTGTGTAACCAAAGTACAAGATGCATTTTGTTGTAACATATTGACTGGGAAGGGGGCACCTTAAGCATTAGCTTTCAGCTCAGGTCATGATCTGGTGTCCCAGGATCTACCCCTCCTCAGGGTCCCTGCTCAGTGGCTAGTCTGCTTCTCCCTCTCTCTGAGCCCCTTCCTCCATTTGTGCTCTCTCTCTCATTTGCTCTCTCTCTCTCAAATGAATACATAAAATATTTTAAAACAAAACAAAGCATATTGACTTGGAATACAATTTCACGTTTTACAAGTATGGGTCTTTTGAGGTGAGAGTGCTATCAATCATTCTTTCTGATGCTACGTCATTGGCAAACATGCCACCCTCAGTTCAGCAAAATTGTAGCATATTCTAAGACTATAAATTAATGTCAGATATGGGAACACTAAAGGAAAAAACAACCTGGTGAGTGTATAGTTACACACATTTACTGTGTTTTAGCCTATAGTTGATCAGTTTTAGTAAGTCCTTAAAGAAAGCTTTGTCTTTAACTTAAAAAACTTCCAATAAATTGATTTCTATTTCATTAAAACTTCATACTTAGTTAGATTTACTGAGGAATTTGTCCTTTCTCTACCAAATTCTCAGGGAGGCTAAGTTTTTGGGTTTTTTTTTTTTTTTTTGCTTGTTTGTTTTATGGTTTTTTTCTTTTCTTTTCTTTTTTGTCTTTCTGCCTGTATTTTTTTCTTCTTTTTTTTCCCTCAGAAACTACTTGGCATTTTAGGAATTAATTTCAAGTGTGCCTAAGTTTTTCTATGCAATTCAAGAATAAATAAAATATTATTTTATTTATTGCAATTGTAAACTCAGGAGAATAAAATTGTTCCAGTCACAATTTCCCTTGTCAGAACTTGTAGATCTTGGTCACATATTTAAAGGATTGATCTATGAATTAACGTTTTCCCAGATGATTCTAAATCCTTCTGCTCCATTTATCTTTCCTAACCTTTATATCCACTTCTTTGGTCTGTTAGTGTTGAAACCACTTAAAGCAGCTAAGAAGCACAAATTCCAGTGAGTCCAATAAATTCAGATAAAACTCTGAAAGGAGGATTTTTTAAAAAGTTGTTTCTTAACATGGTAAAACTTCTTGAAAGAAGAGAGGGACAGGAATTAGACTGTATTCCCTTTAAAAATAAGTTCGATTTGATTTCTTATAAAGAGAGTCTATCCGTGTCATCACCTTTTTATTCTTATTTTTAGAAATACTATGATTTGTATCCCTCTCTTTCTGACCTACATATTTAAATAAAGCTGTTTAAAATTTCACTTGCTTTGTAAACAAAGTGCTTGTTTTGATGATCTATACAATGAATGTATGTAGTAAAGCATCTTTCATATTTTTATTAATTTTATTTCCACTTGTTAACATTGCCAACATTTAAAGCCAAGTTAATGGAACACCAATGAGAAAATCAAAGCTATTTATATTAAGCATTTTAAAGTATTTTAAAATACAGTCATGCTTAGTTGAAGAATCTCAGAATTAAAATTTCCTGCATGAAAATGAACAGGTTATAGCTTAAAACATGGAAATAGCCATAATACATTTTAGTGATGTGTTTTATTTTCATGGATACTTCATTTTCCATTTATCCATAAAAGAATCTTCACATTATGAATATCCATCAATACTCAGTTATAAAAATGAATGCATGAATAATTTCTAAGTGAATATATACATGGCCAAAGTTTGATTTGGCTCTCCATTCAAAAAAAGTAGTGTCGGTGGATATTGGGGCATTATCACTCAATTCATGCTTACATTTTTTTTCAGAAAAGTTTATAATCAAAGTAAAAAAAAAATCTGACATAGCTGAGGAATGCACAATGAAATGTATTTAGATTTTTAAAAAACCCTATATATTCTATAAAGATAAGCATAACCATGCCAGAGCCTCCTTCATGTATTCACTAATCATGTGGGGGACTACTGCATTAAAAACTAGTATCAAATGCACAGGTGCTAGCTCATAAGCTAGCTCACATACCATGAGATAAGTTTGAACACAAAACTTCTTATCCTCATACTTGCTCTTGGCAATGGAAACAATTTTTAAAGGTTATCTCCGAGATCACTTTGGTGATTTCCCAAAAAATTAGGTGGTGGTGAATGAATGTGGAGTTCTTATAAACAACAGATGGGCTTAACTATTTACAGGAATGTAGTGATTAAAGTCTAAATTTAACTCTCCTCGTAAGGAGAGAAGCATTTGGGAAACTACCAAACAACAGGCTTTATACAACAGTGTGCCTTTCTCTGCTCCTGTCTCTAAGAGTGTAGAAAGCTGCAGCACTCATGTTCCTCAGAGGGACCTCGAACAGAACTCCACTTTTAATGTGATCTTTGAGCCTGCTTTCATTTTTTTTTTTTCTAAGAGAACATCATAACAATTTACAACATAGATATAAAATGGACAGTGTAGGAGCTGGCAAAGACAACATGTGACACACACCTAAAACTATATTTCTCGGACGCTTTTAGTCTGGCAATTATTAATAGTACATATTTAAGACCATATCCTCAATATGAATGGTTACTCAATTTGCTAGATAATAATTCTTTTCCCACAATGAGTGAATACAAGCACTGTTCTTCATTTTTTTTTTTTTTTTCTATTTAGGGAACATAACACTTTTGTAGAGCAAAAAAAAAAAAAAAATCAATTCTTTCTGTATTTAATTTCAGTGTTGGTAGGTCTAAATATTTCAGTGTTAACTTCTTCATATTTCATAAATACTGTGAGTCAGAGAATAAAAATGGTTAAATGTAACTTCTTTTTCATCTATAGTTAAAATATAAATTACTTTGGTGGTTTTCATCCTAGTTTGTAAATCACCAAAACTGAAGTAACTACAATACTATTTAATATTGTGTCAGGAAATGGATTCGATTAAAATACAGATAAAAATTGGCCTTTTAATAAGGTAATAATTGGTCTTTTATTCTAATTTAATTTGTTCTTGGGAGTAAAACATCTGGATATAAATGCCAGGAAATCTTGGCTTTATGGTTTTAATTAGCTCTATTCTAAACAGGGCATACAAATAAAAACTAAGAAAAAAAATCAAAATAACAACATTTTCTAAGCAAAAAATTACTACATAACATTAGGCACAAGGTTAAGTTCCCATTACAAACAACGCTAGATTATATTTAAATAAAATATTACTAAAGTTATTAAAGTATTCCATCTTTAAAATATGAATCACAGAACTTATGAATTCAAAATCCTAATGGGATACAAGTAAAATAAATAAGATTAAAGTAAAAATATATAATAGTATTTTACTATATTTAATTCTGCAACTAATTTCTTTTACAGATATTTAAGTAAATTAAAATGAAAACTGCTACTTTATTTACCTATGAATCGGTAGAATAGTTACAATGCTTTTACATTTTAACCATTGGTTTCTCTGCATTTTAAATTTAAACTTCATATGACTGAAATGCAATAGATTATATTGGATTTAGTTAAACTTCTTACGATTTTTGCCTGGTAAATAGAACTTATAAGTAAAGATAGCCAACCCAATAAACCAGATTGAACAGGGCAAATGCTGTTGGGAAAAATATTCGAGAATAGGAGTCAATTTTAGCAATGCGTATGTGTATCCTTCCTTCCCTCCATGACCCTGTTCTGCAGTCTTCAAAGCAACAGAAGAAGCTGGCACAATCTTTGCCCTCCAAACACTGATACCCATAATCCTCTTCTCCATGGGGCAGAGAAATGTTATTCATTGGAATCAGAGTGGAGCCAGGATGGAGTCCAGGGGACATCTGAGTAAAATAATAAATGAATTTTTGAGGAAAAAAATATAATAAAGATCAATTTGTCTCCTCGAGGCAAACCCTAAAAGACTGATACGCAATAAAAATAATCTTAGTTTACAGAAATCAAAGACGTATTCAATTCTAATGTGTTTTTAGATTATAATTTACTTTGTAAGACATAACTTACAAGGACCACGTAAAAAAAAAAAACCCCTCATATATGCAATACATTTTATAGCTTTAGAAAATCGACCTACCAAAATATTGTTAATCATGAATCTAATTCTAAAACAAAAATAAAGTCTATATTTCTCTATTTGACACTGAAACATTCACAATGCTATAAGTATCTGTCTGCCATTATTATATTATGTAATTTATTTATTTTAGTGATAATGAGAACAAATAGCAAAGATGACATTTTCATAATGCAGAAAAGCTCTGAGGAGCTGTGAATGAATAAAAAACACATGGGTTGGGTTTGTAACAGTGGATAAGGCATCATATTTTGGAGACAGAATATGCAGGAGTTAAAAACTCAGGTTTGAGAACAACTGTGTTCTAATTTGACTTTTTCTACCAATATAACTATACTCACAGCTAGAATTATATTAACACCTAATCTTTGTGATGGCTGTGATAAGTAAATTTCAGGGCTTATTTGAAAGATAACTGCTCCATCTTGCCCAGTTATAATAGTTATTATTATCAGGATTATTTGAGACACGTATCAAATTAACTTTTTATGATACCAGTTTCTGAATAATACTTATATAATAAAAATACTTTAAAAAATATTTAGAAATCAAGCAAGTCTAGGATACCATGAAACGCTAAAGAAATCACTTTGGAGTCAGTCAGGCTTGGACAGAAATCCCAGCTCTGGCCAGGAAAGCTATGTTGCTCTGAACAGAAAATGTTAGTGCTCTTCATTTTATCCCTGTGTCTTCTCCTTTACAAAAGTCACAATAATACATAGATCCATTAGATAATTAAATGAGATGATGTACATAAAGCAGAAAGCAAAACATTTTAAACATAGCAAGTATTTATCATAGGTAATCTTTTTGTTATTTTCATTGTCATTGACAGTGTTGATGCCTGAAGAAGAAATACTACCATTTGGTATAAAATACATGCTTAAACAAGGAACGATAACAATCTGGACCTCATAAAAAATGCTACTGGAGGAAAAAAAAATTAATGAACTCTCGAAAAAATGGCAATTAAAACATTATTGAAGACTGTAGCTTTAGTAACACTTCCTTCAGAATTCCTGCATATTTTAGGGGTTATTTTAGAATGTGAATCTTAAGATATGGTCCATATATACAATGGGGTATTATGCCTCCATCAGAAAGGATGAATACTCAACTTTTTATCAACATGGACAGGACTGGAAGAGATTATGCTGAGTGAAATAAGTCAAGCAGAGAGAGTCAATTACCATATGGTTTCGCTTATTTGTGGAGCATAAGGAATAACACCGAAGACATTGGGAAATGGAGAGGAGAAGTGAGATGGGGGAAATCGGAGGGGGAGACAAACCATGAAAGACGGTGGACTCAGAAACAAACTGAGGGTAGGGGTTGTATGAGCCTGGTGGTAGGTATTATGGAGGGCAAGTATTGCATGGATCACTGGGTGTGCTGCATAAACAATGAATTTTGGAACACTGAAAAAATAAAATAAAAAAATACAAAAAAATGTGAATATTACAACTTGTTATAATTGGTGGCTTTTTATCTAATCACTAAATATAATGCTGAGATTATTAAAATTATTTTAACCTGACTTTAAATTCTTCCTAATGAAAATATCTGCAACATTGTTTATCCTGAATTTTAAAATAAAGAAATTTCAAGGCCATGAAAATTAAACATTGTATGGAAAAGTTTTTAAAAATTAAACACAAAAAATAATTTTAAAAAATTTGTGTCTATATTCAAATCCATTTTGTTTCAAATCCAAACCACTAAATATTAAAATTCAGTCAATGTCAAAGAAGCCAATAATCATATTTAATGATATTTTAAAAGATAAATGCATCACACAAGTCACAATAATAGAAACAAAATGTGCAGCCTGAAGATAAGGAATACATCCTAAACACAAATAAATTCATTACTCTACGTGCCTGGATGTATTATAAAAAGCAGAAGTAATATATTATTAAATGTTAGACATATGTTTTGAGCTTGACACTTGGGGATACTTGACTAGACTCCGAAATTTTAGTGGAACACTAAAATCATGTACAAAATGAGGCAAATTGGTATTCAGTTCCTTGTCACTTAATACTTAAATAGCATATGTTCAAATGCTAATCCGAGTGAAAATTGATTGAAATACAAGCTTGTTAGTTGGCAATTTCAAGGTTATACGGCACAAAATGCGTTCCATATATCACTTAGCACTGCCATAAATAAGAAGATGGTGGGTTTGTTGGAAGATATCAGTTGTGCATGAGGAAGATGATTAAACTAATATTAGAGTGTCCGAAGGTGGAGAAAAACTGAATGGTTCATTTTAAAACTGGACTAATCTCTGGTGATCAAAATCAGGGAGAGCTTCTGTTTCAGTGACACTTCCAATTGACAATTTTCCAGTTTCCTGCTTTCCCTTCAAAACACCACAAGTTCATAAAGTGAAAGAAGCTACACTTTAATGAATGGTGGAAGTGAATAGAAATATAACTTCATAGGTGCTGAGAAAAATGTCCTGAGCTGACACAGTAGCAATAAAATAAAATATTTTGACACACAGATAATGACCTGGCAACCACTAATGACAGAGTAATCAGAAGAATATACATATTCCAAAACTTATTTATCTGAAGTGCAGCTGTTTCATTTCTCAAGTAAAACTCCTGTTGCCCCCCAAAATAGCAAGCATTGAAAAAATAAGAAATAAATCAATTTAAGTAATATAAAAAGAAACTACATAACTGAGTAGGATTTTCTTTTACCTTAAATAATATAGTTTTGAGACTATATCATTTGTTGTTCTTTGAAAAAGTCACTAGGAATATAACTGAATTTAACATTTTGCGAAACTGATCCCATTCACATTATTAAAGATATATTTGTCTGGCTATATGTTATATACTACATTATTTATATATTAAAGATTTATTTATTTATTATTTGAAGGGGCACTAGGGGCAGAGGGACACAGAGAAAAAGAGCGTCTCAAGCAGATTCCCTGCACAGCACAGAGCCCAACATGAGCCTCAGCCTCTAAGACTATGATCTGAGCAGAAATTGGACAGAAACCTACTAAGTCACCCTGGTGCCCCTCACCTCTATTTTTTAAAAGATTTATTTATTTATTATTTGAAAGCGAGAATAAATACTACATTATTTATATACTAGTAATAGATTTAAATATACAAAATATATTTCAAGCACCAAGATACACTAAGGCTGAAGAAATATTAAGTAGCAAAGAAAATATTTATGTTAATTAAGTAGTAAAGAAAATAATTATGTATGCATATTTGTGTATATTTGTGTATTATAATTATTACTTGTATCATATACTAATATAATCAATGTTATTAAATATTAGTGACATTAATATCAAACATTATTAGGTCATGTTACCAATATGAAATGCTAACTAATATTTCTGTTATTAATTTCCCATTTAAAACTTTGTATGGGAGAATGCAAGCCTGAGCACAGGTTTTCTCCACTCCACTTTTATAAAATTCCATTGAAGTATCAGTTGGGATTTCAAAAACTACAAAATCTACATCAGTGTTAAAAACAGAGAGGAAGTGGATTTGGAGCAGCCAATTGGCATGTCAGAATTTGTACTGTCTTTGAAAGACAAAGAACAGGTGAAAATAGGCCAACATTTCAGGAGGCCACATTTCAAAAGAGGCTCAGAAAATGGAAACTTTTTTATCTTTTTAATCTCCATTTATTTTTAATTTAATTTTTTTCAGTGTTCCAAAATTCATTGTTTGTGCACCACCCCCAGTGCTGCATGCAATACATGCCCTCCTTACTACCTGCCACCAGGCTTACCCAACCCCTCAACCCCCTCCCTTTTAAAACCCTCAGTTTGTTTCTCAGAGAAAGTGGAAACTTGACTGTGGGAGCTATTGTTTCCACCCAAGACACTTCAGAAACACTGTAATGCAGGATGAATGGGGATGATAAACAGGATGGAAAACATGACGTTAGTTAAACGTCTATCTCCGGAAGAGCTACCGCTGTTTGAACCACTGCTCTTCTGTGCATATAAAGAGGAAGCGATGCTGACAGGTCAGAGTCTGTTTATGTTTAGAACTCCGTAATTCTAAAAATAAATAAACAGATAAATTCATGCCTCTCCAGGGAGGATTAGGGCTTATGAAGCTGATATTGGAATGTTCTAGTGATATCCTCATCATCACTTAGAATGTATGTGTGTATGTCTGGAAGCAGTAAGATGTCACACATCCCATCCACACGCATGAGAATGAAATGTGACAGTTGCACACTCAACAGTTACAGGCCAAGCTTGCAGGGCCTACTGGTGAAAAATTACAGAGAACTTCCAAGGTAAACTAACAATACAAAAGAAAAACATGAAGACAAAGAGTGAAGTGAAAAAAATATATATATAATAGGTTTTTTTTTTTTTCCAAATATTTATTTATTTGACAGAGGAGACAAAGAACATGTGCACACAAGCAGGGGAAGCAGCAGGCAGAGGGAGAGGGAGAAGCAGGCTCCTGCTGAGCTGAGAGCCTGACAGAGACCTCTATCCCAGGATCCTGGGACCATGACCTGAGCCAAAGACAGACCCTTAACCGACTGAACCACCCAGGCAACCCTAAAAAGTTTCTTTTATAATTTATATTCACTGTAGAAAATGTTTTGCTTCTGAAAAAGTATGAAACCAGTCATGTAATTGAACTAATTCCCCTATATATATTGTTTACTTCTGATTTTTAACTTGTATTGTACTTTATGTATAGTATATTTTTCCATAACTAGATTTAAAGATTGATGAAAGCAAACAAACAAACAAACACATACTATTGTTTTGTGTTTGTGTGTGGTTTTTTTTTTTTCCTCTCCAAAGTGTCTTGTTCATGGTTGGTGAAATAAATTTCCATCATTGTACACTTTAACTAAATTGAGAGAATACAATAAGTCAGTCTGTCCTCAAATGGATTAAAACAGGACCCTGATATAGGTATGTATAACATGATTTTCTGAGACTCCTAATCATCTACGGGAGGAATATTCTAGTCTCAACATGACTACTTTTTAATTAATAATGAGTAGCTTATCACAATTACATTTCTATGACCTTTATCTGTTTCATAGTCTTGATTTCATCCTTTAACTTTCTTAACTTCTTAGATTTAAAAAAAAAAAGGTATTGACATAAACACAATTGAATCATATTCTTAACAAGTATAAATAAAAACACAATAATATGTATTAGATGGGGTGGAAATATGGACCAAATGAAAACATCATTGATATTCACAATAAAAAACAAAGAGAAAGATCTGGAAAGAAGGATCAAAGGAAGGAAGGTGGGAGGTAAGGGGGGAGATAGAGAGTGAGGCAAAGAGGAAGAAAAGGGTCTAATATATCACATGCACAGTAAGGTAAAAAAGCATTTTTATTAATTTGTGTTTTTAAAAGGATTCATGGAAGCTCAAAACCTAAATTGGGACACAGCCAAATATTATCTCTTTTTAAAATAAATTGGAATCTTCTGGGATCCTCAGTTAAGCAGTCAGACCTCAAGAAGTTGATTTTGGTGTGGCTTAATGAAGACATGTCGATCTTCCAGTGACTCGAGTCAACGTCTTTTTTTCTGACTTACTGCCATATGCTATCTAGAGAACAAAAGGAGGAAATGCTAGATTTTAAAGTATTCAGGATTTTGAGCTTAAGAAAGAAAATGTGGACATGGAAGGAAGAAAGAGAGGAGGAGAAGAGGAAGAAGAAGGAGAGTGGGGGGGAAGGGTTAGGGAAGAAACAAGAGGAAGAGGAAGAAAAACAGAAAGAAGAAAAACAACAAGAACAAAGAAACATTTGAAAGGAAGATGCACCACGAGGCACTCTGGACTCTGAGAAGCAGAGGGTTTGAGAGGGGAGAGGGGTGGGGGGATGGGTTGGCCCTGTGACTGGTATTAAGGAGGGCAAGTATTGCGTGGAGCACTGGGTGTTAGACACAAACAATGAATCATGGGACACTACATCAAAAACTAGTGATGTACCACTGTATGGTGACTAACATAACAAAACAAAAATAAAAATAAAAGGAACAAAAAGAAAGAAAGGGTGCCAAAACAAGAACCTGCAAGACTTGTGTGTTTGATTGTCCTGGCTAGCAGAAGAAAATGCAGATTCTACCAACCATTAACTAGAGCACTTAAGACAACAAGCAGAGCTGTTTATTCTTCATAAAAATGCATTCTGATTTACTTGATTAACAAGACCAGATGGCTGAACACTGAACCAAGCAGGGAGTCAGATTTGATTACTGATTTCAGTTTTTCAATCAAAATGTCATTTAGTATTTAAAGAACTCATAAATCACATAACTGAACAGAAAGGAAAGACTATAGAACTTTATTTTGGCTGTAAAGAAAATACATTTTTGTACCCAGGTAGTCGGTTATATGTACCAATTTAACTTTGGATGTTTGAAATTTAGTTTTTCAAAGCTCATATTTATTTTTTATTCCATATTTTTTTTTATCTTTACTGTTTGCTTCCTGGGCTTGATGCTAAATTTTAAATACTTAATATAACTTTTTTTTTTCTTAAATAACTATTCTAGAACATTGTGTAGGACACGGGTGTCCTTAATAAATATTTGGTGAATGAAAGATTAAAAAACATCATAATTTTAAGGTTTGCACTTCAATGTTTAAGGTTTCTGAGTAAATGTGACAGTCAAACTGATCAGCTATAGTCCCAGAATAAACACTTGGTTGAGTGTCTTTTATAATATAATAATAATATGTACATTATATATTCCTAGAATGAAATCATAGAATCTGTATGAGCTTGTAGATTTCCTGATTTTATTCACAATTTCTAGAAGTAAAATTTTCAAAGTAGCAATTGAACATAGCTATGGAGGAGTAAATCATGAAATGGAAAATTCAGAGAGGGTACTTTGCTTTGATTAAAGGAAAACAGTAGAAAACCTGAATTTTTATTTTTATTTGAATTTTATTTTTACTTAAAAACGTAGCAAATGGGTATTCAAATTGACATCATTGCCCTCAGATGGTTTGTCCCTTCAGGGGCTACAATATGTCCCACAGATAAACTAAAATAGGATAAACTGAGAGAGTCACAGGCTAATTCTGCAATGTAAGCTATCAAATGTGTACTGCCAGCAATGTGCCCTGTCCTCTTGGAATACTCTGGGAAACCAAAAGCTAATGCACATAGGGTTTGGTCCTTGGAATATAACATGGAAAATAAAATATAATTTAAGAATATGTCAAAGTTTTATAAAGAAATTAATGAAAAATGGGAGGAGGGGTGGAAAGCATCACATCCTAGAACTGACTAAATTAGGAGTTAATACGGAAAATTCCATGCTTTATTATATACGCTCTATGGTAGGCTTACAAGCTTGCCACTCAAGCATAGCTGTTGTATATAGTTCTCATTTATTGAGGAATTTGGGAACAAATCTGCTTTGAAAACATTTGCTGGAATCATCAATAAAGTGCCATTTTGGTCAATATTGAAAAACAGATGTTTGCTTTTCTGAGTCTTTTGAGAACAGGAATATAAAGGAAGGATTACAAACTTCAGGCACCAGAAAAGGCCTTGGTATGAGTCTTGGATTTTTCACTCCCTCAGACTGTCCTTGTGCAAATTACTGAACTTGTACTCATAAGAGCACAAATGAAATCATGCAGGTAAAACACCTGGTATACTCAGGAAGTGTTGGATATTATTTTCAGGTTGTTGTAATTGCCATTAGATATGAATTTATAATCGATCACCCAACACTTAAGTATCTTAGAATTAATAGAACCAACTCTAATATATCAATTTGATGTTATACACGTTGAAGTAGATATAGGATAGGGAAGGGGGAGTAAGGGTACAGAAATACATACAAACCCAAAACACTTTTTAGCTATGGCTTTCAAATGCAGCTGAATACTAATATTAAAGAGGGTTCTTTAACTCTAAAAATGAAGCAATGTTTTGGGCCACCTGTTGTTAGTACCCAAATCCTAAGAAGCAAAATAGAATCAAAGAGAGATCTTAAATAATTGTTTTAGGTACAAAGAATCTGCCATTGAGGAAAAATCACAGCGTAAGAAACCACTCTTTGAAAGGGGACCCAAGAGTCTTTTCGAAGGGGAAGTATTAATATGTATTTTTCCTGGTGGGCAATGACAGATAGTTATTAAAATCTTATGCTGAGTAAAATAAGTCAAGCAGAGAAAGTCAATTATCATATGGTTCCACTTCTTTGTGGAACATAAGGAATAACAGGGAAGACATCAGGAAAAGGAAGGGAAAAATGAAGGGGAAAAATTGGAGGAGGAGATGAACCATGAGAGACTGTGGACTTCAAAAACAAACTGAGGGTTTCAGAGGGGAAGGTGTTGGGGGGATGGTTTGGCCTGGTGAGGACATGTATTGCATGGAACACCAGGTGTTCCATACAAACAATGGGTATTAAAGAGGGCAGGTATTGCATGGAGCTTTGGGTGTTATATGCAAACAATGAATCTCAGAACACTACATCAAATCTATCGATGCACTGTATGGTGACTAATATAACATAATAAAAAAAGGAAGGAAGGAGAGAAAGAAAGAAACCTCCAGCTTCATCTTAGTGCGATTTGGCTTTTGTTAGAGTATCTCAAGAATCCCTATTGGTCTAAGCAAGTAGAACATGAGTACTCAAAACAGTATTTCAAATAGTAAGTTGCTGTTTATAAAAATAGAGATTTTTAACATACCGAGCTTTTATTCTTTAGCTTTTTGTCTCTAGTGGTCTTTACTTTTTTGTTGCTGGTAAAATAATGCAAAGTGCCATATTCCATCAAGGCTGCAAAAACAAAAATGAAACAAACAGAAACAAAGAGATCCATCGCAGTCACATAAGAAACCTTAGGTAAGGACTTCCTGGCGATTGTGCTCAGAGTTGTCATAGTCAGAACTGTAGTGATACCTGTGGAGGGAGGGGGAAGATACAAAATAAAACATAGCAACCCATTTTTATTCTTCCATCTGATTTGGCAATGTTGGGAGTAGAAAGAAACAATGGAAACAAAAGGATATGATTACCCGTGATTTACAGAAAAAAATGATTGGTAACCATAGCTACCTTACTTTCGATGTGATCTTTGTGTCTGCAATGAGTTTTAATCATCTACATTTGTGCACTACAAGTTGCTGACTCTGCACACTCATTTTTCCATTCTTCATAGCAAGAGACTCTCCAATTTTTAGCTGGCATGAGGATAAATGGAAGAACTTCTTTGCCACCTTTGCTCAGCTATGTGTGGACACAGGCTGAGATCTAGCCAAGGAGAATTAAGTCAAGAGTGTAAACAGTGTCCAACAGATGGCATTAAAAATGCAAAAAGGGCATCAAAAGTTTCAAATTTCCAATTGTAAAGTAGATAAGTCATGGGGAGGTAATGCAAAAAGCATGGCGATGACAGTTAATAAGGTTGTGTTGTATATTTATAAGTTGCTGAGAGTAGATCTCCAAAGTTCTTATCCCAGGAAAATAAATTTTGTGACTATGTATGTTAACTAGACTTTTGGTGCTGGTCATTTTGCAACATATACAAATATTGAAACATTAGGTTATACTCCTAGAACTAATACAATGTCAATTGTATTTCAATAAAAATAAAAGATGGCATTAAAGAGATGGAAAATGCCTGGCTTTCCTTCTTCCTCATAGCTTTCTCCATGGAATGCAATGGCCAGGGCACCAACAGCCATCTTAGAACATTATATAATCATGAGAATTAAAATCATCCACAACACCAGCAGAAAACTGGAGGGAACCTGTGCCCCCCACACTGAAATCGCCTTTTGACTACATACCTCTGGACTTCTCACATGAAAAACAAATACTCTTCTACCTAATAAGCTACAGTGATTTGAGGTTTTCTACCACACATAGTTAAAATTAATCTAAACTACAGTGTTTCCATATGCAGTAACTTGAATTAGCACTATTTTTTTTTTTAAATCTCAAAGTTTAAGCAAAAAATACTGGCTAGCTTATGTCAATGGCTAAAAAATAAAATTAAATTAAATTAAAAAAGCACAGGGAAAATCTTTATATTTTAAAGAATCTGGCATATAAATTGGGTATCTCCTTGGGCCTCAGCCCTGTGTATGTATCTCTGTATACGTCCTTGTTTCTCTTTAGTGGTGGCTTTCTTATGGTACTTACAACTGCTAATCTTGATACTCCTAAATCACAGCTGTACAGGACACATCTCTCCTTACCTAAACTGCTGTAATTCTCATTCTATGTCCACCAAATATAGCTCCATGAATGGAATTATGTACTCTTCAAAAAGTATTTAATGTAATGCAAAACTCTTCCTAATTTGGCCAATTATTTATACCGTGGCAACATCAATGATGAAAAAAAAAAAAAAAAGAAAGGGTCTCTTTAATGTAGTGAAGGCAATACTACCTCTATCTTCATGTCTCCTTTGAAACATGCCCTAATCATTCCTCTTATGCACTTGTCTTTTTACTTGTATCATCACGTAGGATTGAAAAAAAGTGAAGACAGGGGTATGATGTATTGGGAGTCATGGTGACAAATTTAAGTTCAAATTCTGACTCTTTTATCTATTAGCTCTGTGACCTTAAGGAAGTTTCTTAACTCCTCTGTGCCTTTCATCTAAAAAATTGACACAGCAATATCTTGCTTAGTTCTTATAAGACATTTATACATAAGATATTCATTTTATTTATTAGATTTTAAGGTAGATACTTAGAATATTAGTTTTATATCTTCCTTTCTAATATTAGCATTGTAAAGCTATAATTTCCCCTCTAAGCAATGTTTTAGTTGCATCTCACAAATATTTACATATTAAATTCTAATTACTTAAAATTTAGGAATATTTTTAATTTCCAGTTTGACCCAAGGGTTATCTAAAGGGTCATTTTAAAATTTCCAACTAGATAAGGTCATTCTTATCTATATTGTTTATATTAATAATTGTTTTTTAATTTTTAGAAAGGGGGCAAGAGAGAAAGAGTGAGAGAGATTGAGGCATTGAGAAAATCCTAAGCAGGCTCCATGCCCCCACCACAAAGCCTGACTTGGGGCATGGGTGCCACAATCCTGAGATTGTGACATAACCCAAAATCAAGAGTCGAATACTCAATGGCTTGAGCAACCCAAATGCTCCTATTTATATTAATTCTTAATTTACTTCCATTTTGGTCAGAAAATATACTCTGGAAAATTTTGGTCTTTTAAATTTTATTGAGATCTAGGTTAATGCTCCATATGAACTTGAAAATACGGTATATTCTGTAGTTAGGTGTATCTTCTATAAATATCAATCAGGTCAAGTAGTTGATAATTTCATTCAGATTTTCTACATTTTCATTGATTTTCTTCCATGTGCTTTTTCTATCAGTAATGAAAAAGGATGTTAAAATATCCAAATATGATTACAGATTTCTTTTTTCCCTATTGTCTCTGACAATTTTTGCTTCAATTATTTTTAAACCAAAACGATAAAGGCTAGGCATATGGTAACTGCTAAATGATCTCCATGAATAAACAAGTCTTTCTTCTTCCTCACCTAATGCTCTTTTTTTTTCTGGCAACTTACTAAATCATAACATTGTCACAGTCAGACAAAAGTAGATTTCCAAATGTATTCCTGGCTTCCATACTTATGTCCCAATTTACTAAAAAAAACACGTAAAGATAATGTGTGTTTTGATTTCAGTATCAATGACTGCATTAAATTTCACTTTATTAAAATACTATTACATTCCTATTCATAAAACAATGAAAACTAGAGCAGAATTTAGCTTTCAGACTTTTTTTTAATTTAGTAATTATTATCACAGTGTTAGCTTAAAAATTGGTGGATTTCCTCTTAAAATATCTTTGAATCCATGATAATAAGAAAATTTTGTGTTATTAAGCAGATTCATGTATATTTCCTGCTCAAAATCCTACATGTCACATTGAAAATAAAATCCAAAGTCCATAAAGTAACCTACTAAACCTACATGATCTAACAGTTAGCCATATCTCCAATTTCATTTTTCTCTTCTTTATAGTCAGTTCTAGCCATAGCTGTCTTTTTTCTGACCTTCAAGCATGATGGCAGGGAAGATCCCATTTTAGGACCCGGTGGTTCTCCCTGTCTGACCTATCTTTCTACCACATATCCACCAAGCTAGCTCCCATGCTACACTGGGTCTCTGCTACCTCCTCAAAGAGGTGTAGCCTGACTCCACAGGATAAAATAGCAAACATCATATTCACATTCACAATCTCCTGTCATTATCTTGCCATTTATTTTGCTTTCTTTTCATAGCCTTTATTACTCACTGATGTTATATGCTCTTTATATTTGTACATTACCTGCACATCCTACCAAAACATAAATGCCATGAACATGGGGATTTTATAGCTACTGTTCACTGTTAACACTGAAGCACTTAGAACACTGCCTGCTTCATAAAAAAAAATTTGGCAGATGTTTGCTAAAACACAATGTGGAATAAATAATCTCTAGAAATTGTACTTCCATGACATATATATTCATGTTTGTATTTGTGTGCATATACTTGCTTAAAAATTTTTGAGCTCCAGATACATAGGGTGCAAAACTGTAAGAGATATTCTTCAAGTTAGATCCGGCTATGACTTATCTAAATAAATATTGATATGCTAATATTAAAAAATATTAATTCATATAACAATATAATTCTGCAACTGGCTATTCCCTTTGAAGATAAGATAGCATGGTTTCTGGCTTCATACAAATATCATGGTAGGAATAATCTATTCGAATTTTCTTTGGGAAAAATATGACAATAATGTTCAAAAACAAAAATATAATATTCAAGTCATACTCATAGTATCATACAAAGAATCTAAAATAATTTATTTACATTGGAACATAAATAATTTGAAATAATAATAGTTTAAATAGGAAACAAAACTCAGGTATTGAGTACATTTTATTCACTAGCTGTAAGTACACTTCTCTTTAGACCCCCCAAGGGACTGCATTTTCAAATATAGAGCTGGGTGCCTCAGGCTTTATCTTGCCACTTCTATATGATTTGCTTTTTACTGTATTTATTAAACGGAGTTATTCACCAGTGTGATTCATGTCTTGCACTTATCTTGGGAATGAAATTGATCAATAAGTTATCTTTGTATATCAATACATAAATGGAAGTTATTTTCTTTTAAACAAACGCACAGTAATTAGACACATTTTTTATATGGTTTTGATTATTGCAATTGATTGCTAAAGAAAGAAACCAAAAGGTTTATTTTTTCGAGTATGAATTACAAATTGCCCTCTTAATCAGTGTTATTGTGCAGACAACTCTCAAAATATTCATAGACTAATTACACATTTTATAGATTACAGAAGCCCAGAAGTTTCTTGCCCCTTTCAGTGACTTGCCCTTTAGAAAAGTTCACTGTTGATTAGCACCATTGTAAGAGCAGGAGATTTCAAAGCCTTCTAAACACACATTGGTCAATAAATGCTGGCTATCAGTGAGTCAGCTAAAAAATAAAATAAAATATTGATGAACAGTGATTAAAAATATAGACCAAATTGAGATTCAGGGATCATGTATGGGTTTTGTTTATTAATTCCTGCTGAGTGTTTATGTTTCCTTTGAACTCCATTAGCAGGAAAATTTTAAATTCTTTGTGATTCTACTTTCTGCTTGTTTGTCATATAGTCATTTCAACATTTTATAAAGCTCTAGAGTACTTGTAAATTTTTGCTTGATTGTAATGTAGAGAAATATTGTAACATATTCAATGATGAACTTTCTTCACACTAAAATGTTTTAACAGTCCCATGATACTATAGCATAATATTCATATCATACCAAGTGATGTTCTTGCCGGTACTGCATCTTTATTGATCCAAAAAGATACCCAAGAAAGAACAACAGTCAGGATACATGGAATGTAGGTTTGAATAGTGAAATATCCCATTCGTCTGCTCAGGTCAAAAAAAATTGTCATGATAACATAATCCCCTGGAAGAAAGAAGTTTTATTTTTGCTATTAAAATACATAAAAATATAGATTCAAACCTATAGATTTAAATAAAAAATCATTCATTGATTGGCATTTCCTTCTTACCAGAGATTGTGTGAGAAATTTCAGTTGAGTTCCGTAGCCCTACAAATGCAAACTGATATAATCTCCAGTATTTAGGATCAGCCACTTCTACAGAAGGTTTTTTCCACTTATACTCAATTTCATTTTTAGGGTACCCATCTAGGTAAAAATTAAAATAAAAATATATAGATTACCAAGATTCAAATCTTTTACTGCTTCAATACCAACATCATTCCAAATTCATTTTTATATTATAGGTATGTCAAATATAGAAAACATGGCATAAAACATGGCATAAAATAGTTTGAAAAATAAAAAATTAATAAAAAAAAATAAAAAAAGAAAATAGTTTGAAAAATCATATAATGATTAAATAATGATAATCCATGTAACTCCACTTAACTAAAAAAAAAATAGTATCATGTTAGTGTCTAGGGAAACTCAGTGTTCACTCTGATATAAAATTCCATCTCATAAATAGAGGTAACCACTAACTTGATTTCTGTGAAATCCTTCCCTTGTGTTTCTGTTATTGATTTTCTGATATGCGTTTCTGAACCATAGTTTATTTTACATTCTATTTGAATTCTAGATTGTTGCCATACAAGATGTATTAATTTATATTTTACTTATTTTGATATGATATTTGTAATAGTCACCCATGCTGAAGTATACAGCTTTAGTAAATTTTTTCCATTATAAAGATGTTCTCAAATTTATCTATTTTATTGGTGTAGACACCTATAATGTTTCTTATTGGTCAATAATAACATTACTACTAGTAACATTACTATACATACTCACAAAATTCATGCATGCAAATTTCTTTGGCATATATATATGTATATGTATATATATATGGAATAGCTGGGGTCATGGATTACATATAATTTCTATCATCTCATAATAATTTATGAGACAGTTCCAACCTTCTTTTCATAAAGAGTATATCAATAAATTTTCTCAGTAGCCAGAGTATGAAAGTATACTTGGGTTCAATTCTTATTTAACTTGATATGGATATTTTTACTGGTCTGTAAGCATATTTTATTTCACATTTCTTCTGATTGTGAATGAAACCTAGTAATTTTTTCATATGTTTATTGGATTCCTAGGTTTCCTCTTTGGAGAACTGCTTGTTGAATCACATATCCCTTTATTGGGTTTTCTCTCTCTCTCTCTCTCTTTTTCAGTCTGAATTAGTTTTATATCCTGAATACAAGATCATTATTATTTGTGTTGAAAATGTTTTTTCATCTTGGAAGTTTCTTAGCATGGAGGTGACTTCTCTCAAAAAAAATAATTTTTTCCTGCCACATTTCAGAAAAATCCATAAGGATTTTTCAGAGTAATCAAGTGAATGAAATTTGGGCTGCAAATTCATGTGAGTGTGGGTTTGTAATTATATCCTCTCAAGGAGTTACTTCACCCTAGTTTGCTGATTGCAGAGTCAACTTTTCTTTTAGACATTAGTGGTTTTGTGTGCGTATGTGTGTGTATACACATCTGTGTATATAGGAGAGGATGCTTCTTCATGTTACCCTAAGCATCCAGCCTTTGTAACCCAGTTGTATGTAGAAATTATGTTCTAGTAGAACTCTAATCCACAAGGCTGTCAAAGTCACAGCTCAAATTTACCTTGTTTGGCAAATGTCCTTGGGTCAAAATTGGCTATAACCTTTCTGGCTTCATTTTTATGCTTCAATATCTTCCTGGGGATTTCACTTCTACGTTTTTGAGAAGATTTTTTAATAACATACAGTTTTAAATTGTTTTCAACAAAAGTATTGGTCTATCACATTATAGAAACAGAATTCGCTATCAACTTAAAACATTTCCAAAACATTATATCACTTTGTACCAGGATCACCTCATCAGCCATTCAATGAAATAGTACATCTCTCCTCTAACTTATTAAAAATCTGTTCCCCCTTTTCTTTTTTCACATCTTCTTTTTGTTTCATAGGGCTCTAACCATCCTGCTTTTCCATATTTTGTATTCTTTAGATTATCTTTATCAATGCAATAGAATATAGTCATAGTATATAGGAGTATGGGCACAAATAAAAATAGCTCGTTATTTTTCTATTCTAAATTTCATGATGTTGACTTTTAAAATGGGGTTGTATTGAAATCTTTTGAATATATTTGTTGTGAAGTATTAGGTATAGAAACCTTAATTCTAAAAAAAAAAAATAAAATAAAAAAAAAAAAAAAGAAACCTTAATTCTCAGCTGGATCTGTGTTGAATATCTGAAAAGTTAGCTATGATTATTATGTTTATGTTAGTGATAACCAATTACATTCACAGGGGCAGATTATTAATTTCTAGCAATGACAATCAAAGCCAAAGAACTATCACACTAAGAATTTAGTCATGGTGGGCACCTGGGTGGCTCAGTGGGTTAAGCCGCTGCTTTCGGCTCAGGTCATGATCTCGGGGTCCTGGGATCGAGTCCCGCATCGGGCTCTCTGCTCAGCAGGGAGCCTGCTTCCTCCTCTCTCTCTCTCTCTCTCTGTCTGCCTCTCTGCCCACTTGTGATCTCTCTCTGTCAAATAAATAAATAGAATCTTAAAAAAAAAAAAGGGGGGGACAAGATTTATGTTATTAAAAAAAGAATTTAGTCATGGTGTCTAGGAGGCAAGTATAATAATCACTCCATTTTCAAATATTTGCATTTCAACTATTCCTTGAGTGCTTGGGTTAATCAAGTCTTTGTTATGATTTGGGTGTTTTATTCATTGAGAAGTTAATGTTAGAAAATTAAAGCAGTGAGATAGATTATACATTTAAAAGGACATTTTAACGAGACAAAAATCCTTAAGAAAAGTCAAGACAATCATTAATAGAAACAACAAGAAATAATTGGGAATTTTGTAAATGATTAAGTAGGATAATACTCGAGGATAATATTATTTGACTCGTGAATACACAAAATATATAGTGAATAAACAGTAGAATATGATATATGAAAAAGTCAAGTTTCAATAGAATGAAAATAGTAATTTGTAGATATAGGCAGCAACACTTTTTAAACTCATTTTACATGGTTTCAAGACTTGTTCAATTATATATTATCTAGAAAAACATTTTTATAAAAATATATGTAAATGTTACTAAATATGAAATAAAATCGATATTCATACAGAAAGATAATTATTTTCTTGGAACAAAATACTTTTTATATTCAAATTATTTAGTTCTAATCATTTCTCTGTGTTTCAATCTTTCTTTTGAATAAAATAAGCTTATTTCTACCTAGGCTTTTCCAATTCATTAAAGTCTTTGCAAAGGTTTGCTATTCGTGTAGTAAATATTATTCACCAAACCAATCTTTGAAACATATTTTAAAATCCAATGTAATAAAGATAAATCTTGCCTCAGGGAGATGAATAAAATTTGAATCAATATTCTATTCATAGCAGTGTTAAAACATTTGAACACAAACCATTCTTCAGGACTACTTTATTTAATCAAAATAGGAAAAAGATACTCGGATAAACCCAAAATTTGTAAGATGATATAATTAAAAATATATGCATTTATTATCACTTTTTAATTTAAAAGCAAGAAAAATAGGTCATTTGTAATCCATACTCCTTAAAAATATATGTTATATTTTGTTTCATTTTATTTTACACTTTTTTTATAAAGAGTTTATTTATTATTTGACAGACAGAGATCACAAGCAGGCAGAGAGGCAGAGAACGAGAGGGGGAAGCAAGCTCCCTGCTGAGCAGAGAGCCCGATGCGGGGTTCGATCTCAGGACCCTGAGATCATGACCTGAGCTGAGGGCAGAGGCTTTAACTCACTGAGCCACCCAGGTGCCCCTATTTTATGCTTTTAAATAAACAGAATCTAAAGCTAAAATGCTATAAAATTATTACATATTTTGTCACTTACAGCTTGAAAATTCCAGTGGACAGGAATGTTCATCCATGGGAAAGTTATGAAGCTGAAGGTAACATTCTGCATTAATTGTCAATCTATTCAAATGAAAAAAGTAAATATTAAATAATAGGAAATAGTTTAAAGCATTAAAAATCATTTGTCTAATTTTCAAGAATTATTTTGGTCTCTAATAACAAACTGTGATATATTAGAAAATAATAATAATTGTAATGTTTCGAAGTTTTAAGTGGTAATGTTATAGCATTCACAAGTAAGAAAATTTTAAGATTTTCCTCTCCAGCCAACTAAGCTGCCACTCTACAATTTCTGTTTACAGTTTAAATTTTATACTTCAGGATCACAACAAACACACACATGCAATTAACAGAGCATACATGGTTAAGGATGGTGATTGTTTTCCATTAAATTTTCATAAACTTCTTTCCATTAAGGATGATTCTTAATAAATTAGGATGATTCTTGATAAGGACGTGATGATATGTTCAAGACAATGAGTCAAATAAAATTGAATCTTCATTTAATCCTTTCTTAAGAATGTTTTGCTACATTATTGAATTTTATAGCAGGATTGGCTCCTAGAGAAAATCTCAGTCAACCATTTGCATTATGGATTAAAACACATAATGTTCACACCACACTCTCTTATGTTTCAGAAGAGAAGGATATCAAGAGGTTTTTTGTTGGTTTTTTTTTCCCTTTGCTTTTAGTGCCTTTCATATACCAGGTACTCTGAGCTTAAAAAAGAAAGTTTCCAAAATATTCCACCGTTTTAGATTTTAGTGTATGAAAGGAACTCAACATTTCTTTCTTTGTAAAACTGAAAAAGGAAAATTTGTGAGTTGATCAAGTATTAGTATGGAAAATAAATTAGAGCAACTACATTTTTTTCCATAATATTACCTTAGAGTATATAGAACTCGTCCATCATTCCAAATTCGAAGCAGACGATTAGGAGTTGTTATCCAATGTGCATCAGATTTTCTTGAGTTTCTGAAGAACGTGTCAGGAATCCAAATTTTCCCTACCATATTGCTGTTAAGCATAAGCACTTTCATGGTACTGTTGAATTTTAAACGACTGTCAAACCAGGTTTGGGCAAAAATTATATCTATTGTGTATTCCTGAAAGATAAAAAGAAGGGTAACAGCCTATAATAGTAAAGTCACTATTCTAGATGTTTTCTTCAGACATTTAAATTTTTACATTATAAAGTTTCTGTAAGTAAATAACTCTTAAACTCAGTCCTTTCAAAAAAAAAAAAAAGTATGGCATTATCTTAACCTTCCTCTTTAATTTTTTACCTGAGACATATAAATAAAATTCAAAACTCCTACTAATAACTAGGTTATTACTTATATTACTTATATAACTGCTTCCCAGTCACACTGTAAATTTTACTCAAGATTTTATAATACATGAGATATAGTCACTAGATATAAAAACAAATTACCTTAATGTCAACAATTATATTAATTTTGTGATATTTACATGGAGCTAAAGCTTTAAAAAAATCACAAATAAGTACAGAATCAACATGCAAATGCTTACCAAATTATCTAAAATACCTTATATTGTCTTTTATCCAAAAAATCAATTACAAGTATGTGGATTCACTGTCTTCAAATATTTCAAACAAATCACACACACACACCAACACACACACACCCACACACACACACCCTTATTTAATGCGTATAACATTCCAAGCACTATGTTAAACTTTGCATGAATCCCATCCTTAAAACCTTACTTACAACCCTGTGAAATAAGTATTGCTATAATCTTTATTTTAAAATCATATTTGGGACACCTGGGTGGCTCAGTTGGTTAGATGACTGCCTTCGGCAGATCCTGGAGTCCCGGGATCGAGTCCCGCATTGGGCTCCCAGCTCCACGGGAATTCTGCTTCTCTCTCTGACTTTCTCCTCGCTCATGCTCTCTCTCACTGTCTCTCTCTCAAATAAATAAATAAAATCTTAAAAAAAATAAAATCACATTTATTGAGCAATACAGAAGTAAAATAATTCTCCCCACATCATAGAGGTAAATAAGCAGATGATAAGGAGACTGAGTCACCACACAGACTGAATCGCAAATCCACATCCACAACCACCACATATAATGGTGGTCCTAGTGGGGCCCGATGGGTACCAGGATTAGAGCACAGGCTGTACCCATTATCAGCAAGTAACTGTAAAGAGGAAATTGTGCAGTAATGAGAGAAGCTTCAAGGAAGTGATTAGGTATTATCTACTTTTATACGCTGACAAAATCTTGCCATATTATAAGCATTAAACTTGATTTAATAAAATTAATGGATAAGAATGCAGTAATTACCAATGCTATTGAGGAAAGTGATTATAGTATGTGTGTATAACTGTGATATTAAGAGAAATAAAAGAGTAAATTGAAAACTATGAGTATTATATAAGTTACTTCTGGTGGGAGAGATCGGTTGCTCACACCTGATACAGTGCCAGCAACTGACCAATTTACATGGGTGGACATACTCAGTGTAAGAAATGGAAGTGTAGGGCACCTGGGTGGCTCAGTGGGTTAAGCCGCTGCCTTCGGCTCAGGTCATGATCTCAGGGTCCTCGGATTGAGTCCCGCATCGGGCTCTCTGCTCAGCAGGGAGCCTGCATCCCTTCCTCTCTCTCTGCCTGCCTCTCTGCTTACTTGTGATCTCTCTCTGTCAAATAAATAAGTAAAATCTTTAAAAAAAAAATGGAAGTGTAATTGGGAGTTTGACAAATGAATAAAGAAAGGTAAGGAAAATAATAAACAGACTGGGGTCAACTTGTTAATATGGAAGTTGTGTCAAACCCTAATTTCCAAGCAGGATATTTATAATTGTAATTTACAGGACTAGAATAAGAGAAAATGGAATAAAGAAAAAATAGAGACTGGAAAGGAAAAACTTCTTTTGTGTGTTTTGTTCTTTTTCTTTTTCTTTATTTATTGAATAAATTTGACATGTAACATTATGTAATTTAAGGTGTACAGCATACAGCATACATAAAGCTACTTTGATACATTTATATACTGTAGTCTGATTGCCATCATAGCAATATTTATCACATTACATAATTATGATATATTACTGTCTATATTCATCTCTCCTGTGCATTAGATCTCCATGGCTTACTTACTACTTATAAGTAGTAAATACTTATTTTGCAAATAAGGTGGTTTTTTTTTTTTTGCATTCTGCATTGCTTAACAGTAGTAAGTACTTATTTCAGGTTTGTATCTTTAAACACCATCATCTTATCTGTTTTGGTTGAACAGTGTTGCAATGTGGGAAATGCATATACATATTAATAATTATTTAAAATCCAACAAAGCCCTAGACATTATGTAGTTGAGTATGAGATGTGCTTATAAAGGAGTTAAGCAATATAGATAAACTACTATGAATAATATGTCCATATTATAATGTATCATGTGATTATTCAGTAATCTCTCCATATATTTAGCCTCTACTTTGTGTCATTGAACATGACACAAAGTCCTTAAACACAGAAACACTTGCATCGTGATCCCCTCCTGAAATAGTCTTGATGGCCACGAGGTTGCCAGAATAATTTAGGGAGAGAGATGACTAAAAGTTAGTTCTTTCCAACTTAGTATGGAATGGCATAGAATCAAACTGTGCTGTGGAATAGAGGCTGAAGGTACTTTGCAACCAGGTAAGCTCTATACATTCCATTGCCAACAACTTGCTGAAAGTCTTGTTCATAATTCAAGCTGAGTCATACTGCAAAACATATCTCATAAGACATAATGATGAAGTATACTTATTCTGTAAATACTTAATCATCTTATTTAGTAACATTAGTGGATTGGACATGCATTTAGGTGGGCCAATGTGCCCTCATAAAATATCACGGGTGTACTTTCTCACTGAATCTTGTGGAAAATCCTTGGATAGCTTTACAACAGTTATCTTTTTTTTTTTTTTTAAAGATTTTATTTATTTGACAGAGAGAAATCACAAGTAGTCAGAGAGGCAGGCAGAGAGAGAGAGAGGGAAGCAGGCTCCCTGCTGAGCAGAGATCCCGATGTGGGACTCGATCCCAGGACCCTGAGATCATGACCCGAGCCGAAGGCAGAGGCTTAACCCACTGAGCCACCCAGGTGCCCCGCAACAGTTATCTTTAACCCTTATTTTTACATCCTGCTTCTCAGGCCAGATGTCTTTTCTTTGAAGTAAATCATAATTTATCTAAAAAAACATTCAGAATCTAGCAGTGTAACCTCTGTTAGTAACACACTTTCTGGTTTTAATAGTAAATGCAAATAGAAGGAAGCCTTATACTCATTCTACAGTGGATCCTAAAAAGACTATTTAATAACTTTATGTGGCAGAATTACTTTGTACTTTTGTATGAAATCAAACAGTAGAAACTGCTTAAGATAAAGGATGTGGCTTACATAACTGCTAGAATTATGTCTTGGCAAAGATCCAACTTTGGTTGGTAAAGGAACATCATGCTACCTGATAGGTATGCTTGGCTGCCCTGTTCCTAACTAAAAGGACATTAAAGGCTGCACTTGAGAGTGAACTAACATGTATAGGAGTGGGGTTTAGCAAGTAGAATCCTGCTTAGCAGCTGATAGGATCTTTCTTAGAATACCTGTTGATAAAGTGTTAATCTCCATTGAAAAAGTTATGATTTCTACAGAGCAAACTCTGAGCAGAGTCTTGGGGGAAACGGGAAAATTTCCCTAACCATAATTATTCCCTCAACCTAGGACCAAGAAGAGAAAGATATAGAGCATGTTCTTGATAATCCAACCTTCCTAAACCCTTTGCAGATGCTAATACTTCCAAGCTCTTTTAAATTGTTAATCCTTAATAAGTGCTTCACTGAGATAAGAAGGTCATTAAAGTTTGTGCTGCTTTATATGTAATCGAAAAATCCAATTTCATTTACTCATTTGTATTAGTGTAACTTCCAGAAAATGCTCAAACTGTGCTATTGTTCCTCATGTACTTCTTTAGAGGTTATAATTATCTGCATAAGAAATAAGCAAAGGAAACATGAAAGGGAGTCTCCACTTACTCAGGACAATAAGTACCATGGCGTCCAGTATAAGCATTTTGCAATAAGGACCAGGGCATTTAACATTCAAGTTCCAATGTACGTTATTATACTTTGTTTTCTTGCTAGTTAGCTGAGAAAACAGCATGAGTGAATAAAGGTGAAGAAATGAGTCATCTTGATTTCTAACTCAATCAAATCAAAACATAGTTGATGAATATGTGTGTCCCATAGTCTTCTTACTACATGGTTAAACTTGCAATCATGTACATGTCTCACATTTAATAGAACTAGTTAATTCAATATTATTATCTTTCTACTAATGGAAACTTTACACAAAATGCAGACCTGCCTAAGGAATTAAGATAAATGCATAATCTCATAATAAAATTTGTTTAATCCTGATCTGGTCTTCACACCATGGCATTAATTTCTCCCTAAACTAGCTATTCCCACGCACAAAATAGCATGCTGGGCCAAATAATGGTTTAGAGTACATTAGATGCTAAGGCTACGGATATATAAAGAAAGGGTACCGGCACAGCTAACCCACAGTACAAACACGTTAGTGGTAAAAGTTCATAAGTGGCTGTTCCGCTTTGCTCAGTTATTATAAAAGCACTGGCTCTTGATACTAACACAATATGGTAAGTAAAATGTTGGTATTATTCTATTTTTCAAATAGAAAAAGAGATAAGAAACAAAGATGATTTATCAGTATAAACCACTGAATTCATCCAGAAAAACACTGAGAGATATTTAAAAAGTAGACATGAATCCTGGGTTCAGTTACCAAACTTTTGGGATCTTAAGTTTTATGTCTCTAACTGGAAATTTCCAAAAGAACATAGCATCATGTACACTCATCAATTAACTTTTTAACAAATATTTTTCAGTGTTTAAGTTTCTTCTTTGTCATTCTGGGTTTACAAAAATGAAAGTGGATTCTACCTGTTATAAATACACTAAATATAAAATAAAAATTAGAAATTAATAAAACCTAGGAAAGGTACAGTTAAAGAGAAATGGAAACAGTAGAGAAAACTTTAGGAAGACTTTATGACAGAAGTTGTATTTAGTCTGAACCCTGAAGGATACATGAAATTCAGATAAATGCCGGGGTCAAATAATAGAAGTGGGGAGGAAGTACAGTTGGTAAAATGTAGGGCATAATGGGTAAAAAGAATGTAAGTCATAGGTAATGAAAGGAATAGTGTGTTTTCTGACCATCAGGGAATGTGCATTCCTCCGATATATAGAAAATTCTAAATCTAGAAGAGTTTTTGAAAAATCTAAAATTACCAATTACCCATAATTGACTCTGGAACCTAGACAGAGCTCCATCTCCTGTATTGCTGAATTGAAAGTCTTAATATTTCATGTGTTCATTTTATGTACTATACTTAATCATGCATTTCCTATTAGATATTTATTCTATAATATTCAATATACAACTTGAAAGAGTAAAACATCAAACTTAAATAATCACAGCTAAACCTTACAAAAGATT
Source organism: Mustela nivalis (assembly GCF_964662115.1). Lineage (NCBI taxonomy): Eukaryota > Metazoa > Chordata > Mammalia > Carnivora > Mustelidae > Mustela > Mustela nivalis. The sequence goes on along the minus strand of NC_139023.1, from coordinate 29,402,359 downwards.
CAAATTTTAAAAATTCCCAGTCCTCAAAAAGTTTATAATACACTAGAGAAAATAGAATTAGATTCTAGATGTATATAACAAGTAACCTAAAATCTGGGGTGGGAACAATTCTTATGAACCTGTTTCAGCCAGGGTTCTCCAGAGAAATAGAAGCCATAAGGGGCACCTGGGTGGCTCAGTGGATTAAAGCCTCTGTCTGCGGCTCAGGTCATGATCCCAGGGTCCCGGGATCGAGCCCCACATTGGGCTCTGTGTTCCGCAGGAAGCCTGCTTCTTCCTCTCTCTCTGCCTGCCCCTCTGCCTACTTGTGATCTCTGTCTGTCAAATAAATAAATAAAAACTTTAAAAAAAAAAAAGAAAGAAAGAAATAGAAGACACAAGATAGATGGATGGGTGGACAGATGGATGGACAAACAGACAGAAAGACAGAATAAATAGATTTATCTTAAGGTTGTTGACTCAGGAAATTGTGAGGACTTCAAAGGCAAAAACTTGGAGGGCAGGCCAGCCAACTGAAAAACAGAGACGAGTCCTTATTTCAGTCTTGAGTCAGAGACCAATCTGGTGGCAGAATTTCTTTATCCTGGAGGGACCTCAGTCTTTTCTCATAAAGCGTTATCCGATTGAATGAAGCCCATCCACATTTTAAAAGGACGAGCTGACTTACCCAAAGTCTACTGATTTTCACATCTAAAAAATGTCTTCACGGTAACTTCTAGACAAATACCTGGGTACCATAGCTTAGCCAACTGAATGCATAAAATAGACCATCACAGAGATATAACAGCAGGGATAGACATTCATCATTTCGGGAAGTCTTAAAAAATTATACATGTGTGTATTTGCTAGACAAATTAAAATGACTAATTTTTGTGGTATGAAGAATCGTATTTCCCCTGCTCTGGTTTCTGTGTAAATCTACACTCTTCATTTTGCATTTTTACTCACTCTACCTCTCAGAGAAGTCTGTTCCATATTTTTCAATTGGCTAAATGTTATATATATATATATAAATTTGTTAAGAAATTTTTGTCTGTTTTTCATTCTCTGAACTCCAAGGTTGATCAGAATAATCTCTCAAAGTTAATGCAAAGTTGGAGTCAGTAGGTACACAGGAGTGCTGACAAAGCCAGGAGTCCAGATTCTTAACCCTACTCTACATTCCCACTTTAATCACTAATTAGATAGGTTTGTTTGCCTGTCTTCTATGCATATTTGTCAATGGATTCAGAATCCATGCAGAGGGATAACAATAGGAGATATTTTGGTCCTTTCAAATGCCAAATATGCTTCAGAACACATAGACTGCCATTTTTTGTCCCATACAGATATCCACTTGTTAAGAGGTTCTCAGATTCAATTTTGGCATTGCATAAAGGTAATAAAATTTGGAATTCTATTATTTTTATTAATTAATTTATTTTCAGAAAAAGTGTTCATTATTTTTTCACCACACCCAGTGCTCCATGCAATCCGTGCCCTCTCCAATACCCACCACCTGGTACCCCAACCTCCCACCCCCCGCCCCTTCAAAACTCTCAGGTTGTTTTCCAGAGTCCATAGTCTCTTGTGGTTTACCTCCTCTTCCAATTTACCCCTTTCAACTGAAGGACTCCCAAATTAAGTCATATGATTTATGTTTATTTATATCATATGTTTTGCAAAGTAATTTCCAAATGTTACCTGCCTTAAAATTACTGCATGGGATCAAATATACAATATTGCCTATTCCCTGTACCATTCGTAGGATAATAAGAGTTGTGGCTGTCCTCATGTAGGGCATCTAATATTAGGACGAGAAAAGTCTTGGGCATGTTAATAATATCTCTATCAATCTACCATGAGAAATCCATTACTTCAGATCTTCAAATTTTAAACAAAAGGTCCTCTGGGAATTTATAAATTTGTGAATTTAACCTTCCACAGTTAGACGTGCCTTGAGAAGTTTCATCAAAATTATGTCCCATTGATACGGAGTATCACATGAAAGGACAATTTCTTGAAAAAATTCTAGGAAATTCTCCAATGCATAGGCATCAAAAGGATGTTTATGCCATTCTGCTTTTCTTAGATAGATATAAAAGAGGCAAAAATACACACATGAAGTGTGTGCCATCTGCAACACAGGGAGCTAAAGTGAGAAACAAAAGACAATCTAGAAGGCCAAAGAAAGGCTTTCTAGATTCACCATAGCTGAATCAAGCCCAAAGACAAAAACTTAAATGGATGGAGAAAAAGCACCCAAGTGAAAAACCTAACATATAGTCAAGAGAAGTCCAAATTTTTTCAGTATGGAAATTTGGAGTACTCTGAGTCCATGAGTTGAGAACGCATTTAGAAGGGGGCAGTTTAGTGTAGTGATTAAAGATGAATGCTACCATTGGGAAGACTTGAGGGGGGGGTTGAATTCTGAATATAACAATTTTTAGTTGCTTTGAGTATATTCCCCAGCTCTTTATGGCTCACTTCCTCCTCTTGAATCCTTGTTGTCCATAGTATATAATATTCTTGCAAATATTTAACATAAATTACTTAAAACAATGATTTCACACACAGCAAGTATTCTATAATATTATCATCATAATAATGAAGGAAAGAATTCATAGCATTTTTAAATGGGGCAACAGAGCTTTTGCAACCATTCCCATTTACAAAGATTATGAGACATAGCCATATAATGACTCCTCTGGAAGACATGAACATTTTATAGACATAGTTTTATTTTTGAGGAAATTTCTTCATGTATAGAGACAGCCAGCTTCAATACCAAGATTTTAAGTCATAAAAATTACCTAGCTTCTGGAAAGCTATAACTATTCATATTATTAGCTCATTTGCAAAATTGTATCAGTTAATCAGTTTTGTTTCATGAAATATTTGGCCCACTCAAAACTTGGGACACCGAGTCTTGTTTTTCTCCCACTTCAGGGGCCACTTCTTCTCAGTCTCCTTTGCTAGTTCCCCTGCCTCTTTCAGATGCTATGCAATGCAGTGCTTCAATTTATGCAAAAGCTATATTCCAAATGCAACTACTTCCCCTGAAATCCCAATATGCATGTATGACCACCTCCTTAATGTTTTCATTTGGATAGCTAATAGACACCTCAACTTTATAATTTTGAAATAGAACCTTTGATCTTCATTATCCTCAAAAAAAAAAAAAAATTCTCTCTTCTCTGTTTCATTAAATGACAAGTTTTCAGTAAAAAAATCTTGGAGTCATTCTTGATTCCTCTTTTTCTCTACAATTCCACTCTGGTCTTCAAACTACCTTGGCATCACTGTTTTCAAGTTACTTACAAAATCTGACAAATTCTCATTTGTTTCATCATCATCAGCTTTTTCCTTGATTATTGCAATTATTTGTAACTAGTTTCCCTGCTTCCACAATTCACTTTGTATAGTTTATTCTTCACTCAGAAAGATAATAGTCTCACTGAAAAATTAAGTCATATCACCGTACTGTTCTAATCAACACTTTTATATCACATTCCCATACTCATTTAGCCAAAAAAAAAAAAAAAAATCTCAATATCTTTTCAGTGTATTAAGGATTCCAAATGATCTGAACCCTAATTACACCAACTTCTCTTACCTATTTTAACCTTATTAATTTTACTACAAACACTACTGATGCACATTCTTATCTCAGATCCTTTACTCCTACTATTCCCTCTGGCAAAGCACTCTCCAGTATCTGCCTGACTTCCTCCTTTAACACTATTGATTTCTATTCAAATGTTCCCTAATGAGTGATACTTCCCTTGGCTACTACATAAAATAAAACTTTACCCCCATCCTGACTTTTCCTATCATGTGCTTTGCCTCATTTCTCTTTATCCATTCATTACCACTTCATATGTTATATATTTACTTATTTTATAGTGCCTCCCAACTAGAATGCAAGCTCCATGAGGGCAAAGGGTATTTGATTTTTCAAGACTATAATCTGAACTCCTTTTTTTCTTCACTAAGCATTCTTCTTTTATTTATTTTTTATTTTTTTATTTGAATATAATTGACACACAAAGAAAAAGAAAAAGGGGGACTATGTGAGGTGACAGATATGTTAATTAGTTCAATTATGGTCATCACTTCACAAGGTGTATGTATATCAAAATATCAAGTGGTACACCTAAAATATATACAACTTTTATCTGTCAATTTTACCTCAGTAAAGCTGAAAGAAACAATTCTTCTTGTTAAAATTAGTCTTCTTATCTAAGCAAGATGGAACATTATATCTGGAAATGATACATTTAAAGAGAATTGGCATGTCTCATGTTTTAAATTATTTATATGAATTACCACTTTATAGATTCTTTCCATTGTCCATATTCTCATGCAAAAAATGAATTTTCTGGCACTCAGTCTGCTGCTAGAATAGCATTGTTTGTGCTGCTTTAGAAGCTCTGACTGCCAGTATTTACCTCAGTCATTTGGATATAATTGTGTATATCACAAAGCTGAAGGTTCTTATGAGAAAATCCAAGGTTTAGCACACAATTGGCAGAATTTCTATTATAGAAATTTGTCATAATTTCCATAATCACAAAACATCAAATGTTAAGACATTTAAATAAGTCTTTTCTCCTTCACATTTTAATTAAATTGCAGAGCAATTGATATTAGTTCAGATCCACTGCCAATCTAAGACCTAAAACTATTTTATTAAAATCCCTTCCACTAAAAAATATCTAAAAATAACACGTTGAATGAGAGCAAAGGCATTGTCTTTTAATTATATGTACTATTTTAAATACATGTCAGATAATCAACAAAATGGTTCCGGATATATCAAGGGAAGGTATTGTAGTGAGAAGTTGTGATGCAGTGTAAAGAACACTGGCTAGATGGAATCCGGAAATCATACCATAGCTCCAAATCTGTGATTTTCTAGAATATAATGCTGACCAAGTTTATTCTGTCTCACTGGAAAAATGAAGGCACAAGGCAAGATCGTTATTACTGTCATCCTGAGCTCTAAAGTCTGGTGATCATGAGAACATTGTTGATCATGAGAATGTTATAAAATGTTAGAAATTAATTTTTTAGTATGTTATGTAGTCACCATATGGTACATCATTAGTTCTTGATATAATGTTCCATGATTCATTATTGGCATATAACACCCAGCACTTAATGATTTAAACATAAACAAGGATAAAGGCTAAAATGGGTGTTTTTGTTGCTTTCATTTAATCCCACTTAATTTCTACTAAATTGATTTTTGAAAATGGTTTTAGGAAATGGCCATGAAACTTGGTTGACTAGAAGTCTTTGAAGGCCATTTCAGCATTCTGATTCCAAGTCCCTGTCAGGAATTACTGAATCAGAATCTCCTGCCGTGATGACTGAAAATTTGGATTTTTCTTATAAAGAAAAAAAGTGTTATTTTCTTATATAGTTTGGGTTATAAAGGCCTGGGAATTTTTGACAAGATTCTATCCCTTCCTCAATGCATTTATATATTATATCCATTGGTTTTCTGTATAGCAAAAAAAAAAAAAAAAAAAGAAAGAAAAAGAAAGTAAAAGAGAGAGAGAGACATCCTTGTAATACAGAATAATAGATCTCTAACTTTGAACCTCAAGGCATTTAAGCACTTTTTGCAGTCAGTATCTACAGATGGGAAAATTTATGTACCATTCCTTCAAACTGAACCATGTAGGCTGCCATCTCTCTAATTGTAAGCTCCCTCTATTAATCAGCATATGAGAATATGTGTGTGTGTGTGTGTGTGTATTTAAGAGAAGTTTGTTTTTTAGCATTCAACTAAAATGTGTGATTCTACACAATTTTAGAATGTAGTCTTCTATAAGCCTGTAATATTAACCCCTTGAAGTTACCTTAGGCCATGTCAAAGTACCACTACATGAGGAAAGCTGCTTTTTCTTAGACATTTATTGTTTTGTTATGTTTTTTTTTTTATATTATTAGCAAAGCATTAACATTAGTCGCTCTCCTCCTATAAATAAATTTCATGTTGAGATACAAAACAATTAAGTTGTCTATTAACTTTGGCTTCAGTATTGAAAGCCTCAGGTAGGTACCATATAACCCAAAGAATACAATTTCAAGCAAAGGGGTAAAAGAAGAAGAATCAAGAGTATGTCTGAGTCAACTATCAAAAATTAAATAGTGACTTGAAGCAGCTGGCAAGAAAGCAAGTCTAAAACCAGCTATTAATCACGTATGAAAGTCACAAGTTGAAACAACTATCATTCTGCCAGAACTTTCCCTTTTAAGCCTAGCCTGAGGCCAGATTTACCAAGCAGTAGGGGCTCATTCTACAACATTCTGTATTTAGTAATTCATAAAGGACTCAAATTGGAGCTAACCTGGGTATCTCTACCCTGAGGCATATCATTAGAAAAGAATTCAAAATAGACACCTCCAAAATCTGACCAAGATGTACCAGAGATCTCAAAGGTGTTTATATGCATATCCTAAGGCAATAGTTATGGGTAGCCAAATGATTTTGGTAACATTACTTTTAATTACAACAAATTGGAAACATTCCAATTGTTAAATAATGGATGATTAATATATTACGGTACAAATATATCCCTTAATATTATGCAATACTTTATGATTTTTTAAAAAAGTAATTAAGTGGAATAACAGTCATGATATAATAAAAGGAAAGATAAAAAATTACAAATTAGTATGTATAATAGAGCGTTGATAAAACTACGCACATAAAGATATTAAAATGATAGTAACAATGTTTACCACTGGGTAACAATAATTTCAATAATTTTTTTTTTCCTTTGGCCTAAATGGAATTTCTAATTTTCCCATATTGGACATGATTTCTTTTTTAAGAAGAAAAACATATATGATTTTTTTTTAGAAAAAAAAACTATAAGGTCACCATGTGTAACTTAAAATAAGTATAGGTTCGTACACGGCATTCTTCCTGGCATTTCCCCTTCTGTTTTGATCTGATCTGCATTATTTAGTCATCCTTCCCTTAGGTTTTATGCTTCTCTGAAGGAAGGAGGTCATATCTTTTATAACTTAGCAGCCAATGCACCAACTGTCACAATACAGGTAGTAAATAAATATAAGACAAACAAAATCACAAAGTAAAAATTAAAATGTAGTTGTTTACATCAAGAAATAATAAAATTATTTTAATAAGTTTTGAGATTCAAAGGTTAATTTAATTTTCTAATCTTAGAACTTTAGCTTCCTTTGTATGGGGCAAATGAACATACTGGATCCAAGAAAAAGAGAGATGAAAATAACACTCATTTGTTTATAATTTTTAATTTTATCTCTCCTAGTGCTGAATCAAAAAATACCTAAATTTTATGCTGTTTTAAGATGAAGCTTGTGAAAAGAAATAGATTTTAGAGTATCTAATGCCAAAAGAATTAACATAATATGCAGAAATAAAAAAAATTAAATCCATGGAAACAAGCCTTAAGATATTCTACAATCCAATCAAATATACTTAAAATCATTAAATATAAATGCATGTTTTAAATACTTTAATTCATCATAGCCAAGAAAGCAAAACCTCTTTGTCTTCCCTCCATTAGCATATACAGATTAATTATCCAGATACAAAAGTGTATATATACATGTATTTTCCATGCTTTTGCTGTTTCATAATTCCTCAATTTAATATACTTGGTGAGGAGTGACTAATTCCTGTTAATATAGTAAAAGAAATAAACAGGGTTTCTTTGACATGTAGAAACTATGCCCAAGGCATTTTCTCCTTGAATCCTGAAGCATCAGGGACAAAAAAGAGAGAGAATGACAGACAGTGGGGGAGAAAAACCAGTTGAACATTAGTGCCAATTGCATGAAATACTGAAAAAATGTGTTCCTTGCAGTGTAAGAAATTTTTAAAGGAAAATCTCTGTGTGGGCACCAGCTTTCTCAATATATCTAGAATATTTAAATACTAGTTATATGTCTGGGGAGTTTATTATCAAAAAAGAGTGATAAGATAAAGTAAAAAAAGACTTAAAATCCAGTCCTCGCCATTTTTACACAGATTATTAACTATACCCCCTCAACATCACCCCCTCCACACACACACACATTTGATACTTGGTCGACCCACTTAAATGAATGGAATGAAATTTGATGGCTGGGAAATCCTTTATTTCCATTCTATAATGAATCATATTCATGACTTTTATAGTTCTACGTATATTTTCACTTAAGAGTGTTTTGTTTTGGGACACCTCAGAAGGGTTAGTCAAGCCTCTGCCTTCAGCTCAAGTCATGGTCCCAAGACCCAGGGTTCAAGCCCCAGGACTCTGGGCTCCTTGCTCAGCAGGGAGCCTGTTCTCCTTCTGTCTACTCCTCCCCCTGCTTGTGCTCACTCTCTCTCTCTCCCCCTCTCTATCTCTGACAAATATATATACATATATATATATATATATATATATATATATATATATATATATTTTTTTTTTTTTTTTAAGTATTTTGTTTTTCTTTTATAGGGAATATCTGGATTTTCATTTTCTGGTAAAAGGACTCTGAAAGGGAGGATTATTTTTAAATATGCCTATATTAGCCATGAAGAAAGCGTCCTGGTTTTTGTCTAGTTTACTTAAGGGTTTGTGTCCTGCTAAACACCTTGTACTCATCTCCAGCCAATAGTTACTTTGCAATTCAGCCCAGCTGGTGTCCCAGCTACTTTATAAGTTGTGCTCCTCATCACTGGCGCCCTGATTCCTCTGCTCTGCCCCTGTTCCCAAGACCAATGGCGATTTAAAGCAGGAAGAATCTATTCAACTTCAGCTCAGTACTCTGGGACTATGTGATGTATCACTCTGGTAGTTAGAATGATACAAAGTAAATTCTTCAGACATGACCTGGGACGTCATTCTTTTTTCAGGTTTTTAATTGAATTCCAGCTAGTTAACATACAGTGCTATATTTGTTTCAAATGTACAACAGAGTGACTCATTTCCATACACACCTGGTGCCTATCACCTGTTTCACCGATCTTCTCTCCCCCTCCTCTTTGATAACCATCAGTTTGTTTGTTCTCTATAGCTAAGAGTCTGTGTCTTGGTTTGCTTCTCTCTCTCTCTCTCTCTCTCTCTCTCTCTCTCTCTCTGCACCCACCCCTTTGCTCATTGGTTTTATTTCTTAAATTCCACATGTGAGTGAAATCATGTAGTATTTACCTTTCTCTGTCTAACTTACTTTGCTTAGCATAATACCTTCTAGATCCATCCAGGTCATTGAGTTTCTCTCTCTCTCTGGGCCCATGATTTCCAAATGCTCCTATCAGTAATCTCTTATATTGGACCATATAAGGGTGTACCAGTTTCTATAAGTAAGCCCATGTCCAAATTATACCTGTAATTTTCTTCCTTATTTTTTATTGCCGGAAATATTCGGAAAGGTTTTTGTTGTTGTTGTTGTTGTTGTGTTGTGTTTTGTTGGAAAGTTTTATTTAAGTGTTTTGTGTCACCTTTTAACCAACACCAAAAAGAGAAAAATAATTTTCCCCTTCCAAACAGGAGTGTCATTTCAGAGAGGACTGGGCATGCATATTGAGAGCTGGGAAGGGTCTGCCTCCCTAGGCTGCTCTTCCCAGCCATGCTACCCGGGGTTGGATCCCCAGTCCAAGGAGTTCACTTTCTGGGAGCCCTGGGAGACCTTGGAATGAGTGAGGGAGCAAACCCCCATCCTGTAGAGAAGGACTTGGTCTCTTCTGAAGGTAAGGGCATGAGTCTGGTGGGGCCTGGTGGTTCCAGAGGGGAAAGGAGGTCCAGAATGTTCCATGGAAGCTCCAGGTCCTCCAGGTCTGTAAAATACGTTTGCTGGAAAAATAAGATGCTTTGAAAATTTCTGCAGTCTGTGTTGTCCACCTACCCATGAGAAAACTACTTTGTTGACCAAAGGTGGCCGGATGGAGGAAGCAGAGGCTGGAGACCAGGAACTGGTCTGGCTCCAGTGGAGGATTCCAGAAGGGAGTGAGGCAGGCACCAGTCTTTGGTTTCCTAGGTCCTCTTTCTGGCAGCTATATAGGCTATGAAGACCCCAACCTACCTGGCCCTTGAGGTGTGGGCTCCCAGGCGGTGGGCAGTGCTGAAAGAGGAAGGCTGGCCATCTGTCATAGGTTGGAGGGTGCCCAGGCCATGGGTGCTCAAAAAAGGGTGCCCAAAGGGAACAGGGCTAGCTGGAGGAACAGGGGTCCTGGGGACGGCCTGCCTGCCAAACTGGCTAAGGCACAGTGGTCATGGTTGGCACGGATGTAAGCCAATTTTAACCATCAGGGGGAAATGTAGTTTTGCTTTGGATGGCATGCAGCAGGTGTGCCATGGGACCCTTGGTAAAGACTGCCATGTCCTCCCTGTCATAGGTCTCATGGTGCAGCGCACAGGGGACTGCACCTGGTTACTGCGGTAAGCATAGTCCACCATGGAGACATTGTCTCGCTCACAGCCTACCACCTTGTATCCAGGCCCATCTCCATACAGGATGGCAGTGAAGGGCTTCTTGTCTGTATCACTCACCATGGGGGCCAGACCAAAGCCAGAGTTGCCAGGGCGTGCACCTGCCAAAGATGAAGACCTGGGACTGGTCCACAGTGACAATGGTCAGTGTATTTTCCAGAGAGATCATGGTGAGTGTCTACCCAATTGTCTGGTCCATTTCTACCTCCTCATGAAGAGCCTGCTTGGCCTTTTCCTCCAAGTTATACCAGGAATTTTCATCTATTGCTGTTTCTGTACGTATTTCCCTTATGTATTTTTTATATATAAGGCATTTATTTATTTATTTATTTATTTATTTATTTGGTGGGGAGAGAAGACAGAGGAACGGAGAGAGTGAGCATGAGGGGTGGGGAAGGGGGAGGGCAGAAGGAGAGGGACAAGCAGACACCCCGCCTAGCAGGAGACCTAACGTGGGGCTTGATCCCAGGACCCCAAGAGTATGACCTGAGCCAAAATCAGACTCTTAAGTGAGCCACCCACGTACCCCTTATTCCCCTTGTGTTTAGCCTTCTTAGTTACCCATAAATTCATGTTGGATTCCCAAGATTCCTTATTGATTTTGACTTGACTCAGAGAATTGCTATGCCCCTTGAATGCTGTTTTAGCTAGTCAGAGGGTAAGCTGCAATTGTTTTATTATCTTGAAATGCTTACCCAAAAGAGTAAAATCACATAATTTCTCCAAAGCCCCCAAAGTTAAAAGGTTAAAAAACATTTTAATTCCAGGTGAATAACCTCTATTAATTATTTTTGCCTTCAATTCTGATTGTATATTTTTTCTGTTTATATTTAAGATTGCTTTTTACTATTATCTTTTAAAAAATTTAAAGTCCAGTATAGTTAAGATACAGTGTTATATTAGTTTCAGGTGTATAATACAGTGATTCAACAATTCTATACATTACTTAGTCCTCATACATAACCCAGAGTTTTAATTAAAGCACATGTAGTTGAACAGCCTTTACCCAAAATTACTTTATTCTTGTTCAGTCCTCATTAATGCATCTGTTATTCATTTTGAATTTAAATTCTCAAATTGTAAACTATAGAATTAATCTATTTATTGACTAAATTATACATTTATTCAATGTTCAATGATTGAATATCTTTTTTTTTTGATAGTGACATGAAGGCTGAAGTCATTAATCTAACCTTGAAAAAAAGTAAAGAAAAGCATATCTTATTATAGAATAATCTTGTTTTAGGTCTTATCAGTAATCTAAAAAGAAATTATTTTTATGTAGTCAGGCTTAAAAATAAATAACTATCTTTCCTGAAGCCAAATTTTGGCTAATTTAGAAAATAAACCATTAAGCTAATACCTTAATTTTGTTCCTTACCAGTAACTTAAGTTGTATTAATTATTAAGGGGAGGGGAACCTATCCTCTTGGTTGCTTAATTACACTCAAATCTGCTTGCTTGATTATACTCATATCCAAAGTAATTTTGTTCATTTTATGAAAGCTGAATTCTAATTTTCCTACATTGTTTAGTTAAAAGTCTTCTACGTAAACTGCTCCTTATTTGTCCCCAGTAAGACAAGGTTTCTCTTTTAATAAACACTATCAAGTATTCTATGTCTTTTTTTCTTGTTTGTGCTTTAGTATCACTAGTTTTAATAGCAATTTCATTTAATTAGCTTTTTAAAAAACTATCACTGGCCAAGGTTAGAAGTGTGCAGTTTGCCTACTGGGAAAACTAAGTCTTTGATACTATGAAACTTTGATACAGGAAGATTATCACAGAAGTTTCTCAGTGGCCATTCTTGATAAAGAATCTCTGGAATACTAATACAGCCTTGAATCCTATTTTTTATTTTAATGACCATGTTTTTTAAATGAATTTATTTAAATTAAAGACAAGAGCCCAAGACTACACATATACAATTCAGCAAATGTAGATGTCTATAAGCTCTAATGGGTTTATCTTCTTCATTGGTTAATTGGAAATTAAACATTTTAACATTCTCGTAAGGAGAAAATTAGCATTTTTAGTGATGTATCCCTTTATAAAATCTCACATTTGCATAATGTTAAATTAACATACACAGCTATATAGAATGCTTTATCTTTACAGAAGTCAGCAATTTGTTTAGGAATTCAATTGCGGCAGAGCAAATACTCAGAAATGTATGGGAACTTTCCTTTCCTTTGGTTTCTTTGACACGGTTTAACCTCCATTTTCTTGACAATGTTGCTGATTCTTCTATCACTTCAGATTCATCTTTCAGGTCCTTAAATGTATGTGTTCCTTAAGGTCTGATATTTATTCCTTTTTCTCTTTCTTTACTGTAAGACTGTTGTTCCCATCTCTAAGAGGCTCAGCTAATTTCTGACAAATATTTGCTGTAGCTCTAACTTTCTCCTGAGAGTTCCTCAGTTCCGATTCTCAAATTCAACTTATTTCCACAGCCAATTCATATTCATTTGCAACAAGGAGACAAAGATGGCAGTTGTGCTGTGGCCAAAATGCCATCAGTACAGTAGTTGATGAGGCAGCTGTGAAAGTTAATGACAATCATGTGACCATCATATTAAGTAAAAGAAAAAATGTGGCTGACAGTAATACTGTAGGAATCAGCACACACAGCCAGTTGTTAGGCATGATGGCTATTCAGATAAAAAAGAGTTTAAGGCCTATAAGAAAGGGATGATTTCACTGTTGTACTAATGAATAAATGAGGTAAGAGAGAAAATCAGTTTTAAAAATTATCTTTGGATGGTGTTTGGGGCTGAACAGTATCCCTCTAAAATTCATATGTTGAAGCCCTAAAGTCTAGTATCTCAGACTATGAATTTGGGATTACCTCAGAATAGAAGATCTACTTCCCAGACTACAGCAATTACTTAACTGGTGTCTCTAACCTCTTAATGGTCTTGTCTATCTTCTACACTGTTAGAAGTGTGATCTGTTAAAAATATAAATTCACCTATGATACCTTCCTGATGAAAAGTTTTCATCATTTCTCTGATCTAAGGGGATACAGTTCATAAAACCCACACTTCCTATTATGGCTAAGACGAACCTCCTTAATAAGGACCATAAGCATTCTGTCAGTCTCCCTTACTTGTAATTTATGTTCGTGTTATCACTGGAAGTTCCCCTGATCTTATCAGGTTGTTGCATTCCTACATGATCTTGTGCATGCCCCTGGCTCTTCCCGTAAGTCCTTTTCCTTCTCCATTTTCCCCACAGTCCTTCTAGTTATCTCTTTCCAGATTTCTTCAGGGATCTCCTCTTGATGGATCAGGTGATAATTTTTCATGCCTTAACATAGTTCCTACAAACACAGCTCACTGGAGTAAAAGGCTACATGTTCCTAGATAAGGGATATTTTAGCCCTGGTCCCTGAACTTGGCATATAGTCATTTCAGAGTTGCCCTGAATTCTTTCAGGATAAGTTATCAGAATTTGTCATATATTCATTCTATTATTGGGTGTATATATTCAAGAACTCCATGGCAGACAATTATTTTTAATGCTCATCACTCACCATATTTATGGGATCCACTGGTCCAATGCTGTTTACATAAACATCAGTTTCAATTACAGTGGGCCTCACTGCAAAATAAGAACATAAAGAATAGTAAAAAATAAGATCAGAGGTTGTGTTAAGTAAATCTTAGCTTTAAATAGATCTTCATAAATAACATTTACCATTTAAATAATAAAATATTCTTCGTTAGGAAATGAAGAAACATCACCCATTACAAAAACACAAATGTCTTTTGAACATTTCAGTTCACAAGTCAATTATGTATGTAAAAGTCAACATTTTAAACTAAAGACATTTTTTTAAAGATTATTATTTTTTTAATTTTAGGGGGAGAAAAAATGAGCATGAGCAAGGGCAGAGGCAGAGGGAGAGGGAGAATTTCGAGCAGACTCCATGCTAAGTGTGGAGCTTGACTTGGGGCTCTATACCAGGACCATGAGATCATGACCTGAGCTGAAATTAAGAGTTGGATGGTAGCCAATTGAGTTACACAGGCATCCCTAAAAACATTTTAGCATACAACATAAAAATGTTATAAATATCTAAACCCTTTATTAAAATTAAGGAAATTGATTTAATAATTTGCTAGGTAATTTGCTCTCTGCAATATGCTAGGATTTTAGAATTTGAATGAATATTAGTATCTAAGGATTATGCATTCAACTTAATGCCTATCAGTTGTGTGCTTGTAACTGTTCAACAACCTTTCTTCCATAGTGGATCCGGGGGAAGCCCTGATGTGTAGCTTTTGCTGATACCCATGGGTAAATATTCCCACAATGGCTGGTTTAAGGATACAAATGTGAAGTCACTGAATGCAGAGTTGGGATAGTATCTAATAAGTAGCTATCGTGAGCCAGTATAAGCATGCTCTAGCACCAATGGGACTCAAAGCATGGTTATGAGGATTAAAGGAGATAATGTCTGTAAAGCATTTACCTTCATGTCTGATTCTGATTCTTACGAGGAGCTTCATAAATATTTGTTCTTACTTCTTTCTCCCCTGTTAACAACATTCCTTTAGGTGGTTTATGTTGGCTCCAAACTTAGGTGCATTTTTATTTAAATTTCACAGAGTATATTGTATAGATATTTCTATGGATTTCATCTATTGTGTTGTATATATAACCATTTGTGTTTTCCCAGTTCATCTTAAATGGTATGTACTGTATATCAGTATGTTTATAGTCTGTCAAATGTGTAGTGCAGATCAGCCTTTTAAATGTTTATCAAATGACACGATTTATGAATACCTGTAATACCACCATATTAGATGATGATTTTTTTGTTTATTGTTTTAACAAATATTGAAAATATTTGTTAAAATATTTGTAAAAATATTTTTCAAATATGAAAATATATTATTTTGCTTTATTCCCCTGTCCCACCAAATAGAATATAAGGGGTTCATTTATTAATGTAGCAAATACTTATTAAAGTGTCAGTGCAAAGGGTTCACAATGTTGACAAGAAGAAGAAAACCGTTTTATGAAAAAAAATTCATATCTCAAAAGAGATTTATTTAGAGATGATGCAAACAAAAAAAAGCATATAAGCCTCCTTGTAGATTGAAAGTTTCTATAATAAAGGGCACGTTTAGTAACACTTACTCAGTTCTCCTTTATAAATTGTATCTGATTTCTTATTTCTGGACTAATATTTATCATTCTTAAAACTCAGACACATGTTTGACCCGGAAGGACACACTTCCCCCTCTAACACATAGTTAAGCCTGCCTGTCAGAGTCTCTATTCAGTCCCAAGTCCCCTGTCTTCGAAAATTCCAATCTGGCAGATTACCCATGCTGGCAAGAATTCAATGGAGAACTTGAGGTATTTTGAAAAAACAGTATATAATTTTATAATATATAATATATTATATATATATCCTTTTGCAATTATAAAACAAATTACACTTAGAAAAACATTAAAATATTTGCATAGTTTGGTTTTCTTTGAGTAAAGATTTTATTAGAT
The DNA here is from genome assembly GCF_964662115.1 of Mustela nivalis. Taxonomy (NCBI): domain Eukaryota; kingdom Metazoa; phylum Chordata; class Mammalia; order Carnivora; family Mustelidae; genus Mustela; species Mustela nivalis. Next base: position 29,386,403 of record NC_139023.1, on the reverse strand, counting down.
GGTATATATATATGTTGTTTAGCTAGAAAAGTAAATAAGATTTGTCAAAAATAGCTTTTGTATGCAAAAGTATAGGTCTCTAGACCTACACAGTACATGACAATGTAATTCAATCTGCTAGACAACAATTAGATTTCTTAAATAAAAGTATGTCATATGATTTATAGCAGGCTTTATAATTTAATGTAAGCTGATGACATCTGAGATGACTTCCTTTAATTGTCATTTATTTTTTATTGTGAATTGAAGCCAATAAATATCAGATAATTATGCTAGTTTTAGCTAGATTTATAGAATGGATTTTATGAAAGCTAATTAATAAAAAAACATAGGTGTATTAGTTCCATTTGTAAGTATATTTATTTCCAGTTATAAGCAATTAAGTGTAACATACCAGACTTATTTAATTAGATTTTTTTCTGTTCATCTGATAAATCAACAAACACTGAACACCTCTTTATTGCATGATAGTAAGGATTGAATACTGTCTATGCAGATAAATAAATGATACCTGGGGGCCTTTTTATTTGTAGGTCATACTTTTCACATTTATAGTATAGAATGTTTTAGATATGAGTCATCTATCCTAGTTTCCTAATACCAATATTTCCTTAACCAACCAGGAGACAAATATATAACATTAGGGAAATATAAACTCTTACATTAGGGCTGAGCCACATTGAAATATTTCATGAGTAACAGATAGGTATAGGATAGGATAGGATAGGATAGGATAGGATAAAAGAAAAATCACATTACTGAGTGCAATGTAGAGCATCGCTGTTGATGAAGATATTCAATAAATAACTTAATAAATATATATTTGTAAACTATAAATATGTCCTTAATTATTATGTACTCCATTTTTTAACTTGGGACTGCTGGTATTTCATCTAGTTCTTTAAACTTCAGCCCCAAATAAGCCTGAAAGCAAACTAAAATAGGTCAGATTAATTTTAAAACACCAGCTAGAGATTGTATGCTTCAAAATATATACTAAAGAGAAAAACAACAGAAAACTGTCATTGTTCCTTAATAATGACTCATTACCTTTTATTGATTCGTCCTATGAACAATACTTGTGGCTGAAATCATTTAAATACAGGCTTCTTGGTAGAGTGAGTACATTTTCTTAGCTCTGTAATTTTCTCAATACAAAGTTTGTTCAATTGGAGGATTTTAATAATATTTTAAAAAGAAAACATCAGATTTCATTCAAAAATAAAAACAGGACACTTAAAAGAAATTGTCATTCCAGGTTCATTAATGATCTTTAGGATAAGGACAGAGATTATGTTTAATTCTTCAATGCATATGGAGATGAAAGATCTCCTTTTTTTGTGATAAACAATGATGGGAAAAAAGTATTACCATAACAAATCACATTTTTGAGAGATGGAAAGCAGGTAGAGAGGACACTGGATTCTTTTTGCAAGGTCTCTTTCTGCATTGTGATTCTAAGTACTTTGCTTTAAGTATCTCAACAAAATATAAGATAAACTCTCTGTGGGAGGTAGTGAATATAAGAAAGAATGGACATTATGAGCAACTTAAAGAAAATGCAGAGAACAGTAAGAAGAATCAAAAAATAATTTAAAAAAAGAAAGCAGTGAGATCAATGAAGTTTCCACACTCAATATCCACATAGCTAGGGCAAAATTGAAGACAGCCAACTGTAGAAATAGGTAATCAGTTTTTAATCCGAAGATACAAAATAAAACAGATTTTAAAAACACTTTCTTCGGGGCGCCTGGGTGGCTCAGTGGGTTAAGCCGCTGCCTTCGGCTCAGGTCATGATCTCAGGGTCCTGGGACCGAGTCCCGCATCGGGCTCTCTGGTCAGCAGGGAGCCTGCTTCCTCCTCTCTCTCTCTCTCTGCCTGCCTCTCTGCCTACTTGTGATCTCTCTCTGTCAAATAAATAAATAAAATCTTAAAAAAAAAAAAAACACACTTTCTTCATAATTATGTTTAACCATGCTTTCTTAGGTGACATTCAAATTACTCTAAGATATCTTTAGCAGATTATGTAGGTTTGGGGTCACTTTTGTATATTAATTCAGATTAATTAATTAAGAGTAATTAAAAATTAACTCAGATCAATTAAAATCTCTAATTCTAGAACGTAAGTTTAACAGTCTTTTCTATTGTAACAGAATAGGCATTAAAAAAAAATAGTCCCACTGAGTCCTATATTACCATTATAACACACAGTTTTTGAAAGAACCATACCAATATGTTTTTCTTGCCCTAGAATAGACAGCAAGTTTTCTCAACCCAAATATACCACTTTGGGTCCAGATACTTTTTCCCAGGCCTTGCTAACAAGGAAATATCAACTAATACTCACCATCTCCTTCTGCAGGTTACATATGGACACATAGATATTTGGATACATATGGATAAAAAGGTACATATGGATATATAAGTTCTTAAGTGCAATATAATGCTTTAGCCAATAGGTTCTAATACACAAAGCCTGAAACCATACTAACACAAATTCTGGATAGAAAACAAAATGCCTCCACAGAGCTCTTCAACAGTTAAGTAATTTATTACTTAACCATGCTACTATGCATGTTACATATGTCTACTTAAATTTAAATAGAAATTAAAGTAAAAATGTGTTCTCTTAGACATACTAACCATATTTCACGTAGTCAGTGGCCAATAACCATTATCAAGTATTCAATACACATACATAAAAGAATTTTAATATATATATTTAATTATCTATTTTAATATAATACAATGCAATTTATACATATATTTGATTAAGTATATATATATTTTTCTTTTTTGGAAATGTCTTCTCAGAAAAATAAAGATGGGCCTCTCATTCTATAGTTAAACTTGTCTTTAGGTAGCAGACTTAGTCACCTGCTCCTGCTCCTATATCTGGTGGGGGAGGGGAGAGTGAGAAAGAAAGTTAGAAAGGAACAATGGGATCTAAATAAACACAATAGAATACTACGCAGCCATTAAAAATGAAATCTTGCCATTTGCAAGGATGTGTACGGAACTGGAGGGTATTATACTAAGTGAAATAAGTCAATCATGGAAAGACTATCATATGATCTCTCTGGTATGAGGAATTTGAGAGGCAGGGTGAGGGTCATGGGCGGAAGAGAGGGGGAAAAAATGAAATAAGGTGGGACCGGGGAGCGAGACAAATCATAAGAGACTCTCAATCTCAGGAAACAAACAGAGTTGCTGGGGGGTGGGGGCTGGGATAAAGTGTCTGGATGATGGACATTGTGGAGACTCTGTGCTATGGTGAGTACTGTGAATTGTGTAAGACTGATAAATCACAGAAGTAAATAATACATTATATTAATTTAAAAAAAGAATTAGGAAAACAAACTAAAACAACAACAAAAAAAGAATAATTACACTAAAAAAATAAACAAAGAATAGCAAGCGGGAAAATCAAAAGAATGTAAGTGAGATAAAGAGAGAACTCAGAGGAAAAGTGGCAAACAGGAGGGAGGCAGATTCTGATTGATTAGCTTACATGTAACTGAAACCCACGCAAAAGAAAACTAAAGCACATGGAAGAGAACCAAAATTCAACACTAGAGTGGAGAGAAGAAAGGAAGGAAGGAAGGGGAGAGGGAAGGAGGGGGAGAGAGAGGGGAGAGAGGGAGAGGGAGGGAAAAGAAAGAAGAAAAGAAAGAAAGGAAGGAAGAAAGGAAGAACAGGAAGGAAGGAAGGGAGGAAGGGAGGGAGGAGGTACAAAGAAGGAGAGAGGGAAAGAGAAAGAAATCGCACTTTTATTTATTTATTTGTTTATTTATATATTTATTTATTTTTTAAAAGATTTTATTTATTTATTTGACAGATAGAGATCAGCAGTAGGCAGAGAGGCAGGCGGAGAGAGAGGGGGAAGCAGGCTCCCCGCTGAGCAGAGAGCCCGATGCGGGCGGGGCTCGATCCCAGGACCCTGAGATCATGACCTGAGCCGAAAGCAGAGGCTTTAACCCACGGAGCCACCCAGGCGCCCCAGAAATTGCACTTTTAAAAGACACATCAGTTACCTAGAATAAAAGTTACTCAAAAAGAACAACTCTGAGATAATTAGTGTATTATGAGTATAGTGTAAGTATTCAACTGAAAAAAATATTCAAAAGGCCTCCAGGAATGAAAAGATGAAATAAATTATGAGGGCAAAAGAATTGGATTGGCATCAGATTTCTCAAAAATGATACGCAAGCAAAGAACTTTGAAATAGTCTGATAAAAGGAAAACAGTGAAGGAAAGCACAAGCCATATGTAGCCAATCTGTCCTACAAGCATCAAGTCAATGGAAAAAAGTTTTTGAGACATAAAAACTTTTTGGAAAAGCTACTAGTTTAAGACAGGACTGGAAAAACTTCAGAAAAAAGACCAATGGTGAGTATTTTGACATATGTCAAGGCAGATTAAATACTAAAACAAAGATTGAAACAAGAGACTGAACCTAATTTACAACTGTTAGAATTCCTGTAAAGCAGAAAATATGTTGACTAAAAATAATACAGCAAAGGAGAGGGAAAAAATAGAAAAAGCTCACTGTTCTGTTCACAGTAGGTGGGATTTAAGGGATACCAATGACAACTGATAATCAAAAGAGCAAAAGGTTAAAAAAAAAAAAAAAAAACAACCAGGGACAAATGCCATTGGGAAAGTTAAAAATATGAAGGAAATATAGAACAAAAACATAAAACTTTCAAAATACTAAACTAAAAGTATTATTAAATGAAATCCAAATAATCTATATCTCAAGCAAAAACAGAGCAAATATAACTAAAGTATTATGGAAGTGTTGAGAACAAACCTATCAGTCATATCCACAAATGAAATGCAATTAATTTCTCCATGAAAAGAAAAAGATGTTTTCATTTTATCTCACAAAACAAAACCTAATGATATAGTGCATACAGGAAGCACAGCTAAAATGAGGCGATTCATGAAGGCAAAAAATTAATGGGGAAGGCAAAAAAATACCAGACAAATAGAGACAATAAGAAGCAGCAGGAAATGATACTTCCAATGACACATAATTTAAGTCAAAAAGCTTTAGATGTGACAATTAAGGTCTCCTTTTTAATGGTTAAAGCCACAAGTAATTATGAAGATATTAACCAAGATATTTCTAAACTAAATAACAAAGCAGCTACGTTTATGAGGCAAAATCTACAAAAGAAGCAAGAAAAATGGATAGGAACACGATAAAAATTTAGAATGAGAAGAAATCATTAAATTCCCAGCTCAAAAACTAGAAAAACAAGAAAGAAGCAAAACAGAATAAAATACAATGAAGGTTATAATAAAGACAAGATAGAAATTACAAGGAAGTTAATAAAAAAAAAATGGTAGAACTCATTAAGAAATGGGATTCTGGACTTTGGGAGACATTAACAAAGTAGAGGAAAACACTATTTTAATTTTCTTGGCAAAAAAAAAAGGTTAATAATACAACATATAAAGAAATTACAAAAGTAGGGGCGTCTGGGTGGCTCAGTGGGTTAAAGCCTCTGCCTTTGGCTCAGGTCATGATCCCAGAGTCCTGGGATGGAGCTCTGCTCAGTGGGGAGCCTGCTTCCTCCTTTCTCTGCCTGCCTCTCTGCCTACTTGTGATCTCTGTCTGTCAAACAAATAAATAAAATCTTAAAAAAAAAAAAGAAATTACAAAAGCAGAAGTAAAGTTTGAAGCAGAAGAAATTTTTTAAAATCCTAAGAGACTACTTCGAAGACTGCTTTGCAAATAAACTTGAAAACATAGATAAAAGGGACATTTTTCTTAAGGAAATACAGATTACCACAATTCATCTTGACAGAGGATAAAGTATAAAAAGAACAATTTCCATAGGAAAACAAGTCGATTATTTCCAAAAAAAAATCCAAGAGACCTGGATGATTTTACAATGGAATTCTTTCAAATCTCCAAAGACCAGCTGTCAATAAAGTTAAATAAATTGCTAGACCTTTAAGAATAAATGAAAACTCCCTATCATGAAACAATTATTAAAAGAATATCTAAGAGGGACGCCTGGGTGGCTCAGTTGGTTAAGCAGCTGCCTTCGGCTCAGGTCATGATCCCAGCGTCCTGGGATCGAGTCCCACATCGGGCTCCTTGCTCGGCAGGGAGCCTGCTTCTCCCTCTGCCTCTGCCTGCCATTCTGTCTGCCTGTGCTCGCTCTCTCCCCATCTCTCTCTCTGATAAATAAATAAAATCTTTGAAAAAAAAAATATCTAAGAAAGGTGAAGAGAGTACTCAAATACAAAAATGAAACATGAATATCATTCATGAATACCAATGCAAAATACTAAATAGTACATTAGCAAACAAAATACAACACCTCATTAAGTATATACTACAGGATGCAAATTGTTTCAATTAATATAATATACCATATTGATAGATGTAAGAAGGAAAAAAATCATAATTATTTTCAGAAATGCTAAAAATGCCTTTGACAAATTTTAATACCAATTTCCTGATTTAAAAACAAAATCAAGGGGCACCCGGGTGGCTAAGTTGATTAAGTGGCTGCCTTAGGCTTGATCACGATCTCAGGATCTGGGATCAAGCCAGGCATCAGGCTGCCTGCTCAGTGGGAAGTCTGCTTCTCCTTTTGCCCCTGCTGCTCCCTCTGCTTGTGTGTTCTCTCTCTCTCTCAAATAAATAAAAAATATATTTTTAAAAATATTTTACTCAAAAAAAGAATAAATAAAAATTAAAAATATAAAAACAAAATCAAGAAAGTTGAGGGAAGATTTCTTAATGTAAATCTTTGTAGGACAAAACATTAGTCATTTTCATTAAGATCTAGAAAAAGGTAAAGTTACAATCTCCACCATTACTCAATATTATATTAGAGATATTAATAAATGCTATTAGATAAGAGACATCAATTAGTTGCATATGAATAAAGAAAAAAATTATCTATCTATTATCTTGATAGCATATTTCAAAAAGTCAGATAATGCTTAAATCATAAAAGGTCAGTAAGCAGGAGGGCAGTAAGGTATAGAATAAGCATTCATAAATCAATAAGATTGATACACAAAACTAATAACCAGTAGAGGACATAGTTGAGAAACTACCCTTTATAGAAAGGAAAAAATTAAATACTTAGGACTCAATTATAAAAATGTGAAAAATCTGTATGAGTAAATCTTTAAGATATTCCTGAAAGATACAAAATAAGTATGAAGAATTGCAAAGACATGTTCCCAATTTCGATGAACAATGTTATGAAGATTCTGATTCTCCCATAGTTAATTTACAAATTTAACACAATCCCAATAAACACACAAACAAGTTTTGTGGGTTTTTTTTTTTAAGATTTTATTTATTTATCAGAGAGAGAGAGAGGGGTAGAGAGTGAGCACAGGCAGACAGAATGGCAGGCAGAGGCAGAGGGAGAAGCAGGCTCCCTGCTGAGCAAGGACCCTGATGTGGGACTCGATCCCAGGACGCTGGGATCATGACCTGAGCTGAAGGCAGCTGCTTAACCAACTGAGCCACCCAGACGTCCCAGTTTTGTGGGTTTTTTCATGAAGTTAAATTTATTATTAATAAAGTCATATATTTTATGAAAAAATGTAAAATTAGGGTTCCTGGGTGGCTCAGTCAGTTAAGCATCTGACTCTTGATTTTGGCTCAGGTGATCATCTCAGGGTTGTGAGATGGTGCCCCATGTGGGGCTCAGCCGTGGGTGTCAAGCCTGCTTAAGATTCTTTCTCTCCCTCTCTCTGCTCCTCCCACTCTCTCTCTCCCTCTCCAAGAAAACCCCAAAACTCCAAAAAGAAGCAAACAAAACAAAGAAACAACAACAACAAAACAGAAAAACTGAAAGGAAAAAACAAAACAACATGAAACCACGAGGTGGAACTAGTCTTACAAGACATTAATACAAAATGTTTTAGCCTCAATGTACTGTTTAAGCTCTATTATTCATATAGTGCAGTGACAAATAGAAAAACAGATGAGAGAATGGAACAGAAAGATCAGGAATAACCAAAGTTCACAAGAAAATGTAATATATGAGAAAGTGGGTGTCTCAAATAACAAAAGCAAAAATTGATTTCATTCATAAATGATGCTTAGCAAACAGAAAAGCCACTTGGTAAAGATAAAAATTAGATTCATACTTCATACCATAGAATAACTCCAAATGGATTAGGGAATTAAATATAAACAAATAAAATCATGCAAGTACTAAAAGTAGACATGGATGAATTCTTCTCAAAGTGGAATATAACCAGTGATACTTGAGCCAAACTGTATTAAAAATGAATAAAATAACCATTGAAGGAAATAAGAAAGATAAGAACTTAAGTTGGTTGAACAATATTTTAATTATATTCTGTAAAACTGAAGATGAAAATAATTGTACTTGAGTATTTTATTCCAGTTAATTTATTTCATTGTCAAATGGCATGTTAAAATTTTAGAACTCCATTTTATATTTACTGGAATTGAAAAAAATAAGAAAATATACTTTGGATAAATCAGAGCCAGGTGTCTCACTGTTGATAAAAGGAATTACAAATAAGGAAATAGAAAACAGTAGAATGAATCCCATGGTGTTTAGTTCGGAAGCAGAGCTTTCAGTATGAACTCATGGCTTACAATACATGTAAAAAGGGATAGAGATAGAAATATAGATCATTGTGAATGTGTTTGTAGAACATATATTTTCTACTTCTCCTCACTTGAAATGCTTAAGAAGCACTAACACCCAGTATTAATGAATATACCTACTGCCCTGATCTTGATTTCTCAATACCTTGGAGAAATGGTGAATCTCACTGCTTGGATCAAGATGAGCCAGGAATATCTTATGAACTAAAAAGTAAGGATGTGGGGCGCCTGGGTGGCTCAGTGAGTTAAAGCCGCTGCCTTCAGCTCAGGTCGTGATCCCAGGGTCCTGGGACCGAGCCCCGCATAGGGCTCTCTGCTCGGCAGGGAGCCTGCTTCCCTCTCTCTCTGCCTGCCTCTCTGCCTACTGGTGACCTCTGTCTGTCAAATAAATAAATAAAATCTTTAAAAAAAAAAAGTAAGGATGTGATCAGAAAATGATGGAGACATATGAAGGGACACAGAAGCCAAACTATTGGAAGTTTCAGTGCCAAATTTATTTTGAGCAACATAATAATGATAGTAATGGGTTATAAGCTATAAAGTAAAACATATATGTAAGTCTATACTGAGTATAAATGAATAGATCAATAAATGGAGGATAAACACAGCTCTTCTTTATAGTACACTTACAAATATTATGCACAGAAGGAGTGATGATGAGTCACCACTAGGCAAACAACACAGTAATAAATACTGTTACAGATAATAATCATTGATGGATACTAGCTTAATGGACAAACATGGGCTGAGAAACTTTTACATAGTTGACCATGCTCCTGACTATATCTCCTCATAACATATGTATTAATCTAGAAGGGGAAAAATAATAACTTTACAGTAGAGAAACCTACATGAAACCACACTAACCAAGTGTTAAAATTAATACCACCAGTAATAAGATATGTTAACATCACATACCTCCTAATACAACACACTGAAAGGGCACACAATCAGTTCTTGTTATCCTTAGCAAAAATGTATCAACTCAACAGAGTAATGAAAATACCAAACAAACTGACAGACATTCCACTGGCCAGTACTCTTTAAAGTTATCAAGTTTATGAAACATACAGGAAAATAGAAATTATATCAGATTGGAGGAAAATAAAAAGACATGAGAACAAAATACATTGTGTGATCTTTGTTGAAATTCTGAAACAGATAAGAAGACATTAATGAGGCACCTGCCATATTTTGAATAATGTTTCTAGAGTAGTTAATGGTATTCTGGATATTATTTTCTTGATTTAGTTTAGGATTTCTATGGTTATATAAAATGTTAACATTATGGTTAAAGGGTTTGTGGAAATTCCATGTATGGATACCATTTTATTAAGGCTAAGTGTTAAACTTTAAAATTAAATAATTAAAACAATCTAAGAAAACAGCCCATTGCATATGAGGAAATTAGATTAGCATAATAAACCAAATGTTGTAAAACAATGAAATTTAAGAAGATTTTTCAGGGCCCTCAGGCAGCTCAGTCGGTTAAGGGGCCAACTCATGGTTTCCACTCAGGTGCGTCCCTGCTGGGCTCCCACACTGAGTAGTTTCCTAGTGGATTCTCTCTCTCCCTTCCTCTACCCTGCTCCCATGCATGTGCTCACTTTATTTTTCTCTCTCTCTCAAATAAATCTTTAAAAAAAGAAGAAAGTTTTTCAACAGAAAAAATTGACAAAGCCAAATTTTGATTTTATGATAACACTAATAGAATTGAGAAAGTCTTTCAAGATTAACTCATAAATGAAAGAACAGATTACTAATATCAGAAATGATAAAGAGGTAAAAAGCTCAGATGCTCAGATACTAAAAACAAAAAATCACAAAAGTTATTATGAAGCAATTTAAAACTAGCAAATTTGAAAACTTTTATTCCTTAAGAGGTTGTTTACAAAATTATTAAACTAATTAAATTGTTAAAAATTCTTCCCCAAATTAAACTCTAGGCCAGCATAACTTCATATAATTCTCTAAATATTTAAGGAAGAAATAGCATCCATTTTACACAAACTCTTTCAAAGATGAAAAGTGAGGGAAAACAATTGATTTGTAGAAGTTAGCATGATCTTGGTTCCAACACTGAAAAACATATTATAGGAAGTTAAATAAATCTCTAATGTCCTTCATCAACATAGATGTAAAATTCCAAAACAAAACATTATCAAACTGAAACTAGTGATATATTTTAAGGTTACTGTATCACAACCAAATGCCATTTGTTACGGAAATGAAAATTTGGTTTGAGGTTTAAAAATCAGACAGTTACTTACAGAACAAATGGTAAGTAGAATACGGGGCAATATATAATTGATATGATTATTTCAATAGATTTACAGAAATTATTTGAAACATTAAGAAGGAAAAAAGAACTCCAGCAAAATAAGAAGAGAAGGATTTACAAAGATTGTCTTAAAAAAAAAAGCCTATAGCAATCATACCTAATAGTAAAATATGAATTGCTCTCCCTGATATCAGGAAAACCCAAAGCTATTCAAATTTACTCCAGTCTTAGCCAATGCAACATGACATGAAAAGAGTATAATTTTGGAAATAAAATAAAATATTTATTATTTACAAAGAGACACACTATTTGCAATGTAGTCATTTATAAGTTATTATCTTTGTAGAAAATCTAGCAGAATATAACAATAAACAATTAAAAGTGAGAAAGAAATTTCACAAGTTTCCTGTAGACAAAATAAATATGCAAAATAACTTTTCTATATACTGCTAATATAAAATTAGAAAATAAAATTTAAAAAATCTATTTACCCTTGCAACACAAATTCCAAATATATAGAATTAAATCTAGTAAAATATATTCAATACTTCTTCACAGGAAACAATAAAAATAAATGCATAAATAAAGAAATGTATGATAAATTTGAATATTAATTTAGTATAATAAAAATTCAATATGGTAATGATTTCAATTTCCCCATATTGACCATAGATTTAATGCATTCCCAATGAAAATGTCGGCTGGTTTATAATTTGAGTTTTTTTTTTTAATGTCATTAGGGGGACTTAGAAGTTAATTATTATAAAACTTATACATAAATGCAAATGACTAAGAAAAAAAAGTAGGATTACCTACACTATTATAGGTTTATAATTAATTAAGACAGTGCTGCATTTGTACAAAATTCGAACACAACTTACCTTTTAAATATTCTTTTTTATGAAATACCACTCAGCTTTTCAGGCAGTTTTATCAAAACTTGGCTGGTGTACCCTTTATTGTAGCAGTTGTAAAATAATAACTTCAGAAATATTTGTATGCCTTTCTTCCCACATCAGACAGAATTTCTCAACAGTGCCAATTAAATAATTATCAAACCTAGCAGTCTCTGACATACATCAGATACTCAAGGAATATGAACTGTATGATTAAAATAACATCAGTAAAGTAGGTTTCCACCAAAATAAGGTCAGCAAAATCCCAACATAACTCAAACTTACCTCCTATATCTGGGCGAAGTTTATTGTCATAGCCTTGAAGCAATGAGTTGAGAATTTGTGTTATATCTCCTTCATGAATCCTTGGTGCCAAGACCCAGGTTTTGTTCACTGTTAAATCCTCATCATCTTCGTCATCCACTTTATCAACACTAAATAATTAAAAAAAAAAATTGAGTGATAAAAAGTTCAACCAAATTCTGTACTGAAAAACACAGTATTAGATAATCATAATTCCTATAATTCTGTTAGGAAATAGTAAGATGGGAACAAGCATTAATAGTATATAACATTCAGTAAGGCTAATGCTTTCCTCCTATGAACCATACTATTATAATAATAATACTCAAAAATTAAGAATTCAATACAAGAAATGAAACACATAATATTGAAATAATAAATTAAATCTTGGCCACCGCAGCTGTTTTTAAAGGCGGTAGAGATTAGGCACTGAAAATGTGAATGGCAGTCATAGATTTGTATAGTACACACTCTGTATAACTGTATATAGTGACTCTAAACCACCATACCCAAAAATACAAAAATAAAAGGTAAATAAATACAAGAAAATTTGTAATAACTGGTGAGATATTTAAAAATGCATGTGTAAAAAAGAAGAATAAAGGAAAAAGTATTGAACACATCTATGATTCTTCCCTTCAATTCAGACGAACCCAGGTATCACATTCCAAGAATTTGTCAGAGATTGTCTTGTCATCAAATCATGAATGGGTGACTGACCTGCCACATTTTATGGAGAGGGGCATGACTATCAAGTTTTATGACTAGAAGTGAGACTTCAGAAATCAAGTAATGCCATTGCCTTTATTTTATAAATGAGAAAACTGAAGAGAGTAGAGAACTAGCCATTCACAAACTCACTTATTAGCAAAGCTGAGAATCGAGTCCTAACTCTCCAGTCAAGGCTTCTCACTATACCGTTGTATTTAACAAGCATATGGATTCAGCTTAACTCTGCACTGTGGTAGAAAATGCAGCAATAGAGATGTTCATCTACAATTCATCAAAAGTAAAGCAAACTACTCTTCTCTTTATTCCTCATAAAGAATGCCATCTTCAAATGAGTATGATCATCTTAGACTGAACACCTACTCTAGTACATCTCAGTCCCCCAGTGAAAAGGGGTCCAAAGACTAAACACTTACATTAGTGAAGTCAGGTCAATCCAAAATATATGAGTTATTTGTATATGTTTCAGAGATAAGCTTCCCTCTAGCAATAAACATGCAAATTTGATGTAATATCTTGAGTTGATTTTTCTACAGTATCCTTTTAGATTTCTTCTGCTTTGCACATAAAACATCTTAGCTAATGCAGCGCTCACTGTCTTTAACCTTCTTAAATTCCACCCCCTCCCCCAGGGGTGCCTGGCTGGCTCAATCAGTTAAGTGGCCCACTCTTGATTTTAGCTCAGGTCATGATCTCAGAGTCCTGAAATTGAGTGCTGCTTCAAGCTCCCAGCTTAGAGGGGAGTATCTTTTTTTTTTTAATTTTAAATTTTTTTATTTTTTATAAACATATAATATATTTTTATCCCCAGGGGTACAAGTATGTGAATCACCAGGTTTACACACTTCACAGCACTCACCATAGCACATACCCTCCCCAATGTCCATAACCTCACCCCCCCTTCTCCCAACCCCCCTCCCCCCAGCAACTCTCAGTTTGTTTTGTGAGATTAAGAGTCACTTATGGTTTGTCTCCCTCCCAATCCCATCTTGTTTCATTTATTATTCTCCGACCCCCAACCCCCCATATTGCATCTCCACTTCCTCGTATCAGAGAGATCTTATGATAGTTGTCTTTCTCCGCTTGACTTATTTCGCTAAGCATGATACCCTCTAGTTCTCTTCCTCTCCTTCTGCCCCTACCTCTACCCGCATGCATGCTCTCTCTCTCTCTCTCTCTAAGTAAATAAATCTTTTAAAAAAATGTCCAGTTTTATTGAGATATAATTGACATATATTATACTATAAATTTAAGATTTACAGCAGAACGATTTGGTATATACATATATTGCAAATCCACACTTTTATCCTTAAGGAGTACAAATTAATATTATAAATTACATCTTTACCTTAAAGTATTTGCTACCTCATTTTTCTCCATAGAATTCTATGGATAGTTATTATCAGCAGATAGTGGGGTGGGCTATTATTCTCAATATTTCTTCTCTCCTTCTTGTCAGAGAATTATACTTTTCACTCCACTGACTTCTGACTTGGTCATGTGACCTGAAATGTTCCTTCCTTGCTGTGGAGGATTATATTTCCCTGTTCTGTTGAACTCAGGTGTGGCCCTGTGATTTGCTTTGGCTAATGAGTATGTGTGACATGCATCACTACTAATCAGAAGGTTTAATGGCAGTGCACAGTTCACCATATCATTCTTGTGCTTCTGCCAAAAAAGCAGCCTACATAAAGATTTCACCATTACTTCACTCCCAGAGTGAAGACAACATGGACAGAGCCACAGTTGACCCACAAGGGACATGTAGCCTGAATGAGAAATCAGCACTCAGGGTCATAAGCTGCTGAGATTCGAGGGTAGTGTACTACCACAGTACACAACCTAAATTCATGTGTGAACACTTATGGTACATTAAGTTAACAGGTTTTTAATGAAGAGCTTATTTACATTAATTGTCCTGCCATATTTAACTTTAAAAAATATATAGTATAGAAATATAGTTATATGATTTATTTAAAATAATTTATTTCCTATAATAAAATACATACATACACATACATGCATTCATTCATAAACGAAAGCACTGAAAATACTGAAGTATAAAGAGTCCCTGCTGGAATGTCCTCCAGGAGTTATCTTATCTAATTAGAATTGCTAAGTCACTGGCAACAGCCCAAATTTTAGAGCATCCATTTAGCTTTAAATCCCAGTTTTATAGAATGAAACATCTGGTGGTTAGAGGCAGGCCAGTGCACATATAAGCAGTGATCTTTCTTTGAAACATGATTGTAGTTAAATGGAAGTTTCCAGGGGGAAAAAAAAAATAAAAAGCTTTTTCTATTTTTTAACAGTAACAACATCCTGATAATCCAAAAGCGCATGCTCATAGTGATTTATATTCCCCTTTCCCCAGCTAGCTCAGAGGTTAAGATGAGAATCTCAGTGCTACCACAAAGCTAACTGTCCTCATTTTTGGTAAAAATAGAAAGGAAATCTCATTATAGTTAATTTTTTCTGCATCTTCCCTCCAAGCTTTCTAAATTACCTTCAGAATATTCATTAATTACATTAAGATCTTATTGGTATTATTTTGGGTAATGAAAAAGTACTTGTTGTAATTTAAAAATAATTCACATAGTTTATCTGATGTCTTAATATCTTTTACAGGCTGGCGGACTCTTGTAATGTTTATATACATTGAGTGGCCATTCATTTGGGGGAAAGAAGTATGATTCGTATGTAACACTGAGACCTTTCTTGACTCATGCTCAAGGATTTCTTTTAAATAACTTGAAAAATTTTAATTTTACAATTAATGGAAATGCATTTAGACCCCTGAGTATAAAATTTTAATAACTGTTATTTTAAAGATTGATATTTTTTATTGTTACTAACAAAAGCTGAGTGCTTATATGGCACCATTAATTTCTTACCATGTGTCAGGAATTGTGTGCTACATTCTTTCCACATTTTATTTCATTTAATCTAGAGTAATCCCAGGAAATAAAAATTAATATTTCTACTTTACAGATGAGAAAAAATAGATTTATAGGGTTTCCAGGATATACCCTATTAAATAACAGAACAGAGAAAATTAACTTAATTTGAAGGCTGTTTTCTCTCTCTCACATTTTTTTTTGGGGGGGAGGGAGTTTCCACAGTATCATCTCATTTTATCTTTAATAAAAAATCCAGGTGGTTGGACTTGGACTGTGAGTTTTCTAATTCATAAGAATACAGCAACACTTACGGTAGGTAATTAGTACATTTGGATTGTGCGTGGATAGGATGCTAATCTCCATCCTTGAATTCCAAAAGGTTGGAATAATAATTTGGGGGAATCACACACACATTCTCTGATGAAAAAGACTTCATAACATGTGTGTTTAACTTTCAATCCAATGTTTTAATTCATTTATAAGGGTAATATCATGTACCGCAAAGACCAAGTTGTATTCCTGATCTAAATTACCTTATTTTCTAATAAAGGAGAAAACTATTTAAACAAATGATAGAGAAAAACTATCATATGCGGGATGCCTTGGTGGCTCAGTCATTAAGCATCTGCCTTAGGCTCACGTCAAGATCCCAGGGTCCTGGGATAGAGTCCTGGAGCCCTGCATCTGGCTCCCTGCTCAACAGGAAGCCTCCTTCTCCCTCTCCCACACCCCCCTGCTTGTGTTCCCTCTCTTGCTATGTCCATTTCTGTCAAATAAATAAATAAAATCCTAAAAAAAAAAAAAGAAGAAAACCATCATATGCAAAGATGTTTATCACAGTATTATTTATGATAGCACAAATTTTAAATACTAAAAGTATGTTTAAGTAAATAATTGTGTAACCCTATGATTTATGGATGTATGTTTAACTGACTTTGTGAATAGTCTACAAAAATAGAAAATTATTTTCATATTTTAATGTTATATGAAAAATAACATACAACAATTTATTTTTACCAAAACCTATATGTAAAATGGCTGAAGATTTAATGGAAAAGTGGCATAATGAGTACACTAAGAATTCTACACTAGCAGAGCTGCAGAAAATTGAATTTTGTCTATATGTTAATATATGTTAGAATCTTTTTGTAGAATTTTATAATATAAATACATGAAAAGGAGGTAATTTGTCATTAATGTCTACCTAAAAATGAGTTGGCTTTTCTTATAAATCAGATAGTATTTTGAAATACATTTCTTTTTTTTTTTAAGCTTTTATTTGTTTATTGGACAGAGAGAGATGCAGTGAGAGAGGGAACACAAGCAGGGGGAGTGGGAGAGGGAGAAGCAGCTCCTCGCTGAGCAGAGAGCCCGATGAGGGCCTTGATCCCAGGATTCTGAGATCATGACCTGAGCCCAAAGGCAGACGCCTAATGACTGAGCCACCCAGGCACCCCAGAAATACATTTTTAATCATAAAGTTAAATAATTAAATAGAGCCTTTTATGGAGAGAAGCAGAGCTTGATGCTCTGCTAAGAAAACAAGAGTGACAGCCCTGAAAATTCGCTACTTACTTCTTCCATGGGAACAGAGTTAACTGATATCCCAGCTGCAAACTTTCCAGACCCGAACTGCATGGGCACCAGACCCAAGTTTCCCCCAGCAGCTTTCAGCAATAACGGAACATAGAAGCAATAACTGAACATAGAAGCAGTCATAGGACCTGTCCATTCCTGCAGGACTAGGTAGGGGCTTCTCTAAAGGACAACTCCTGTTAGATAACTCTCACTGGCCTGGTCAACACTTTATTGGAAGTGCCCAGGAGTCTGAGACTCCTCTGACACAAACTGCTCTCCCCACCCCCCCAGTCACCCCAGAGCTGTCAGACCACTACTATCTGAGGCCCATCTCAGCTTACTTCCACTTCCTCCTATTTATCTTACACAGCATTTCTCTGAAAAATCTCTTCCACGTCTAACTCATCTTGGCATCTGCTTCTTCAACATTTCTGCTTCTCACGCTTTTTTAACAGACAGCACTAATTATTTACTAAAGAAAATTTTTGAGTCACCTACACCAATGTTGGTTTGTCTTTTTTTGCCTAAGCTATTTTAAGACATGACACAAATCAATCTGTTTATATAAGTTATTGTATGTGAAAAATTACTTTAATGAACGTATTACTCTTCTTAATAAAACAAGCAAACATTTTTAACTAGTAATAACAAACACAGGCTAAGTAAAACAAGGTATGTTATACCATATAATTATGAAGAAAATTCATCTTTATAGCTAGAGAAAAATCATATAAGTCTATAGAGCAAGTCAATCAATTAATATAAACTATCTTTCATAAAAAAAAGCTTGACATTCATCAGGGTTTGCCCAGGATGGCTTTGGCTTACACCTTTTGTCCTAGAACAATAATAGCACCCTCTTTCACTTACAAAATGGCCTCATTTGGAAGATAAATTATATAGCCATCCTTTATATAGTTCATATAGAGAGGTGACTGCAAATGTCCTGGTTCTGACACCTGGGGAAAACTCTTCCATTCATCTGTTTAAATGATGGAGAAGAAACTCCAAAGCCAGGCTTCATTTATGAGCTGTTGCTCATAGAAGATTAGTATTTATTTATAAATACCAGATATGTTTCTATAAGCATAAGTCAAGCTACAGGTTCTAGAAGAGAAACATACCCCTTTTAATGTTTCTGAGTAGAAGATATCCTAATGCCAAAGCCTACAGGAGCTAGCTTTTAAAGAGTAGTTAGAGCTATTGATTTTAGATCTGAAATTAAAAGTTGAGAAAAACACAGTAAAGAATAAAAAAGAGAATTTTGTTTTCTTTTTTCCTTTAATTTCTAGCTGCTAAATTCTTTTGTACAGACCTTTTTTCTATAGTTGTAGCTCTGAATCATTTTTATTATTTGTAAAAGTTAGTAGGAAAACAAAAGAAGTAAAAGTATGACAGGTTTATAGATCTGAACTTTCAGAGTTTTAGAGAGGTGAAATGATAGTCCACTCAATTGGATGATTTTTTTTTTTTTTTAGCACAGTGGAATATAGGATCCATCAGTTAACACACATAGAGGTGAATACTTAGGAAATTTGAGGAAGGTAGAGGGAGCCTAGCCCCGAATATTAAGTAAATGTGTTCCACCTTGTGTTTCCGAAATGTCCAGGGCTTACCTCTCCCATGAAACTGATCACATTGTATCTTAATTAACTACCTTATTTATTTATGACCTTCTCTAAGCTCTTCGAAGACAAGGGTTAAGGTTTCATTGGTGGTATCATTGGTACATAGCCCATTGCCTAACACATAGTAGGTGTCCAATAAAAATATTCATTGAATAAATGGAAAGAATATTAGATCTCATCTTGCTATTTGCAGCTAAAATTACAGTGAATCAAGGAAATAAATAACTAAAAACTGTAACTGTTGGCCTTAATAGGAGAATTTATTATTATAGGTAATCTAATATAAAATTAATTAAAAAAAGAAAGTAGCTTTCTGAAACCAGAACCAACCTCTCATAAATAAAAACAAATTTTTTTTCACAATAACAATATGGCTTATACAATTACTAAGAGGAAATGTAGTAAGGTAGGTACAAGTTTTATGTGAAAAATAAATGAAGAATAAAAAAACAGAAAAAAAGGCAAAGTAAACATTTTGGCTATTAAACAAGATTGTTAATATATTTTCCCCAAATTAGCTTATAGAATTAATGAAGTTTTAATTTGAATCCCATAGTTCAGACATTAGAGGTTAAAATCATTATAACTAAGTACAAGAATCAATATGGGAGTTTACAGAAATTAATGAAAAAGGGAATTGTTAGGTGAAATTTGCCCTGCCAGAATTAAAAAAAAAAAAACACATATTTTAGAGAAGAGAAAATAAACCATAATTTTCATTAAGTCTATTAAAAATGACAACTGGGTTGAAAATATATTAAAATAAACACTGAATTCTCTATTGTTCCAATTTATATATATAGATCTTGACAGAACAGAAATTAGTCTTAGAAACAATATAATTCTTCATGACATTCATATTCTCTAAGCCTTCGATGTTCTTATGCATCAGATAAATTCTATAAGTGGGCTAAAAACTTTGTAAAGTGGAGGCTGATTAAATTAGAACACATATTAAAAGATCTTAAAATTAAGTTGAAGAAGGAAATGGCAATTAGTTCCTTTGAATGCAGAAAAATATGCTTTTATTCTAAGTCTTGGGATTACAAAATGAGAGATTAAAATATTTTCATTGACATAAGGATACCTTCAGAACCATTCACTTAAAAAGAAGAGAATCCAAATGCATAGAACAAAAACAGCAAAACTATCTTTCTAGTCATTCCAGGTGTGACAGTTTGAAGGTTTTTTCAAAAAGAACTCTTACTAAGGAAATGACAGACACAAACATACACTCATAAACCACCTGCACAGAACCACAAATTAGTTTATAGAACATACATGTCAGAGTAACACTTAAATTTAATCTAGCCAATACGGTTACTTTGTTCTAGTCAATATGGCTATTTTGTGGAAAAGCCAATCTTTACACAAAACACTCTTCTTCCTGTGTTGGAAGATTATTTTGATAATTATACATAACTAGGATGAGTGAGAGTTGAGTAATGTCCCTGTGGTTAAGCAATTCACAAACTGTGCAACCACAAGTAACAGTCCTAGAAATCTACTCCAATATTAACTTGTCCAGAATCTGATTCTAGCAGTCTTAAAGCTACCTGGAGAACCAAATCACCTGATCATACCATATTAAATGGTATGATCAAATATTAAACTATTTATATTAGATTAACTATATTCCAATCATAGACTTTCTGAAATTCCCAGGTAGTTGCAGGTTAGAGTGCTTCTCTTTCCTTAATGCCTAGCACTATCTCTACTACTGTGTTACTCAATGTTTTTGTCTAAAAATAAGGAGAAATTTTAAATCTCAAAATACATTTTATCCGGGAGGAAATGGATTCCTACAGTTTGGAAGTTCACTATTAAACTAAATGATACAGGCCACAACAGGATGTTGCTATTTTATTTTATTTTTATTTTTTTTGATATTTTATTTATTTATTTCAGAGAGAATGAACATATGAGAGAGAGAACATGGAGTGAGGGGCAGAGAGAGAAGTAGACCCCCCCCACTGAGCAGGGAGCCCCATGGAGGACTGGATCTCTGGGACACCAAGATCATGACTGGAACCAAAAGCAGACAGCCAACCAACTGAGCTACCAGGCACCCAGGATGTTGCTATTTTAATGCCACAGGTTAGATGACCAGAGTAAAGGATCTCTCAGAAGATGTAGGAATACAGTTTTCAATTTTAAAAGACCTATTAAACTGTGAGACTATACTGCTGGCCACAGACTAGTAATGTTCTCTCTCTCTCCAATCTGTCTGTCTCTCCTTCACTAATACAAGACAGCTGACAGCATTCAGTCTTTCCCCAGAGTAGCAACTGATGCCTGCTTCCTTGATGTCCCCATTATAGCTCATCTAGAATTCTGAGTAGCAAATATAGCATTTTATAACCAACATATACTACTAGAGTTCAGATTCTCTGGAGACAGGGACTCTGTCTTCTTTGTCCTGTGCATCTAGCATATATTCTTACATATATGCCCCGTATTCAGGACACAAACACTATTAGGAAAGGATTCTGTCTTACTTACCACTGCATCTCCAGTTGTTAGAACTCTGCTTAACACACAGTAGGCACTGAGTAAATATTTGTTGAATGAATGCTAATGCTCAATAAATGTTTACTGAGTGAATTAATAGCTAAGACTATTTCCTGAAACATGAGGCTTCAGTTGGTTAAACTATTTTAGTACAAATAGAATTAGATTCTGAGATATTTAAAAATAGAAAGAGACATAAATTTCATCTGCCTCCGACAGAGTACAAGAACTCTAACAAGCTTCTGCTTGAAGAAGTCTAGTGATAAGACATCCATTATTTTGTTAGAGGCCTTTAGTGTTGAAAGAAAATATGCCTCCTCATAGCTTTCCCTACTCACTTATGGTTTGTTTGCTATACCTATGTGTAATAAATTCAACCATGATTTTATATAGCATCTTTAAAAATAAGTTGCTATCTGAGTCCTCAAAAAAAAATTCTCTGAATTCCAAATTATTCCTTTTAACTCTTTAACCTAGGGTATTCTTTTTAGATCAAGTGTTCCACTTTGTTGAAGTTTTTCCTAAAATAATTAATCTAGCACTACATATAATATTCCAGATTATGTGATAGGTACACAGTAGATTTTTATGCTTACTACGCTTCTACCAATGACATCGTCTGTTCTTTCCTTTCCTTATTCTTAACATCCCTCTTTTCCTTTTTTTCTCATTCATCCAGAGTCATGCTATTTGCTGTAACTTATATTGTATTTGTAATCTGAGAAGTGTGAAAGAATGCAGGCTCTGGGCATAAAACACATGGACTTGAGTCTCGGATTCAGCATTTAGCAGCAATAAGATGTTCAGCGAGTTCCTAAAAATTGCTGTGCCCCAGCTTTCCCATCTGCAAAATGGGGAGAACAGTATCTAAGCAATATTATCCCTACATACTTGACTGGTTACTTAACTAAGTATAACGTTCTAGGTTGAACATTTATCTTTATAATTTTGGAAACATTTCCCCCATAGTCTTCTGGTTCTGTGATGAGAAATCTCACGGCTCTCTAATTTTCTTTCCTTGATTGAAATCTTTTCTAACAGCAGACAGTTCTGTTCAACCTTGGAGTTCTGAGTGTATGTTTCCTTACTGTGACTACAAGATGTTTTGGTTTGAGTAATACCATAATCTAGGCCTTGGCAGTGAGTATAAATGACATATAGGTAGTACTCATGTCTAGTCTATTCACCACTGTAAACCCAGCGTGTTGCACTGTGTATGGCTCGTAACAGGTATTCAAGAAATATTTGTTGATTAAAAGAATGAATGATCTCTCTGGAATCCAAAACGTGTCTAATAATGCATAAGGATTCAAGGACTTTACTGTAATTGAGACAACTTTAACCAGTATAAATAATACTAGAATCACTGTAATTCTCAGAATATCTGTTGTTATATCTTTTCAGTTAAAATTTTAAGTGCTATGTACTTGGCACAAATTTTCTCTCTTGGTCTTGAAACAAGCTGGAAAGGAGAATGTCATTTCCATTTTCACAAATGAGAACTCTCTGCCTCAAAGATTTTCCTGAAATCACCCTAGTGGGAAATGGTGGAGCTAAAACCAGAATTTACATTCTAATGGCCAAGTCCAGGATTCTCAAGTGGTACCTGGTGTATATGTGAATTATCCTCCTGAGGCCCATACATTTAATTTATGCCCACCTTTCCTCTTTCTCTCATGATAGTCATTTATCATATTTTGATAATATCTCAAGAGCCTTTTTTCCCCACTTTTCCACCTTGCTTGTCTCCTCTCCTTTGGGACCCTGCCATCATTAATATTTTCTTAGACAAATTCTAATCACCTTTATAAAACTATAAAATATTAGATTAGCCTATTTCATGATTGAATGAAAAGTCTAACATCTGCTTTTATTGCTTAGGCAGAGGTATGTCTGATAGTATATAATGAAACAAAATAGAAGAGGGATATAGCTAAAAGACTATATACACAGGGGATTTTTCTATTATAGTATTTGCATTTTAGTTCCAAAAGAATTTTGTCCCTTGGTTCTTTGAATATTTTATTGTCATGGAACATCATTACTCAGTAATTTTGTCCTCAAGTTTGCATCAGTGTTTTATTAGAAAATTAAGTCAAAACTCTAAATGCCTAAAAAAAAATCATTCACTACCACCTCCACAAAATACATTATTGAAATTACTTGAAAATAATACATTTTATAAAGGAAGTGTATTTGAATATTTTCATTTGGGCAACTGACTGTTAAATTGTACAATTATTGACTCATGAAATTGTTTGGAAAAAAAACAAGTTATTTTCCCTGGGCTCTCTCAAATATAACTGCTTAGTCAAAGCTTATCATAAATTACTTCTTAGAACAACTAAAGCCTCCAAGCACTCTTTCAACTCTCCTTAAAAATCTGATTAGAATTAGATTTTTCCAACGTTATAAATAAGTCAAATCTAGCTAAGAAATTTTAACCAACTTCTCAAGATGCCATGGAGCCTCACGGAGAATGAAACACAGGAACCATGAGTACAGCTTTCAGTTACAACAATAGGATAGGCTTTCATACTTCAGCAATATAAAAATCAATAGTGTCTCTCCTCTATGCATTTGATGGAAACTAGTGAGGAAACAAGCTATTGTCTCTGATTAAATATAAGAAATAAAAAATTTCAGTTTGGTAAATTTCCAAATAGGTGACTTTGAAGATTTATTTTAGAAACCAACATAAGAAAACAGAAGTCTCATATACAGAACCATTTATGATTAGTTTAAAAGAAAGGCCCTTCCAAACAAGGAGAAAGGGAGATGAAAATATAAATGTAACTGGCTTATCCATGTTGACACCAGTTATCTCCAGCTAAATATTAATAGGGTAAGAACTTCACCACACCTGTAACTACTTTAAAGTGAAGATATAAACTCTCATCATGGAGGCTCTGACAGCTAATTATAACAGAAACATATAAATTTATTTTTGAATATTCTTTTATTGATTGGCCAGAATATTCCAAATTACTTACACTGTTATGATAAAAATCAATTATTTATCTATTTTAACTGCATAACACTTCTCTCTCATGGACTCTTCCATATGGTTAAAAAAAAAAAGTACATGGAATTCTAATTAGAATTTTACTCTTTAAAACTGCAAAGAAAAACCAATAGAGCAACCATTGAGTTGTTTTATGTTTTAGTTCAAATCTAAAACATATTGATAATGAAAACTTGTAGAAATCACAAATGATCTACTGCCCTTCATTTTCTAGATGAATTAAATGTTTAAAGAGGGTAAGGAGTCTTGACACAGATCATGTCTCCAGACTTCCAGAACCCATCTGTGTCAGCTATACTACATAACTACCTCTGAACAGCTTGAAGAGAGTTCTGGAGCCAATTATGAAATTGTAATGTAAATATCCTCAAAACCAAAAGATGTTATGACTTTATTATTTCTTTAAATGGTTTGTTTTAGATATTTCAGTGATCAGCTTGTCTATTAGGTTCCAAGGGAAACTTGCAGTTATAATGGCAAAGGAGCATACAGGTTGTTATTTCAGAAGCCCACTGGGTAAATCTGTTTTTACTTATGAGAATACAGATTCATTTGTAATATTATGAAGATGCATGAAAACACTGACACATGATCAGCCAAAATATCTTCTATAATTTGACATTATATTCAAAGAAATAAGTGATTATGATATGACTTATATGCAAGAAATAATTAGTCAGTAGTATGTTTGTGTCCATGCAGAATGAATTTAAGTTTCTAGGGAGAAAGGTAAATAAACTAAAACTGTAATACTTTAAAAAATCATATGTAAAACATTTCCTGGCAAGTCTAATATTGCTTAGCATACTTTAATCCATTCTCTGTTTTTGGAGAGAAGATATAGTTGTTCTATCTGCTGATAAATATTCACTCTAGCTATGTAGTAAAATTAGTCATAATAATTTTGTTTTAGTAATGATGCAACTAGTTATAAAGACATGTTTCCATCTGCATAGTGATTGCGTTTTACTCGAGTTCTAAACAGTATCACATAATACAATAATATAATGTTAAATGTGCATTCATATAAAACACAGTTACATGATATGAATAGTATGTCCAAGACCATAATAGAGTCTGTGTCTTAATATATTTTAACTCCTTTCAACCACTACTCTTATATCCAGGTGCAATACCTGGGCATTTTATTTTTCTGTCAGAATGATTTCAAAGTTTTATTGGAAGATATTACAGCCAAAGGAGCCCAGATCCTGTTCCTGTTAAACTGGAGGCTTGGGGTTGCTAATGTCTCTCTCTTTGTCTCTCTCTCTTTCTCTGTCAAACACACTTACACACACACACACACACACACACACACTCACATTCAAAAATTATTCAGATATCTCAATAAAATATACATGTCATCTCTAACATAAATATAACACCCTCTTAACCCTGGTTTTTAAACCATATTTATAATCTCTCTCCAAATGTAACTTTTGGTTTTTCCAGAAGAGCAAAATAATAATAATAATAAAGGGAAAAATCAATATTTACTTATAGAAAAGCATCATACATACCATGTTGTGTAACAAGTCTCTAAAATAACTTTCTCTTTAAAAATGCAGAATTATCCAGAAAGTTCATCAATGACATTCATTGACTAAATTTAGTACCAAAATCATTTCTACTCCCCATCCTAGGAACTGAACCTTTACTAGTTTCCACTGTGTCAAGTCAAACAAGCCAAAGCAAAACAAAACAAATCCAAAACTGAACTGCCTCCTATGCTTTCACACACAGGCTCATCTCATCCTATCTGAAAATCAGTGTATCTAACCAGAAAATAAAACGATGGTAAAATATTGCGCTTGTGCCCAGAGAAATGCAAATTACTTAACTTAGAATGATTTCCAAAAGAGAAAGAAATGAGGGGAAAGGGGGTTGATCCCAAAGAATAGTTTTAAGTCCTTGAATTTACTCACCAGTTTCCCAGATGCAGGGTCAGTAACAAGAACATGAGCCTCACCACTCTACTTTGACTCCACAGAAGAAAGGGAGAGAAGAGAAAAGCTTTCCAAGAACCCATCAGGATCGCTTTTGCCGCTCAGTTCTCCAAGAGAGGACTTTTTCTCCACCTCAGCACCAGCCAGGAGAGTACGGTGGGGATGAGTGTGGCTCGGCAGTACACCTCCCAGCCAGGTAGGATGCGACTCCCAGCGGAATTGAGCCGGGGAGCCAATCAGACACAGAGGATGCTGGCATAAATTATCTGAAAAAGAGTTGGACCAATCTACGGCCCAAAGAGGCGGGGCTTCTCCTACTAGAAATCGAGCCCAGTGGGGAAAAGGGCTCCGTTTTTCCCAAAAGAAAAACAAACCTCTTCTCTCTCTCAGCCTCAGAGAAACGTTTGCGTGGCCTTGACAGATTCCTTCCCTGGGGAAAGAAGCTTCCTTCTCCCCGCTGGCCTTCCCTCCTGCCTGCCACTATTTCGGGGGTCCCTGCCTCTTTTTCTCCCGCGTTTGAATTCGGAGTCTGCCTTCCCAGAGAGACGCGTGGCAAGCTTACACAGTACCTAATCTGTTTTCCCCAGGCTCACGATGGTTCTGCTAATTTTTGTTAATTATCGTTGTTAATTGTGAGTGTTGGGCGTTGTCTCATTTCGCTTTGCAGTCCCGGTACCTGGCACAGTGCCCGGCACAAATGAGCTCTCAGGAGATGCTGAATATCTAATTGAATGAATGAATGAGCGGGCTCGGTGCATTCCTGATAATCACGTTTCCACCCCCCTTCCGCTGCCTTTATGAGTGAAAAGATTGGCAGTCTCCTCTCTCAGGGCACTAAATCATGCTCCGGAATAATGCCTGGCATGAACTATCTCATTTTACAGAAACATAAAGAAAAATTCTATTTTAAAATGGTCCTCTTAGCCACAGGAGCTGAGACCTCTTACATGGGTAATCCTTGCTCTCTGCTCCCTCTCCAGTTGCCTTCCCGTTTGTTGAGCTCCCGTGTTTGGTACCTAACTTCAGAGGCTCTGCTTTGAGTTTGCAGCAGAGCCCAACAGTTGCCATGGCAACCAGAAGCCTCTGGCAGCCTGAACAACTGTAGAGGCAAGACAGTGGTGGTGCTGGTTGTAGAAACAGGCTGTCTCTGCCCAGCCATCTTCTGCCTTTATGCCTTCCTCAATCCCTGCTTCCCACTGAAGCCACCTGGAGGTGAGGTCTTTGGTTGTCTTACTAGTTACCCCACAACCACTTGCAATTGACCAGTTTCAGGGTGAGCAGGCAGATAAAAAGAGAGTATTTGTCTCCAGGCAAATAATTCAGGGCAGAAGAAACAGTGTTTGTGCATAAGCGTAGGGTAACTGTTGCTACCTTATCTTCTGAAATCACTTAAAGGAACTGGATGGTAGTAACGAGGTTACAGATATTTCCTGGCCCAGAATAACGGTGCAGTGCCGGGCTTTTCTCTCCTCTCTGACTGACTCTCCATCTTTTTAGTCTCTGAAAATAGTATTGACCTCCTTGTTTTTCTTCTCCTACTAAACATTAATTAGGCAGCATTATTCTTTTCAACAAAGCATGTTAGTCAAGGTAACCCATACCAAATAATTTATTTAACAATAAAGTTTCATTATAATAGATTCTGAGGTGAATAAATTTAGTTAAAAGTTGAAGTCAATATAAATCTGAGTAGACTTTCTGCTTTAATTAGGAATGTGCTTTGTATAGTTATTTAACTGTTTCATTGGATGCCCACACTAATTCACTGATCTGATTAGCCAGGGAACTAGAAATTAATTCACTAGAGGTATGTAGTGAATAGCAAACACTTGCCTTGTTACTCTTTGCATTATGCTAAGATTAGGTAAGATTTTTGCATATTTTAATGGGGATATGATACTGCATAGTGTTATACAATAGTATTCGATAGTTCTTCCATCAAAAATTCTTAACAAGGTTTCACTCTTATTGTTCTTATATATAACTGAAAGAAGCTGAGAACAGTTAAGTGAAATTAATGGAGGAAGGGTGAAGGATATACCCTTGCATGATTACACGTTGCCTATTTACTCTTACAGAAGATAAAGGCCTGGAGTAATTTCCAGACTGGGAAATTTCCTGTATTTTCCAAACTCTAGATTTTTTACATTTTTATGCTGAAATATTTTCAAATTTATCTCACTCCTTTCTTTCAAGCAATTTTATCTATTTCTATCTCTTTGATTTTTTAAATTTCCTTTCTATAATATATATCTTCTGGAAAACTGATCCAATTCTGCTGCTATTGTTAATTATAATTCCCCATAAACTGAGTAAAAGGGATCTGGGCCCTCCCGAATCCGAAGAAAGAATAATTATTTTGAATATCAGCCATGTCTTGGCCCTAATATTCTGTTTCATTTGATTTTAATAAACCAGATTGGAGAGGTGACATATATTGTGAGTCCCAGAAAAAGCCGAGTAAGTATACTATACTTAATCAAACAAGCATAGTATCTCACAAGATAATACTCAAGAAAAAACAGATCAGGTGTCATGCACAATTCCACTTTCTGAGGCCAGAAATTGCTATAGGTGAGGAACTGCAGAAAGATCTCTGTCTTCCACTGTGGCAGTCATTTCCAACTTCAGTCATTTGACCCCATGAGCTATTTATCAGTATCTGGAGATATTTTCCATTGTCACAAATTGGGGGGTGTGTTGTAAGCTATTGGCATCCAGGAGTAGAGTCCAGAGTTGCTGCTACACAGTCTAAAGTTCAAAAGAAAGCTGTCCTACAACAAAGAATTAAAATTGTAACAAAGTTCAAATTGTAGATGAAATGAAGTTGAGAAGCCCTGAAGTATGTATGAAGGAGATAGGTAACCAGATGCCACTGTAGTTGGTGATTCCTTTACACCGTCTTTGAAGTCACAATTCCCCTCCTCCTTCCTTTGGTAGTGTGAGCTACAACCACCATCACTCATTTTGTATCTAGCTGCAATGACTATCAGCTCATGGTGCACAGGAAATTTCTGTCTTCCAGAATTTGTTCAGGTATTATCTTAGAATAAAGTGTTTGAGATTCCCTATTAAAAATACAGAGTCATGGGCTTCTGTCCAGACTTAATGAATTAAGATTTTCAGGAAGAACCTCTGGAAGTCATCAGGCATCAGAAAGTTTGAGAATCATTGTCCTATAATAATCTCATAATATAACCAGTGAGACAGTGACCTGATTATGTATGTGCAACCCTGGCCCCCAAAAAGTCAGGTTTCGACATGATTCACCTGGCCATTATTAATTTATTTGTTAAAAATATGCATTGAAAAATTCTGATGTCAGACAGTATGATGCCTGACCTTAAGGATAAATTGGTGAACAAGATTTACAACTTTGTGCCTCAGTTTCTTCACTTATAGAAAGGAAATAAGAATTATATTTAGCTGATAGGGGCACCTAGGTGGTTCAGTGGGTTAAGCCTCTGCCTTCAGCTCAGATCATGATCTCAGGGTCCTGGGATTGAGCCCCACATCAGGCTCTCTGCTCAGCGGGGAGCCTGCTACCCC
Organism: Mustela nivalis; assembly: GCF_964662115.1. NCBI lineage: Eukaryota > Metazoa > Chordata > Mammalia > Carnivora > Mustelidae > Mustela > Mustela nivalis. Next base: position 29,356,428 of record NC_139023.1, on the reverse strand, counting down.
CTCTCTCTCTGCCTGCCTCCCTGCCTACTTGGGATCTGTGTGTGTGTCAAATAAATAAATAAAAATCTTTTAAAAAAAGAATTATATTTAACTGACAGACTTGTTTTAAGGATTAAATGGATTAATATATGGGATCACTTTAAACAGTACATGTATATTAGAAATTACTAAAAAAATGTGAATGGGTAAAGAAGATGTGGTATTTACATATACAATGGAATACTATGCAGCCATCAAAAGAAATGAAATCTTGCCATTTGCAATGGCATGGATGGACCTAGAGCGTATTGTGCAGAGGGAAATAAGTCAATCAGAGAAAGACAATTATCATATGATCTCCCTGATATGAGGAATTTGAGAGGCAGGGCAGAGGGTTGTGGTGGGTAGGGAAGGAAAAAAATGAAACAAGATGGGATGGGGAGGGAGACAAACCATAAAAGACTTTTAATCTCACAAAACAAACAGGGCTGCTGGGGGGTGGCAGAGTAGGGATAGGGTGGCTGAGTTATGGATATTGGAGAGGGTATGTGCTATGGTGAGTGCTGTGAAATGTGTTAACCTGGTGATTCACAGACCTGTGCCCCTGGGGCAAATAATACATTATATGTTTATACAAAAATTTTAAAAAGGTCATTGTGGTTAACTCACTGAAAGTAGTTTTCAAATCTAATTCATTACTCCAGCTCTAAGCAAAATGCTTGTCATCAAGTAGTTATTTCTAGTAGCTATAGTCTAATAGGGGGAGTGGAGAGTGTTGGGGGACACTTGTTCTCACCCCACCCTCAACGTTATCATGATACCTGGTTTCTCCAAAACAAGAAGACACTAGCATTCTGTTCTAGTTCTCCCAGAGCACTTGTACTTCAGTCAAGACAATAACAGGTTCCTAAATTTATTCCTCAGTATCATACTTGTTTTGTCTTGTCAGATGCTCCTCCTTTGCCTGGTTTTTATTCTTCCTGGTTAAATTTAGGGCTCATCTTTTCCCCCAAAGCCCTTATTGATTATTCACTCCATACTAGCCTGTCCTATATTAATAGTTAAATTCTACTGAATGTTTACTATGTATGAGCAGGATTATACTTAACAGTTCTAAATTACATGTGCATATAGTCCTCTATTTACTTAAAGCAACAACTTTATATGGGTAACATAGAATATAATACCATTTTTGGCAAGTATCTGGATTGCGATCCAAACCTTAAGTTTTGTGCTTTTAAATTTTGTACTAAAGAGAGTCATAGTGCTTATCAGACCTCATATTACAATATGTGTATCTTCACCTTTCTCTCCCTAGAGTGCAACACAATGAAGGCAGAGATTTCATTTATTTTCATCACCCCCTTTGTCCAAATCAGTGGCTAGCAAGTAATAGACAATAAGTATCTGCAGAAAAAATAAGTATTCAATGTAAAATCAAATGAATAAACACATTAATGGCTTTAATCCTTTTTATATATTTCTGGAGCCCTTACAGGATCTTTCTTCAACACCATCAGTCTCAAGTGCTCATCTCTAAGTAGAAGAAATCTAGATTTTGTTGCTTAATTTATTTCTTCCCATGGTACCATGAGAATTAATTACTTCTATTTATAGATCAATATGATCAAAATTAACAAATCAAGTCATCTTTATTTATATAATCAAGTTATTACTTGAATCAAACAGAAGAGAGAGCCAGCACAAAGAGATTTCAAGACTGAAGGCACCGACTCTTGTCAATCTGTTCAACCTTCTGAATCCTGTATGTGGCCTCTGAAATGCAGCCAAGAGAGGGAGTTCAGAAGCTGATCCTTGGTGGCAGATGGCAATGGATCTATGGCTTCTAACCCTAAGTCCGTCCCATTTTTTTTGTTTGGTTCTGTATTGTAATTTTTTAATAAAGATCTTATTTATTTATTTGACAGAGATCACAAGTAAGCAGAGAGGCACACAGTGGCGGGGGGTGGGGCCATGGGGAAGCAGGCTCCCTGCTGAGCAGAGAGCCGGATGCTGGGCTCAATCCCAGGATCCTGAGATCATGACTTGAGCTAAAGGCAGAGGCTTTAACCCACTGAGCCACCCAGGCACCCCTGTATTATAATTTCTTAATACGGCTTTCCATTGCTGGTTATCTCTACTTTTTCTTGTTTCTTCCATATTTTCCATTCTATCTGATTTCCCCACTCATATGCAAATATGCTCATGTATAACATTAAAATATGCATCTATACATATTAACCATGTCATTTCCCACTCTGTCTTCCATGGTTATCACTTTCTCCCATTAATAGCCATCCTTCCCTACTTCTTCAACATTCATCACTCACCAAACTCTATGGTCTGCCTTCTGCCCTCATGACACCAATACCTCTATTTTGCTGGATCCAGTAGATGTTCTGCTTAGTCAGCTTGTATGATCTTTCATCAGCATTTGATCCAGTGGGCCATTTCCTCTTTCTTAAAACACTCATACATGTCATGGTACCATGCTTTCCTGGTTTTTCTCTTGCATCTTTAGCTAACTGTTTTTAAGCTTCTTTACATATCTTCACATTCTTTACATCTTTACATGTTTGTTCTATCTGGTCTCAATGTTGCTCAAATATCAGTTCAACTTATTTTTGAGTCACACTCTCACATGCAGCAAACTCATCTATTTCCCGAGCTCTGTATCTATATCTATATTTATATTTATATCTATATCTATGTATAACATTTAAAAAAGGAAAGTGGCACTTGGTTAAACAGTTTTTTAAGCACCTGACTCAATTTCAGCTCAAGTTATAATCTCAGGGTTGTGAGATCAAGTCCCACATCAGGCTCTGTGCACAACAGGGAGTCTGCTTGAGATTTTTTCTTTCCCTCTCTGTCTGCCTCTCCCCCACTCTCTCTAAAATAAACAAACAAACAAACAAACAAGTAAATAAATAAATAAATAGTCTTTAAAAAAATAAAAAAGGAAATTATTCCCTTCAAATCACATTGTAAGTCTGGAATTTTTACTGGGCTTCAGACACGTATATCCAATTAGTCAAACTGAAACCTCACAGTTTTTCTAGATATACACATCATCTAATATATTATGAACTCTTTCCAGATCTTATCTCCAGTCTATCCAGTGTAAATAGATTGCAGTGACTCACAATCTCATAAATAAGAAGGTCCTTGTTCAAACTTAAGATTGTCTACTATTGGGGTGCCTGAGTGGCTCAGTTGGTTAAGCTGCTGCCTTCAGGTCAGGTTGTGATCTCGGGGTCCTGGGATCGAGCCCTGCATCAGGCTTTCAGCTCAGCAGGGAGCCTGCTTCCTCCTCTCTCTCTGCCCACTTGTGATCTCTCTCTCTGTGTCAAGTAAGTAAAATATTTTTTAAAAAAGTTTGTCTACTATTAATTGTGTAAAAACAAGAATCTTATTCATTTTTAATACCTTAATTCCCACAAGATTGCATAAAAAATGAAATTAGTCAACTTATATAAAACTCTTAGAACTGGGATGGGCACACAGTAAGCATTAAGTTAATCTTAATTATGGCAATTGTTACTACCATTTTCCAACTTCTTCTATTTCTACTGCCAATTAATCCAAGCAGCCATCCTCTTTTACTTGGACTACTAAAACATCTTCCATTTCCAATCATACCAACCTCTGATTTATTTTTTATATAATCACCAGTTGGTATAAATTGATTATGTTCTGTGCAAATAACTCAGTGATTTCCTAGTGTTGGATAAAACTGTAATATTTGCATTATGGCCTTTAAGAACCTCTAGCTTCTGGTCCTTCCCTTTCTCCCCTACTCCATTTAGTACCCCTATCCTTTCTTCAAAGTGTTCCAGCCAGAACGACCCTTTTTTGGTTTTTTCATTGTTGTGAGTCATTGATACCTTTGGGGTTTGCAGGTGATTTACCCATACCTGGATCACACCATTCACCCTTCACCCTTCAACTGATTATTGTCCTCTTTTCAGTCAGCTTAACTGGTACATTTTCAAGCAAGCCCTAGTTCCCCTATTTAAATTAAGTCCTCCATTATGCCATCCAATAGCACGCAGTACTTTTCCTTCCCTTTTTTTCCTTCCCTCGGTACTTTTCCTTTCCTTCCTCAGTACTTTTCCTTCTTTCCTTCACTTGCTATATTTTATAATTCGCTGATTTATTTGATTTAAGAAATAGTCACTAAGCACTAGGGTTTCGAGCATTCTTCTATGTACTAAAGATGCCGTAATAAACAAATCAGTTTCATGCCCTCATGGAGCTAATATTTTGTTGAGCTTCCTATAATGTAAATTGCATATATCTTCATTTTTAAACATATTTTCCATAAACATCTGTTTAATTTTTGTCTGTTATTTAGGCTGTCACTCCTTGATAACCAAAAATTTTATCTCTTCCTCTTTTTGCTCACTGTCCCCAATTATCTGGTATACTGCCTCATCAGAGCTATTTTCCGAAGAAATGAATGAAGGAAGGAATGGAAGTACATGAAAGTTGGAATTACATCAATAAACCTTGTAAACATCACCAATCACATAATTAAGTTATATTTGCAAAAAGATGAAATGTAAAATTAGGTGACATGAATTTAAATCCTGTCTACATTATTTTTTGTGATTTTTGGCAAGCCATGACATCTCTCAGTTATTTCACTAACCTAAGGTTTCTTAGTTGGAAAATAGAGATGACAATTACTCCTACCAAAATGGATATGAAGGTTAAAAAAATAACTTTAGTATTACTCTTTGTAAATCATTAAATAATATAGAAATATTTGTTGTTGATATTATTATTATTATTTGATGATTAATACAAAATTATGGTAAATAAAGAAGACATGACAAAGAAGTACAAGATATCAAGAGCTAAAAATGATACAGTCCTGTATTTCTCTAAACATTGGATATCTTAAATTATTTAGATATCTTAACTTATTGAAAGCCTATAACAATCCTGGGAGACATTTACTACTACAATTCCTTTGTAGTGGCGAAACTAAACACTAGAGATTTACTTCCCCACATCACATAACAAGTAAGAGGTAGAGCTGAGATTTAAATCTAGAGGTTCAGGTTCCAGAGTCCATGTGTCTGACCTGCTATGTGGTATCGCCTTTTAGATGACCAATAAGTCATGATCTCAGCTTTGAAGGAAATCATCCCTATGTCTGCCAAGACACCTCTCCCCTCTCAGGTTAACCAACACTGTTATTTCAGTGACTACATACTAGGGCATCATTATTGTGAAAACCTTTCATATTTTATTTTAAAGGGCCAGCCCATAAAAATGTCAAAGGTGGAAAAGAGTTTTGAAGAATGACCCTCAAGCAGCCATGTTTCAAAGGAATATAGTCCTGTTCAGGATATGAGACACTAACAGGAAAGAGATCCAGCCCTTGGAGATTCATCAAAGCCTGACATTTAATGAAAAACCTAAAGGTCTTGATGGAGCTTTATTATATCAATTACTCATAGAGTCTAACATATTTTATTTTTAAGAAATGCCTTGCTGGCAGGACTGGCATTGAAATAGTAGCCCCAGAACATCTTTGAATGGCCTTATCCAATACCTAACTCCCTTAACATCCAGTTTATAGACCACATTTTGTCTATTTGTGTCGTTTTGACTAGCAGCTAAAAAATAATATAGTTTCTTATGGCCATTAAGGTCCAGAGGTTCTTCAAATGCTTATTTCCCCCATATATTGTCTCACTATAGCCCTTGGTTCAGCAAAAAACATAACAACTACAGGTAAATACTGGAAAACCATGTACAACCCTCAAGTCTCCTCTTAGCTGTGTGATGAGGTGCCATGCATGCCAAAAGGATTATTTTATTGACATAAATCTGGGGAGTCTTTATAAGTATAAGTTCTAAGTTTTTTGGATTATGGTGGAAGGATTATAATGTTGGATTGTCAAAATGTGTTAAATGAGCCCATGTACTAAGCAAAGATTTTGCATTCAATATGCTAAACAAGGGTCTGAGAGTATTTGTAGCAGTTTGCTTTAAAGGTTGATTAAGCCTTTTACCAAAAGGTAAGGAATGATGATGTTACAGTATTTTTGATACTGAAAAATAGGTATCCAAAGTTTTGGGAAGAAATGGTTGTTAGCATGGATTTGTCCCACTCACCAACTCTAATCTATGCACCTCCGTTTGTCCAAGGACACTTCCTTAGCCTTAATGTATTCCTCAAGGAATCTCCAGCAGCCAAGAAAAATTCTGGGGTAGCTATTACCTGTAGGCCGGGGATGACAGTGGCAAATGGTGCCATTGAACTGGATTCCCAAAATCCAATGGGGATAATGGAATCCCAGGATTCCCCATATTCAGTGGGTGTGATAAAACCCCAGGACAGCAGGAACTGAGTGACAACACTTAATCACTAGAATTAAAGTTGGTATGGTTACAAAAATGGAAAGTATAGGCAGTACAGTAATCATTATGGTTTGATCTGTAGAGGTCCTTGTTGTTAGTCAACTGATCATGGTATCTTTAGGACTAAAGCAGATGGTCAGTCTATAGAATCTTATTGATTTGTATAGTCAGAAAAACATTAGGTCTGCTGAAGAGAGATATCATTTGATTTCCACAAGATAGTCCAAGCCCCTCAACCTATTTTTACTCTTGAGACAGTTTTCTGGACCCAGAGTCTCTTAATAAAGGGGATATTGGATTCCTTGAAAAAGGTTAAGACCACACAGACAAAAACTTATTCTGTAAATCTACCTCTTAGCCTTCCTCCAAGAAATGTGGCCAACGTTTATCAAAGTGACTATGTATCGTAGAAGTTGCCTATCTAGACAGTGAGGCTCTAAGGCCCTAGTTCTAACTGACAAGCAATTCCTGGAAATCCAAAATGTAATGTAGTCCAGTAAACAGACATCTATAGAGATAACTGAATGTACGGTTTGGTTACCATAGTAGGCCTGTGTGCACCTAAACTCATCATGTGATTTTGTCCCAGCTATAAAATACATGGTTATGAGCACGGACCCAGCGACTGGCAGAAAACCAGATTAGTTCCTTGGCTAGTAGAGAAAAAAACAAGTAAAGGCCATAGAACTACCTTTATCTACCAACATAATAAGATGTAATACCACACTTCTACCACATCAAGGACTTAAAAGATGAAGGAGTAGTGCTTCTTAAGACATACATATTCAGTTTGTCTAGATGGCTTATGTCAAAGGTAGACAGATGTGAAAGAATAACAGTGGATTATAAAATACCTAAGTAGGTAATTATTCCATCTCCTGACAGGTGGTATTTAGCAGATATTTTATTGGTGAAAACATTATATAACATATAATATTTATATACATTATTTACAATATATATTATTATATTATATTATTATACATGTATATATAATAAAATTATATATATAAATATATATAATATATTATATTATATATTATTTACAATATATAACATAATTTTCTGACTTTTAGCAGAGGGTCAGCAATTCACTGTTGCTGAGGTACCTCAGGACTGAATCTAACAACTGTCCTGAGGATATCATCTAGTCTAAAGGCACTTCAAAAAAACAGTTTTTTTTTTTATTGTATAAGACAACATACTGTTCCATTACATAGATGGCACCATAATGATTGGACCTGGTAAATAAAAGAAGGAACTATTCTAAACACCTTAATGAGACACAGGCTAACTGAAGGTGATAAAGGATTCGACAAAAATTAAGGGCCTTACAACATAAATGAAATTTCTAGGGTTTCAATGTCCTGGACATGTTCTGATATCCCTTTGGAGGTGAAAGTAAATTTGCTGTGTCAAGTTCTTCCTATTATTAAAGAAAGAAGAGAATGTCTCTGGATTTTGGAGGCAACATATTCCTTATTCAGGTTTATTAGTCCAACCCATTTGCCAGGTAAACTTAAAGTTTGTTCTTTATTAGGGTTTTTATAATTTTTTATCAGCACTCAGAAAAGAGAAAATTCAGCAATAAGTTTAGATTATTGCATAAGCTGCTTTACTACTTGGGCCAAAGGATATTACAAATCTAATTATATTCAAAATGATGGTAGCAGATAGGGATAGTGTATGGTACTGATGGAAAAACTCTTCTTAGTGCATCACAAAGTAGACTTTTAAGATTTTAGAGCAAAGCAATGCCGTTCTCTTCAGATCATTATCTTGTTTTAGATAGAAGTAGACTCTGACTTGCTACTGGTCTGTAGCAGAGAATGAGCACTTCCCATGAGCCACCTAGTTATAATACAACCTGAGCTACCCTTCACCAATTGGATTGCTGGGCATGGAGAAGTCTATCATCAAATGAAAGAAACGCACATGAGATCAGACTTGAGTGAAACCTGAAGCCATAGATTAAGTCACATGAGCAAATGGCTTAGACATCTACAGCCCATAATCCAGCTCCATTACCCCTCTCTCTCGATTATTATCCATAGAACCCCATTAGGAGTTTCCTATGACTAGTAAGTGACAAAGGAAAAATCAAGCCTTATTTACAAGTGACTCTCTAGGATTGACTAGAAGCACCCCAAAGTAGAAAACAGTAGCTCCATCATTTCACTTTATGGTGCCTCCAAATAAAGTGCGGAAGAAAAGATCTCCCAGCAGGCAGAATTTAGGAGTAGTACACCTGTTCTGTTGATTTTTTTTTTTTCTCCTTAGAATGAGAGATGGTAAGAGGCAGAACCCACACTGATTCATAGGTTGTGATTAAAATCAGAGATTGGAAGGAACACATTGGAAAAATAGTGACAAAGAAGAAATGGAAGAGCTATCTGGGTAGATGTCTCTGAATGCGCACAGAATATCAAGATATTTTTTCGTCTATCTATGAATGCTCAGAAAGGAGTAGTTGCAGCAGAATAAGATGTTTATTATCACATGAACAAGATGATATGTTGTCTGGCTTTCAGCCTCTTTCCCCAAACACCCTGGTCCTTACAGACTGTCTCTCACATAAAGTGAACATGGCAGCAGGGATGAATGTTATGCCTAATACCAACAGCATAGATTCAACAAATATAGTCTGACTTACAGTTTTCCAGCTTTTTTTTTTTTTACTTTTTTTATTATGTTAGTCACCATACAGTACATCATTAGTTTTTGATATAGTGTTCCATGATTCATTGTTTGCGTAAAACATCCAGTGCTCCATACAATCCATGTCCTCCTTAATATCCATTTTACTTATTTATTTGAGAGAGAGAGAGAGAGAGAGCTGGGGAAGGAGCAGCGGAGAAGCAGACTCCCTCCTGAGCAGGACCCTGGGATCATATCTGAGATAAAGGCAGACACTGAACCGACTGAGCCACCCAGGCGTCTAAACAATTTCCCAGCTTTTTAATAATAGATACTAATACTCAGTCCCCGGTATGGTACCATTTCCCAAGGGCTTTAACTAGCGGCCTGGGAATAAGTTGATTAAGTAAAGGCTATGAGAACCTGCATAAAAATCACTAAATACAATGTCAAAATGTAATTGATACATATTTGTTCAGTGATTATACAAGTAAACTACTGCTTTGCTGAATTTATCACCTTCTCAAGAACGTTAAAATAATTCCAAGAACTTAGGAAGTATTTATGAACCATTATAATAGTTATCCTTCTCTTAGGGTTTGATCGGCTTATAATGAAAGGGTAGATGGGATTCACAGTCTCTGGAACTTCTTCTTACACAAATAAAATATATGTTTTGTTTTGTTTTGTTCCTGGGAAGAAGTTTCACTTCATTCTCATTGATTCAGCAAATATGGACTACCTACAGGGATCCTTACTCAAAAGTTAAGAGCTATTGGCCTAAAGTACCCATATAGCTATTGATTTGCATGTATGCTGATCTTCCTTCTAGACCTACCACCAACATTATTTAAATTTTAAGCATAGTGCAATTACCATGAATTCAGATATCCTTAGAATAAAAAGGGTAAGTGTGATCAAGAAACAAAGTCAGACAGTAAGACTTATCCACACTAATTTACACATGGAATGCCACAGAAGTTTTGTTTTGTTTTTCATAAAGGAATTCAAAATAGAAATTGGTACTTTGAGATAATTTCATCAACATTAACCCTCTTCTGTAGTTCAGTTGCCTGCCTTATAAGAACTTTCTGCTGACAGGGCGGAGGAAGGTCATAGTTTTGATGTCCTTCTAGTCTATGTTACTTCAATCTGTCTAGTAGCTGCTGTCTTTGTGGGTTTAAAGTTGTTTGGTCAACCAAATAAGAACACTATAGATTGAATTGATCAATGTCACCTTGAAGGGAGATTAAAAGCTCTTTTTTGCAAGGCAGTGAAATACAAGAGCTAGGAGAGAAAGTTTACTAATATGCTGAATAGCAGAACTAAGTTTTGAAAAGCCTAGATGCAGAAATTAATATAAAGAAACTATTTAAGTTATTTTAAATCATGGTAATTGAAATGTAATTTGCAAATGGTAAAATTTTCTATTTAGATGTACAATTACACAAGTTTTAACCAATGGATACAATTGTGTAACCACTGTTGCTGTGAAGACGTAGAATATTCCCATTATTACAAGTTTCACTATGCACCTTTGTAGTTAGTCCATGTCACGCCTGGCCCTGGAAATCACTGACTTGATTTCTACATCTATACTTTGCCTTTTGCAGAATGTAATATACACAGAACTGTAAAGTATGCGATCTTGTATGTCTGTGTCTTTCATTTTCCAAAATAAATTTATGATTCTGCTTTATTAGGTGTTATCAATACTGGTTCCTTTATTGTTAAACAATATTTAATTGTGTGTCTGTATCAAGATTTATTTATTCATTCACCAGTTGATGCATATTTTTTCTTTATGCATATAGTTGCTGCTATAAATGTTTGTATATAGGTCTTTTTCTGGATATATGTCTTCATTCCCTCAGCTAGATGCCTGGGAGGGGGCTTCCTGGTTGCATATTATATTATTATAGTATATTATTTATATTATTTATATCACTTTCATATTTCATCTATATCATGTTATATACATAATAAGTGCATCTTAAATATTATACATGAAGTGCTAAATTGCTCTCCAAAGTGGTTGTACCATTTTGCTTTCCTGCATTCAATGTATGAGAGTGGTTCTACATCCTTGTCAAGACTAAGCATTGCCATTTTTTTAGTCATGCTAATATGTATATAATCAATCTCATTTGGGTTTTGATTTGCATTTCCCCAATAAATAATGAACTTCCTGAGTGTGTTTGTTTGCAATCTATGTCTCTTTTATAAGGAAAAGTCTGTTCAATTCTTTTCTACCTTTAGTGGATGTATTATTGTTATTATTATTATGAATTATGAGAGTTCATACAAGCCTTTTAATGGATATAAACATATTGTGCTTCATAGATGCCATGTTTTGTACAAATTGAAGTTTTGTGACAAGTCTGCATCAGGCCAGTCCGTTTGTGTTATTTTTCCAACATTTGTTCCTTTGTGTCTCTGTGTCACGTTTTGGTAAGGCTTACAATATTTCAATTTTTTCATTATCGTTATATTTGTTATGGTGATGTTACTATTGTAATTGTTTTGGGGAACCATAAACCGTGCCCATATAGGATGACAAATTTAATTGATAAATATTGTGTAGGTTCTGACTGCTTCGCTAACTAGCCATTCCCTCTCCTTCCTCCTCTGCTCAGGACTCCCTGTTCCCTGAGATACAGCAATATTAAAATTAAGCCAGTTAATAATGCTACAATGGTCTCTAAGTGTTTATGTGAAAGAAAGCTGTATGTCTCTCCCTTTAAATCAAAAGCTACAAACGATTAAATTTAGTGAGGAAGGTATGTCAAAAGCCAAGATAGGTGGAAAGCTAAGCCTCTTGGGTCCACTAGCCAAGTTGTGAATGCAAAGAAAAAGTTCTTGAAGCCAACACAAAGTTCTATTCCAGTGAACACATGAATGATAAGAAAGAGAAACAGCCTTAACTGCTGATATGGAAAAAGTTTGACTGGTTTGAATAAGAGATCACCAGTCACAATATTCCCTTAAGCCAAAGGCTAATCTAGAGCATGACCCTAGTTCTTCTCAACTCTGTGAAGGCTGAGAGAGGTGAGGAAGCTGCAGAAGAAAAGTCTGAAGCCAGCAGAGGGTGCTTCATGAAGTTTAAGAAAGAAAGCCATCTCCAGACCATAAAGGTGCAAGGTAGAGCAGCAAGTGCTGTTGGAGAAGCTGCCGCAAGTTATTCAGAAGATTTAGCTAGAAATAGTTAAGGAAGGTAGCTACACTAAACAACAAATTTTCAGTAGAGATAAAATAGCCTTGTATTGGAAGAAGATGCCATCTTGGACTTTTAGAGCTAGAGAGGACAAGTTAATGGTGGCTTCAAGATTTCAAAAGATAGGCTGACTCTCCTGTTAGGGGCCTAATGTAGCTGGTAACTTTAAGTTGAAGCCAAGGTGCATTTACCATTCCAAAAATTCTAGGACCCTTAAGAGTTATGCTAAGTCTGCTCTGCCTGTGCTCTTTAAATGACACAACAAAGCCTGGATGACAGCACATCTATTTATAACATGGTTTACTGAATATTTTAAGCCCACTATTGAGATCTGCTGCTCAGAAAAAAGATTTATTTCAAAATATTACTGCTTGGGGGTAGCTGGATGGCTCAGTTGATAGAGCATGTGGCTCAGGGTTGTGAGTTCAAGCCCCACATTGGGTGTGGAGATTACTTAAAAATGATATCTTAAAAAAAAAAAAAAAAATATATATATATATATATATATATATATATATATATATATATATATATTCTTGTTAACAGTGAACCTAGTTACCCCAGAGCTCTGATGGAGTTATATGAGATTAATGTTGTTTTCAAGTCTGCTAACACAGCATCCATTTTGCATTCCATGGATCAGAGAGTAAAAATTTCAACGTTAAAGTCCTATTATTGGGTGGGGGCATGGGTGAGCCTGGTGACAGGTATTAAGGAGGACACAGATTTCATGGAGCACTGGATGTTATATGAAAACAATGAACCATGGAACACTATATCAAAAACTAATGATGTACTGTATGGTGACTAACATAATAAAAAATAAATGAGAAAAAAATAAAGTCTTATTATTTAAGAAATATAAATTTTGTAAGGATATAGCTGCCATAGATAGTTGATTCCTCTAATGGTGAGTAAATTGAAAATCTTCTGGAAGGATTCACCATTCTAGATGCCATTAAGAACATTTGTGATTCATGGTAAGAGGTCAAAATATCAACATGAACAGGAGTTTGGAAGAAGTGGATTCCAAACTTTATGGAGAACTTTGAGGGGTTCAAGACTCAGTGGAAGAAGTAGCTGTAGATGTGGTAGATATAACAAGAGAACTAGGACTGAAGATAGGACTGAGTTGCTGTAATATCATGATAAAACTTTAATGGGTGAGGAGTTCTTTCTTGGGGATGAGCAAAAAAAGTGGTTTCTTAAGATGGAATCTACTTCTGGGACACTTAGGTGGCTCAATTGGTTAAACACCCAACTCTTAATTTCAGCTCAGGTCATGATCTCAAGGTCCTGAGACAACTGGGTCTGTGTTCAGCACAGAGTCTGCTTGAGATTTCCTTTCTCCTGGTGAAAATGCTGCAAAGACTGGTAAAATGACAACAAAGCAATTAAAACATTACATAAACATAGCTGATAAAAATGCCAAGATTTGACAGGATTCCAATTGGGAAAGAAGTTCTACTGTGGGTAAAATGTTATCAAATAGCATCACATGCTAGAGAGAAATTGTCCACAAAAGAACAAATAGATATAGAAGTCTTCATTGTTGCCTTTTTTTCATTGTTGTCTTATTGCCACAGCCACCCAACCATCAACAACCACCACCATGATGTCAGCAGCCATTAACTGGAGGCAAACTTCCACCAGCAAAAAAGTTTACAACTCACTGAAAGCTCAGATAATGGTTAGTGTTTTTTTTAGCAACATAGCATTTTTTAAAATTAAGGTATTTATATTGTGTTTTTAAAACATAATTATATTACACACTTAATAGACTAAAATATAGGATAAACATAACCTTTATATGCACTGAGAAACCAAATAACTCATTTAACTCACTTTATTACAATAGTCTGGAAACGAACCTGCAGTATCTCTGAGGTATGTCTGTATAAAATTTGTAAATATTTTCTCCAATTATGTAGTTTGTCTTTTTATATCATTTAGCTCTTTGAAGACCAGAAATTTTTAGTTTCAATGAAGTACAGTTATCAATTTGGCTTTCTTTTATCGTTTCTGCTGTGTGTGTCCTGTCTAAAAACACTTTGCTGATTCCAAAGTCAAAAGGATTTTCTCATATGACTTCTTTAGAAGTAGTTGTGGTTTGTGGTTAATTTTATGATTCAATTTGTGTTAGTTTCTATTTACTTTGCAAATTATGCATCAAATCTTTTTTTGTGTGTAGATATCCAATTGGTGCATCGACATTCTTTGGAAAGACTATTCTTTTTCCATTGATTTTTTTTGTCACTTTCTGGTGGAAATTAATTTGTAATAAATGTGTAGTCCTATTTCTGGACTGTTTAGTCTGGTCCAGTGATCTTCATGTCTATCCCTATGCCAATATCAAACTCTCTAGATTACTGTAGATTTAAATCTTGAAACCAACTATTGGGAGTTCTACTCTATTCTTGGTTTTCCAAAATTCTTTGATTATTTTAGGTTTTTTACTTACCTATAAATATTTTAGAATAAACTTTTCAATCTATAACAAAATCAAATCGTACCCCAACCCGTGGGGGGGGAAAAAAAAGCCCTGCTAGGATTTTGTTTGAAATTGCACTGGATCCACAAATCAATTTGGGATCATTGATATTTTAACAATACTGGAAGATACACTTTTTTTTTTTAAGATCTTATTTATTTGACAGACAGAGAGAGAACACAAGCAGAGTGAGTGGGAGAGGGAGAGGCAGGTTTCCTGCCATGCAGGGAGCCCTACGTGAGGCTTGATCCCAGGAACCTAGGATTGTGACCTGAACCAAAGGAAGCCACTTAGTGATTGAGCCACCCAGGCACCCCCTGGAGGATATACTTTTATGTGCATTTCTGTTTTTGCCTTTTTGGTGTTTTTTTTTTCCTCCAATGGTGTAATGAGGCAATAATTGTCATCTGGCTTGCATTATTTCTAGTCAATACATTTAAGACAATTTCTGTATTTTTCTTGATATGTAAAGTTTCCTTTATTTCCCTTGATTGCATTCATGATTTTCTTTTTTTATTTCTCTCCCCACATTTTGAATAAGATAGGTCCAGGTAGGTGGGGTTTGATTTGTCCTCTTAACATATATGCTGATAGGGGTCCTATGCTTTTCTTGGACATTATGTCTTCAAATATTTTCTCTGCACCTCAATTCTCTTCTCCTTCTGGTTCTCTACTTACACATATGCTTGCCTGTTTCCTATTGTTTCTCTGTTTGGGATTCTCTCTTTTTTCTTTTCTCTCTTCTTTTGTGTCAATATAATAATAAACCCGTCAAAGGAATTATTCATCTCCACGAGTGTTTTTTAAAAATTCTAGCATTTTTATTTTACTTTTTTAAGTTAGCCTACATTTTGTTAAATTTTTTCATATGTGTATAATGTCTACCTTTTTAAATCCTGTAATATTAATTTTAGTTGTTTACTTATAGTCAAGTATCAGGCCATTTCTGAGTCTGATTTCATTGATTGCTTTATCTATGAAAATAATTTTAATATTTTGTTTTATATTTTTGTGTGCCTCAATTTTTAAGTAAATATCAGAAATCATATATACAATGACAAAGATTAAAAATAATATTTATTATTAGAAATAGGTATACTGTTATGTAGGGGATGTGCTTATTTAGTTCATAGCTGAACTCAATTTGGGTTTTGTTATTGGTGTTGGTATCTTCAAGGATACTATGATGGTTAATACTATATGTCAACTTGACTTGACTAAGGGATGACTACATAGTTGATAAAACATTTTTCCCAGGTGTGTCTGTGAAGATCATTCCAGAAGAAATCAGCATTTGAATTGGTGGACTGAGTAGAGAAGATGACTGACCCTCACCAATGAAGGTAGGCATTATCTAATCTGTTGATGACTTGAATAAAACAAAAAGGCAGAATAAGGCAAGGCACGATTCATCTGCTTTCTCTGCTTGAGCTGGGACATAACTCTTCTCCTGCCCTTGGAAGTCAGTGCTTCTGATTCTTGAACTCTGGGGCTGAAAGTGATACTTTGGGCCTTTGGACTCAGATTAAGATTTGCACCATTTGTTCTCCTTGTTCTTGGGTTTTTGGGTTTGAACTCAAACTGCACCACCAGCTTATGCCTCCAGCTTGGAGATAACAGATCATGGGAGTTTTCAGTCTCCGTAATAGCACAAGACAATTTCTTATTGCAAATCTTTTCCTACACATCTGTATATGCATACCCTATTAATTCGGTTTCTCTGAAGAGCCCTGGCTAATACAGATACATAATTTTCAAATCCCTCTATCACTGGGCTGTTGTTACCTTGTATATAAGGCAAGGAGTACAGTGCTAGTCATTTTTTTTGGGGGGGGGTGTTTCTGCTCCTTTTCCATCTTTAGTCAGTTTTGCACACCTGCACCCTAAGTAGGATCTTTCTATACATTTTTGTCTTTTCTCAGGTGCCAGACTGTTGCTGCTTGAACTGCCTGCAGTGCACAGATGGTGGTTTGCTATTTCCCTGGTCCAGTCACAGTCTTGACTGTGTTGACCCTGTGTTACTAGACTTTGGAGTAGAAATTTCTGTGCTTTATTCTCTTCCTCCTCTTGGCAGCCAAACTCTTCCTTCTATATATGGTTGGTCTTGGGACAGTGTTTCCTATCTTTTCCCAAGGATACTAGATGTATACTTTATCATACATAGAATTCTAAGCCTCAGTCCCCTATTCCTCTCTTCAGGGGTAGAAGTTTTTGCTTCTATTCCTCCCCCAGAAGCAATGTCTTTTTCTGCATCCTGATGCGAAACTGTTTTCTGCCTCTTTCCTAGTGGTGCTGTCTTTTAGTTTGCAGGAAAGAAGCATCCAGGAAGACAGTCTGGGCTTTGAGCCTGTCACCACCATGTCACCCTCTGGCCTCCTATCGTTTCATGTTACAAAATATAACTTTCTCCATTTTTTTGTTTTGTTTTGCTTTGTTTTTATCTTGTCCTCAAACTTCCTTGTGAAAATAAGGTGCTATTAAGAAAAGCTTTCTAGGGACGCCTGGGTGGCTCAGTTCGTTAAGCAGCTGCCTTTGGCTCAGGTCATGATCCCAGCATCCTGGGATCGAGTTCCACATCAGGCTCCTTATTTCGTAGGAAGCCTGCTTCTCCCTCTGCCACTCTGTCTGCCTGTGCTCACTCTCTTTCTCTCTGACAAATAAATAAAAATAAAATCTAAAAAAAAAAAAAAAAAAAAGCTTTCTAGTTAACATGGACTCCCGTTTTATCTGGGAGCCCCTAGCTATTCCAAACTGGTGTGTTAGCCTGAGTTTACCTGTAATTATTCTTATTATTTATTTTTTTTTTATCTCTTCTTACTCAGTTGTATGGTGATATCCTTCCTCTAAACTGCCAAAAGTGGAACAGTTCTGTGTCCCCTCTGTCCTCTTTAGGAATTGGTTTATGTAGTTGCTTTTAACCTTAGTAGTCTGATGGGCTCAAAGAAAGTATTGATTTTGTAGATTATTAATCTTTTTCTTGTTGTTAGGGTAGCAGCGACATTCATTGCAGCTTCCTACATCCTAAGCAGAAATGAAAGTCTACTCTTAGCTGTAAAAAAATAATTATACAATGACAGAAAAAGTAAGGATTGGAATGATTATAGTCCATGTAAAAAGAAGTCAAAACACCACAGCTTTTATGTAAATGCATATCAAAATTTAATTAATAAAATCCTATTTAAAGAATAAGGAAAACAAAGTTTAAACTGAATGTCGAAGTAATGAAACTACATTTGTACATTTTAATTCTGGCTTTCCTACATAAAGAGGAACATTAAAAAATGAAAAGTTATGACATTTGAGAACAATCCAGGAGACTAAAGCATTAGTGTATGACACAGGTTGTTTAGGAGACAAATTAGAAATCAAATTAAGTAGCAAAATATGATAGCTATCTTGGTGTAGCTCCCTGTGGAGAATAAAGCTGGTACTTATAAGTAGAAAAGTGAATATGTATTCACTTAATAGGAATTAGTAAAAAGAGAAATGTAGTTTGAGATAAATGTTTTATTTATTTATTCATTTTATTTACTTTTTCTCAGTTCTTGTACTTTTCTAAATATGTGAGTGTAAACAAATTACTTAACCTCTCAGAGTTCAATATGCAGATTTGTAAAATGGAGACAAAAATATCAAATTGACACATTGGTTTGCCAAAGTATTTTTCCAATTTAAGACATGCTTTGAAATTGTTGGTTATCATTATTACCAAAAATTGAGGAAACCAACAATGAAGGAATGTATCATTTAGTATATGTCCACTATATGTTAGGCATACTCTTATGTACTTTACATAAATTATTCCATTTAAAATAAATTTATAAAGTTTTTGCATTTTAACCATTCTATCATCTAGTTTCTTAGATTATTGATCTCTGCCTCTGCTCAAATTCAGAGATTCATCACCATTTCTGTACCTAACTACCCCATCTCTGAAACTATAAATCAGTATTTAATACTCAGATCAGAAATATATTTTGTGCTGCTTGTCTCCTTTTCTTTGAGTTTGTCATTAGTGATTCTTCTTGCCATTAAAGTATTAAGAATTAAGATAGAAATTTGTGAGTCCATGAGAAAACAGCCAAGGATATATCTCAGTATACTTAATGAAGACCATAGAAAAGGAATACATAGAGTCTTAATGATACAAATATGTATTGTCTAACCCTGTTGATCAGAGCTCAGTGTTCTTTGTAAAGGTGTGATGTCAAAGCCATGTGAGAGGATTTACTATTGTGCTTTATACACAAACACCAATTCCATAGGATTTTATTTATTTCCAAAAATTAATTCCAAAAAATAGTTATAGTTGACTTTTTAAAAAATAATTGACTCTTGAAAGATGTGGGAGATAAGGCCACCAACCCTGTGAGGTCAAAATCCATGTAGACCTTTTGATTCCATGAAAAATTAATTACTAATAACCAACTGTTAACCAGAAGCTGATGTTACTGCTAACATAAGTAGTCAATTAATGCATACTTTGTGTTATGTATTATATGCTATATTCTTATAACAAGATGAAATCAAGTAAAGAAAATGTTAAGAGAATCATAAAGAAGAGAAAATACATTTACAGTAGTGTGCTGTATTTATTGAAAAAAGTCCACATATAAATGAACCCATATACTTCAAATCCATGTTGTTCAAGGGTCAACTGCATTTGATTCAAATAAATGAAAATGAAAATACTGGATTCAAGAGACTTGAGGTTCCTATCTTGTAAGGATTCTTAAAGGCTTATGAGTTCTATGAATTTCCAAGAAGGGTCATCTGAAATCTCCATCTTCATTCTGTTGTTTTGTTTTGTTTGTTTTCTTAGACTAGCTCACAGCTTAAAGATTCTACAGAATGTTTTACAAAACACTTTATTATATTAAAAAATGACTTCACTATAGTGTCTTCTCTGTATATTTCCCACACAAACATTTGATAGTTTTGGAACACTGGTTTAGCATTCAGTGATTTGACTTACTACACAAATATCTTTTATCTGAGATAAGAAGTAGATTTCACAATTGAAAAAGAAAATTGAGACCTGGGGGGGGGGGGGGAACTGTATCAGAAAAAGTAATTGAAAGCTTCTAGAATATTTGAAAGAAAAAAATTAGTTGAAATTAGATATTATTCTAAAATATTTGCAGACTCAACGTAAGCTACTGAGATTAAAAATTATGTCAGTATGTAAAATTAATAATATGTGCCATTAAAAGAACAATTACTTTTTAGTAGTATTTGTATTAAATCTCTTTGTATAGATTTTTCATTTCATTTAATCCTTAGAAGAAATCTTCTACTTTAATAGTATATTTATTTTATAAACAAAACAGAGGAAACTCAGAGAAGTTAAATAACTTGCCCAGGGTTACACAGCTACTTAATGGCAGAGTTGCTATTTAAATCTCAGATCTTCCTAACTCCAGAACCCTACTGTTTTCCACTATACTTCAAAAGGGTTTAAGTAGCTGCTTAAAGATAAGAGCATATTTGCTTCATTTACGTAACATGATGCCAGCAAAACATCAAAGAAGGATATTGCAAATTAGATACCAATGGTAAAAAACCATTCGTTTCTTTAATCATAAGAGAAACTTGAGACTTGAATACCCCAAATAACTAAAACCATGTTTCCTACCTATATTTAAAGATATTTTCTCAATCTTTCCTTTGTTCACTCTAATTTATTAGATGCGTGGGTTCGTTAATAGTACTTTATGATTGCAAATTAAACTCAGGATATCAGAATCTGCTAATGAAGAAAAATCAGTCTCACAACATCAGCTCAAGTGTCTTTATTATAATGTCTCATTAAAGAGATCATAAGCTTACTCAAAGACAAGATTAAATAATCACGATGTAGCAGAGGTGAACATACTTTATCAGGTATAGAAGTACAAGCAGTAAAGTTGACTGCAGTGAAATACTAAAAAATAAAAATCATTCATATAAGCAATATGTGCCATAGTCTCTGAATCTTTAAGTCACTGTCTGGTAATAAAATAGATGCTTGGTAATATCTCAAAGATATTTGCAGCTAGTATTATATAACTCAAAGCAGAGAAGAGTTCTGTCGGGTTATGATATTTCCTTGTAGGACAATTTCCAATGAAGTCTGCAGCAAATTCTGATAAATTAAGCTTACACTGAGCTTCACCTTATGCATTACATGTGATATTGACTAGTACACGATTAAAAAGTCAGGTCCTGAGCTATTGTTGATGATTCACTGCGAGTGTCATTTGTGCAAATGGGAGTTTTGTTTTATGTTGAACAGAGAAACTCTTGTAACCAAAGAGATTTAAAGTATAACTCATCTCTAGCTACCAGACAAAAGAACATTGATACGTTTGGGAACTCATGGATTCAATGTAGGCTCAAGAGACAAAATTATTCAGATCGGAGATAGAGATCAGTCATTACAGTGACAGGGAGAAAAGACTTCAGTAACAAGAGTCTTGAAGTGAAATATAAACATTTCAGAATTGACTGGAAGGGGGCACCTGGGTGGCTCAGTGGATTAAAACCTCTGCCTTTGGCTCAGGTCATGATCCCAGGGTTCTGGGATTGAGCCCCACATCGGGCTCTCTGCTCCGAGGGGAGCCTGCTTCCTCCTCTCTCTCTCTTCCTGCCTCTCTGCCTACTTGTGATCTCTGTCTGTCAAATAAATAAATAAAATCTTAAAAAAAAAAAAAAAGAATTGACTAGAAGACATGGAAAAGAACATGGTGAATGCCAGAAAAAAAAAAAAAACACAACAACAACAAAAACTAGAAGACAGCTTCTTTTTTATTAAAAAAAAAAAAGGTAAATGTTATTTATTACTTAATGCAGAGAAACTGGAAATCAATTTAAAAAGTCATCCTCCTTTTGAGTTCACTGGATAATAATGATATAGTAAATCCCATATACTTTTCATAAATGAGTGTAAACTTAGTTATGCCTAATAAATCCTTTTGTCAACTTCAAATATTTCTGAGTTAAAACAAAGATGAAAATACCTCAATACCATTTCATATAGATATATGAACCATGTGGATATTTTATGAATGTTAGAATTAAGATTCTTATTCCCAGAATGAAGAAAATCAGGGATAAAGTCTCTTTCTCGAATATTTCTGCCATAACAAACTTTAATTCTATTTGAGTATTATACCCCTCACAATAACATTTACCTCTGTACTCTGAAAAATTTATATTCTCTGCTTATCTTTTAAATAAGCTGAGATTTTGGAGGTAAGGAAATTGTGTATTATCCATCTTCATGTCTCTAGAACTTAATATATGCATGGAATACAATGAGTAGGCTCATTGAAATAAGCAATTAAGTAGAATGAATAAAGACTAATACAAAGAGAAGCAATATGTCATTGCATACATAGGACTGGAACATGGGTTAAGAATTGGTCTTAGATGGTGATTCTGGCATTAATGTAAGCATGTTTTAAGGCTTGATTCTGGCATTAATGTAAGCATGTTTTAAGGCTTAAGTTTCTGTGTTTGACATTGTAGAGCTTGAACTAGATCAGTTGTTTTTTTTTTTTTTTTTTTTAGATCAGTTGTTTTTAAACATTTGGTTTATTTTTTATTTTTTGTTTGTTTTTAGTTATAGAGTCCTGTTCTCAGAAGAAAACTTGCCACAAATCCCAATATATAAACAAAGGTGAAGACAGAGTTGAAGTGGATAAATCAGGGGCATAGGTAATGGAGCCCTGCCTGCTTCTTCCATTATTGTTTTTTCTTACACGTACCATTCAACGATAATCCTTAATCTCTTAAATGAGAATTGTAAATAGTCTAGTTGAAAACAACCTTTCTACTACATGATCTTTAAGCAATGGGTAGATTAAAAAATACTGTATTTGTAAAATGTGTTTTAAATAATAAAATATATAATATACAAATATAAATCATATAACATTAAAATGTTAATAATTTATAAATAAAAAAGCTAAATTAAATATATAAAATATAATAATGTAGCTTTTATAATTAACATACAATCACCGTACCCTGTTCTTGGCATGCCTGCTGTGATTGAGCAATTGTCAGGATTTCCTACATAATCCATTAAAATGATCAATATGATGTTAAGAATGTAAGATTTCCCTACTTACTTTTAAATGAATTTGCTCTCAGTCTTATAATTATGTGTGACCCCTTTTAATATACCTTCTCTTTAATGTCTAACCAAGTTGTAGCTACTAAGGGAGTATACAAAACAAGAAAGTTAATTCAATATTAAAGACTCTTTTTCAAGTGTGGTTAATTTGAGTTCCACAATTTACTCTTCAACTACTTTATAAGACAGTTTTCTTAATCTAATTAAATCATTGCCATACTCATGAATTTAATGAATGTACAGTTCTATAGTAAACGTTTCCCTAAAAAATCCTTAAAATATTAATGAAAAATAATTTTAAATTGTTATTACAGGTTTGTCATTATTTAAAAATGGTGCAGGTTGTGTTCTACTTGATAATGACTTTGTAATCTTGGCTTGAATGTGATTACAGATATTTAGTTCTTTCCTATTATTAATTTTTATTTTAGTAGTATGTCCTGATGAATAAAATACTTAAAAATACTATTTGACTTTTATGAAAATGAAAGACAAACACTTTTATGAAATTATTCACTGCTAAAGAAATAGAATAAAATCTTTCTCATATGTTTCAGTTGTAAAATTTAAACCTAACATAGGTTTTATAGTTTATATCTGTGAATTAAAAAATTATTTTGAATAAGTCTCATATATTCCTTTTCTACTTATATATTCAGCAAGAGAACATTAGTGTAAAAGATTCAGGTAAACACAGCCCTGAGTTTTATGGAAGCTATATAGTAAACAGAAAACAAAACCTCAGTTAATAATAATAATACCTACAGTTTTTTTGACACTCTTCTAATACTTTTAAAGATGTTAAACAGAAAGGAATTTAGTAATAAACTCAAGGTTTAAACCTCTTGGGAAAGACTCCCTAAACCTCTTCATGACGAGGAAATTTTCAGATCAGAAAGCCATTAC
Organism: Mustela nivalis; assembly: GCF_964662115.1. Classification (NCBI taxonomy): domain Eukaryota; kingdom Metazoa; phylum Chordata; class Mammalia; order Carnivora; family Mustelidae; genus Mustela; species Mustela nivalis. Next base: position 29,332,704 of record NC_139023.1, on the reverse strand, counting down.
TGCAATTATTAGCTGCAAGGCAACTGATTTATAGTTATAATCAGAAATTAGGAATTACCCTCTAGCATGTTGGATTCAGAGCCATTTCACTAATCTCCTAGAAGAAGAAGAAAAAAAAATCCTTTGGACCCCTCTTAGCCCAGTTAGTTTAGCTCATTTCCAAATTCAAATCTCACACTAATTCATCTGGTTGGCAAAACTGAAATCAGAAATGAGGTCCTAATACCTAGGAAACTGGGAAAGATAGTTTCAGCACATTTAAAAGAAATTGGAATAGTTTTTCAAGTGGACCAGTCTACCCCAAATACTGTTTTTGTGTACTAAGATGGTACATTATTTTACAAATTGAGATTGCTTGGTTCAAAAATTGGATCAAGGCAGAGGATCAAGGAAACCTATATATCTCCTCCAAGCCTATATATCATGAATTGGTATAAATATTATTTTTGTTAAAGCAAAACCCCTAATAGCTCTGGAAAACAAAAGTACACCATAAAGAGGCCATGTATTTTGGATAGATGATAATTTTTAAGAGCATAATGAAGAAGAAAGAAGACTGATGCACACCTACCACAATGCAGAGACAAAGCAAGCCACTGCAAAGGTTATTATAATTCCATGATATTCCAAAATTAGCACAAAGAAATAAGGGATGGAGAGGAACTCCTTAGTCAATTCTCAGAGTTAGTATTTAATTAATAATATACCTTCCCTTGAATTAAATGTGTTACAACAGCATTGCTGTCTAAAGAGTTTTATTAGCGTGTGTGTTAACAGGGGTCAGAGGTGGGGGAGTGACTAAAAGAAAAACATAAGAGAGCCTAGAAATTTGGGACACCTCAAAAAGTCAGTATCCCAAGAATAAAATTCTCTTTATTCCGGCAATTAAGAAGGCACATAACCATGCTTTCTCTGCTTCTCCCATATAGTCTCGAGTAAAACCTGCCAGGTAACACTTCACCTACTTACACAGAATATAAAGACAGCCTCCCTCTCCCTGTCCCAATTCTGGGATAAAAGGTGTTTGGGAAATCAACCTATACCACTTGAATGGACTTATATAGGTACATTAAGTACCTATATAAAGAAATCTGCATTTTCCTTCTTAATGTAATAAATTTTCTAGAATTTTGAGGTAATTCGTAAACCTAAAGAAAAGGACAAAAGTGAGTGACCAAAATAACTGAACCCAGAAGAAACAAAACAAGTCAGAGAATATTCTGAGTACTAGATATGCTCAGAGAAGTTAAAAAAAAAAAAAAAAAATATATATATATATATATATTATATATATATATATTCAGAGAACATACATGTGCACATGAGTTTGGGGGTGGGGCAAAAGGAGAGGTGGAGAGAGAATCTCAAGCAGGGTGTGATTTCGCCACCCTGAGATCATGACCTGAGCCAAAAGCAAGAGTCAGAAGCTTAACTGACTGAGCCCTCCAGGTGGCCCTCCCAGCAGTGTTTTGGAAAAATTAATCCAAGAAAAAAAAGGCCGCTTGGATAAAGAAGAAAATATTAAACAATATAATACACTTATAATTTAAAAATAGGGATAAGATGGATTTGGCTAAAAATAAAATTTATTACCTGAAAGGAAAAATCAGAAATTTTTCAGAACTTAGAGCCTCAGTCCAAAGGAGATATTTAGAGGCCTAGCTAATGTGTTTGCCTGTTTTCCTTAAGAAGAGAATTAAGAAAATGGAAGAGGAGAAATGTATGTTGTTTTTGTAGTGGCTTTTGTTTTTTCTTGCCCTTGTTTTATTGTCTAAGGGATTAATTTCCCTGGAACTACTCCTCCGATTGAAAGGATCTATCAAATGCTGAGAAGCAATTATTTTATTCTTTCCTTTAACTCTGACCTATTAACAAACTGACAAAATTATAAAAATCTGAAGATTAAAGAAGTGTTTAAAAGATTTAAGAGGAAAAGGAAATATTAACTGTAAAGGAATAAGAATAAAATTTGCACCAAATTTCTCTTTTCAACACTAGATACTAGAAATAGAATAATGTCTTTAAATTTGTGGAAGAAATTTATTTTCAACTCAAAGCTGTATTCCAGTAATAATTTAACTTTGGAAGATGAAACATATTTTCAGTCAAAAATTACTCTTCAAATATTAATTGTTAGTTCATCAGCCTTGACATTTAAAGAGTTTTGAAAGAATTCAATGAGAATGTAAGGCAGAATTTTTTACAAAGCAATTTAAATAAAGAGATAGATATAGAATACAATAAACATTAGCTACAATTTAAAATGTTTAAACCTGTGTTTAAAATCTAAATTACCTCTAAGCATAATGAAAGACATTAAACTATCAATCACAGTCCCTATTTTAAAATGTTTGATGATTATGACATAAAATCTCAAAACGATTAAAGTAATCACATATTATGACAATATGGTTAATTGCAGGAATGAAAAGAGGGTTAATTTAATTATTCTTCCTGAATATAGTTGAAAAATCCCACTTAATCTTGATAGATATTGAAGAAGTACTCTAGAAAATGTAACATGCATTTGTAATTACAAAGAAATGGTCACAACTTTCGATTTAAAAGTAAGTTATTTAGTTAATAAGAATATCTATCAGAAATCTATCAAAAACTTCAAACGTACTGCTGTAAAATTAGATACATTTTCAATTATGGTCAAGGACTAGATAAGAATGATGTTGTTATTCAGTACTATTCTAGAAGTATTTTTTAAATTGACTATATTTTTTAGAGCAGTTTAAGAGTCACAGAAAAATTGAGGGGAACTTGAAAGTAATTGATAAGATACACATTGTATCTATTGGAAAGGAAGATTTGTAACTCGTTAAGTGTATCATAGAAGCTGATGTGTAAACTCTATAAGAACAAGGACTATATTGTCCTCAGAAACTAGAAATTTCATTGCATATAGCAGTACATAATACGTAAGTGTTAAGGTGACCAGATAAAATAATGATGCATAAATATTGATAACTTTTCTATGCAACATAAAAATAGCAACAAACTTACAAAAACCTAGGAATAAAACTTACAAATATGTAGTGTCCATATAAAGACATTGTTGACACTTTAATTAAGGATGTCTAAGATAACTGGAATAAATTAGAATATTTTATATTCTAGTATAGGAAATCTTTCAATATAAAGATGTGAATACTACTAAAATTAGCTTATAAATGTTAAAAAATACACTCAAATTGAAAGATAATAATAAAGGTAGGCAATGTAAATTAAAGCAGTAGTGGTATCATGTTTCACAAATTAGATGCACAATAATTTTTGAAACTTTATTAATGCTCTTTGCAGATATAGTTCTAGTAATTTCCAATATGGAATCTACAGGTAATTATTTCAAAATGTCATGCAACAAGGTTAAGAAGCAAATTTTTTTCATAAAATATTTTAAGAAAGAGAGAAACAATGGCAGACAGCATTTGTGGACCAAAGAGATAGTGTGTAGAAGTAGCACTGGATGGAGGAATGGCTAGGTATGCCTGGAACAATATAACACTAAAAACTAAAAACTGAACATAAAAGAAAAAATAAAAGGATAAAAAAGTAAGTGAACAGAATTCACTTTTTTTTCCTAAATAGAAAATCTTTTGTATATTTCGAGGAAATATTATGTATAATTAATAAAGTTTAAGTAAAAAGTCGTAATATGGAACACAGGGAAAAATAACCTTCCCTTTACAGATATAGCCAATATGGCAAACCCATAAACATAACAGAAGTAAAAACTGACCTAACACCAAAGAGAAGGCTCCGATACTAAGAATGAGCAAGTAGTAGGACAAAAAGAGACACATGATAATGGCAACCTAGAGGGTAAGAACCACTAACATGGTTAGCCCCTAGGGCTGACCTAAGAAAGATAACAGAAATTATTGATGTTTAGGTTGAGAAATAACAAAAATTTTGAAGATACATGAAAGTACTAATGTGGTTACATTATAAAAATAGATACATATATAGTACATTAAATTGAAACAAAATAACAACAAGCATGTTCTATATATGTATGTATGTATATGTATGTACACGCACACACACACAACTAAAAACATTGTCTTCATTAAAAAAAAAAAAAAAGGTTAAAAGGTTTTCCTATCCAGGGTTTGTTTATAAAAATGAGAAAGAGAAAGAAGAAAGAAGATAGAGGATGAGAATTTGAGAGAATAAGATTAAAATACAAATATTTATGTCACAAGAGCAATAGCTTGGTGGATTGGGGCATTGACATTATTCTCCACATCACCTGGAATTTAATACATACTATTACATGCTGATCTACCATTTATAAATATGGAAACTTCAAGGAACTTTTCCCAGGTACTATTCACACAGCTATAATGACCAGTATTTTTCTTTTTCTTTTTTTTTTTTAAAGATTTTATCCATTTATTTGACAGACAGAGATCACAAGTAGGCAGAGAGATAGTCAGAGAGTCAGCTATAATGACCAGTATTTTTCTTTTTCTTTTTTTTTTTTAAGATTTTATCCATTTATTTGACAGAGATCACAAGTAGGCAGAGAGATAGTCAGAGAGTCAGGGGGAAACAGGCTCCCTGCTGAGCAGAGAGCCTGACTCGGGGTTTCATCCCAGGACTCCAGAATCATGACATGAGCTGAAGGCAGAGGCTTTAACCCACTGAGCCACCCAGGCACCCCAGTATTCTTGATGAATTGGATTAACCTCCATGTTTTTAGGGCAGGTGGAAGTATTTAAAGACACATATACTTTTTGAAATTTTAACACATTAATTGGTATAAACACAAATCTTGCTGCTGACACTACTATATTTTAATATTCTTTATTGAAGATAAGCAGTGACAATAGAAAATGTAGAGACTCTTCATTGTAATGCATTGTTCTTTCCATCTAAAAGAAAGCAGAAAATAGTTATCAGTGTTATTTGAGCAATCAATTTGTTGGCTGTTAATCGTCTATGAAAAGACTTGATACTTGACTAGAGATCTATGTCGCTTGACACATAGCCTTCATCTCTAGTTTGGGTGCATGTCATGAAAGAGCATTTATGGATGAACAATGAGAAAAACGATCGAAATTTAGGAGCTTTGTGGACAGGCTAGAGTGGAAGAAAGGGGGGCAGGGAGGAATTGCCCCACAGCACAGAAATTTGATCAGGTCTGAGGAAGTAAAAACAGGCGCAAGTTTGGCTTCCAAATACTCAGGGGAGCAGGAATTCAATCTAAGAACTCTGAAAGCTTACCATCTTCATGATTGAACACCATCTCTAACGTGGAGGAAGTCTGTTCTCTCTGTATATTGAGCAAGGGGAAATCTGGGTCTTCGACCAATAAACCACAGGATTCACCAGAGCTGAATCCTGTCTTTGTCCTTGGTTAATGCCAGGAGAAGGGAAATGATACAATTGCTTCATAATTCCTCTCTGAAAGTATTTATTGTTATGTTAGATTTAGTTAGCTTCTTTAACAATTACACTTACTGGCATTCCTACAAAGACAAGATTAATTCTACTTTTTATGCCTACAACCCTGGAAGTGGAGATCAAGACATCGTAAGCAAATGCTGGGAAATCTAGACCATCAGAATGATCTTCCTGATATCCTTCATTCCACCAGTTGCTGGCTCAGAAAAGCAGTAAACTAACTCCGACCTATTGTGTCTACACCTACAGGCTATTCCTTCCACTATAAGATCTTAACCTTCAAAAGAGACACAAAAGGAGAAAACAAATTATTCAAACTTTCTGCCATTTTTTTCAATGTTTATGAGAATCTACTCCAGATAATTTGGAAAGCTTAGCAATGATGCCTCTCAGATGTAGAATTATTGAGCTTTCTTCTACTCGCATAGTCCCTGACTCAGAGCTTATTATGTCTCTTCTTAATCATATTTTTTCATTTTCATCCAGTTGTTAATGATTATTAGCTAGTGCATCTCATTCATTATTTAATTTTTTCATGGTTTAGACTAGAAGTTGCAATTTTTAAAGAAAATGACATGTAATTGGATTACTTCATAATGCAGACCTGATTGTATTGAGATTTTCTTATATATTAAATTAATAGTTTACTTTATAGGAAAAAATAAAAATTAGTTTTAGTCATCTCTCTAAAAGTTTCAAAATCAGTTTCTACTACCAAATATTTTATAAAAATTAACCTGAAATTATTATATTTTAAGGTGATCTGGAAAGAGAAAGAAGGTATGTGATCATTTGGAAGACTTACTTTTTAACCTTTAGAATTTAAGTAATTGGACAGTTGGTCTTTGTAGACTGAGAATTTTCTTTCTTCTTTCCACGGGCCTCCCAGATTCTTAGAGAAGAGAATAGACTGACTCTGCTCATAAAATACCTGGGACTTTATCTTTGTTAATTCTGCTGTTTCCTGCTTCCAGCTTTGTGCAAGAGAGTGGACAAGGCATGGTCCTCCCCAATGTGCAATTTTAGCTCCCCGCACACCTGCGACAAGTTGACTTGAAATTCTGCTTATGTTCATTTTGCATTTCATGAATTCTTACATTTGATGAATTCTCCTCATCTTTTTCAATCTTTATTTTTGCAGCTAAATTTACCACCACATCTCCCGTTGTTTTGTTAACATAGAAACTCCATTTGCTCAGTAACAAATGCAATCTCTTACCACTTTATCTTCGTTGTTTCCTCTGACAAAAACAAATGTCTTCCTTCCTTCCTTCCTTCCTTCCTTCCTTCCTTCCTTCCTTCCTTCCTTTCTCTCCCCCTTTCCTTTCTTCCTTTCTTTCATTTTTCTCCTTATTTTATTTATTTTATTTTTTATTTTAACCATATGTCTCTTCCAAAAGAGATTTTGGGGCTTTTTTTCATTCTTCTCCATTTTGAGATAGTATCACACTAAGATGGAAGTCACCTTGCTTGTATAATTATTTATAAACACCAAAAGGTGAAATCTGGGCTTTGGATAGAACAGATCAATTCTCTTCTTTAACTAGTTTTCCCAAAAAGAAATCCTGATACTACTAAATTTTTCTGAATATTAGAAAATATAAAATCTTTGGGTTTTTTTTAGTCTCAGAACATACTTATTTAGAAGTTTATCATTTCTGAGTGTAATTCTTACATAAATTCTTGCTAAGGTGACAATTTTCAATGTTCTTTTTTAAAAAATGAAAGTATATTAATTTTTAGAATTAAATTAATAAATATCCATTAAGTGTCATAGATATTTTGGGAGGATACAAAACATTCTTTGTTTGAATATAAAATTTAGTTACAGAAATAATGTGTAGAGGCAATACAAAGGAATTTGTAATATCTTCCAATAAGTAATAAATACCAAATTAAGTTTATGGGATAAAAGTTATTTAAGGATTTAGTGAGGGAAAAAATTCCTTAATATGAAACTTAACCAGCATAAAGAAAGACAAATCCTTGCAAGGTCACTGGTCAGCCACTGACCCCTTTGATGAAGTGGGGATATTTGGTTCATACCACTTGGATATAGAAATATGGGAGCGATTTGAGGGTAGTCTTAAGAGCACTGTCTCCTAGTATTGCTGTGCTTGTTTTATTTGTACAGAGTACAGACAGGAGATTTACTCTGGTGATTTAATGCAGAATTAATAAGAAGAGAGAGATGGACTACAGTAAGTCAATTAAAAGTTACTGCAGTAATTTCTGTGAAAGAATAAAGGTCAAGATTAAAGTGATGGCAGGCAGAAATGTGGCAGAAATTGTCAGACTTTGCTTATTTTCTGGATACAAATGGCCAGTTTCATCACAGGAAAAGTCAAATACAGAAATAAGTTAAAGCCCAATCAGGTTCAGTTGCTTCTTTCTGTCATTTCTAAGTATCATACACAATTTTGAACATGAAAGTATATAAAATTGGCAAAGAATCCTCTTTTATGAATCCAGAAGATTGTTGTGGGAAAAAATGGACACTTCTGGAAGAGTACCAACTATATCTGACTGTAGTATGTGGCAGTTTATTAGGCATTTGGTGAATATGTATAAGCATGTAGCTGTAAGAAAACATGGCATATATCATATATTAACACTGACATAACAACCATTTTATGGCATATATATGCATATGACTTAGTGTTTTATTAATTTGTGAATGACCAATACATACAAACCCACCTAATATGATTATTTCATCCTAGAAGAAATAGATCACTGATAATTTAGGGCTTTATGATTTAATTAAAAACTGTAACCCTTTGGGGTGCCAGGGTGGCTCAGTTGTTAAGCATATGCCTTCAGCTTAGGTCATGATCCCAGGGTCTTGGTATGAGTCTCATATCAGGCTTCACGCTCAGCCTGGAGTCTGCTTCTTCCTCCTTCTACCTCTCCCTGCTGCTTGTGCTCTCTCTCTCTCTCATGCTCTCTCTCTCAAATAAATAAACAAAATATTTTAAAAATTATAAGCTTTTGGTATATAGAATTGTTTAAGCACTATATTGTACATCTGAGACTAATATAACACTGTATGTTAACTATACTGGAACTAAAATAAAATAAAATAAGAAAGAAAAAAAAGAAATTATAATCCTTTGTGAGTGAGAGCTTTTTATTAATGCAGTAATCTGAGAATTCAATAATTCAAGTTTTGCACAGTTAATATTGATTTTAGTCAAGTTTTAAATTGCTGCTTAAAATAAACTAGTTAGAGCCTTGCCAGTTAAAAACTAAAGAATGAAGAGTGCTCTCTATAAGAGTGCCTACCATGCCCCTGTACTGTACTAACCATATAGTCATTATCAGGTTGAATTCTCTCAACAACCTTGAAGACTAGATTTTAATAAACATAGTCATAAATCACAATCATTAATTATTTATTCTTAGGTACTATAACACAGAGCACCATATGTGTATAGTCTTTTTTGTGTGTGTTAAAACTACTAATAATCATTTTAATGTGTAACTTTCTCTATGCTTTTAAACTTACATAAATGCTGTTCATATACATAAATTATATTTTTCCCAAATGATATATCAGTCATAAGATGCTAATTTATAATTAGCATCATTTATATAATTATAATGCAGAAATAAACAAGAGCAGAATTGGGCAATAGGTACATTTCTTAATGTATGTTCTATATGCAATCTAGGTCAGCAAAGAGCTCTGTTCATTGTAGTCACTCAGAGAACTGGTCTGACAAGGATTCCACCTTGACAGTTCTCAAGTTCACTGTAGCAGAAGGAATAAAATAGAATTAACTGTGCATTGAATTTTAAGGCTTCCATTTAGAAAAACGCACATTACTTTAGCCAAAGCAAGTCACACGGCCACATCAAACTTGGAAGAAAAACTAAATATACAGCACAAAGATAAGTGAGATAATTTTTCAACTTGACCTAAAAATGTTTGTGTATGGGAGTGACTCAAAATAATTCACCATGACTTAAAATAATACTATTAAACATTTTGAAGTATTGTATTACATAAAGAGCTAAAATTTGTTTATTTTCTGGGTAGTAGTGTAATAGTAAACAGCTTGCAATCAATCTGAGTGACACACTTTATCTAATGGATTTGTTTCCCTTATAAAAAATCTGTAATTTTTTTATTATTGGAAAAATAAAGATGAATTAGATTCTACCTTTGGCTCAATATTGGGCAAAAAGACCTAAAGTCTCTTCCAAATGACCACAAATCACAGTGAAGTAGTTGAATTATTTATAAAGAATAAGTTCAGAAAATGATATGAGATATTTAAATATACCTTGCTAAATAATCCCCAAACAATGTTAAGATCCCTAAATTTTATAAGAAAATCTTCTACATGACTTGATAAATACTTCCTTCAAGTCTACCAGAATTTTAAGTCATCATTTTTATGGATGCATTTAACCACCGTTAATGTACTGACCTCATTTTCTCAACAACCTAAAGCCTCTGAACACTCGTTCTTTTCCAGAAGTAATTTTATTCAAAGTCTGTGGGGAAAGGTTAGCACAATCAAAATGAATATATTACTTTAAATTTTATATCTCCTTAGCTCTCTGATTCACTACATCTACCTTTTAAGCTCTTGGCCTTTCAACATCCCTAGACACAAATTCAAATAATGTGTAAAGGATATAACACTGTATGTAGTTTGTGTGAAATAGAGAAACATCAGATTTTTCATAGAAATGAATAAAATTTCTGAACAAGTAAGGTGGCTATAATTTTTGAGACACAAAAAACTTTTTCTAAGTCATTGGGAAAGAAAGTTAGGCAAGTCAATTACTATTATATATATGAGAGAAGGAGAGGGAGAATGAGAAAGTTTCACTCTTCAAATCACCTGATGAACTTAGAGTCTATTATACTAGGCTAAATATTAATTCATTGGAAGATTGTGCTTAATCTGCATGTTAAATATGGGACCTTTAATAAGAGGAAGAGAGAAGCAGATTTACATCTATTGAGCATCTACTATCTTTTAGGCATTATGGGAGGCACCCGGACAGGTAGGTAAGAGGGAAGTTGACAGGATATGTATGTGTGTACAAACACATATATATGTAATATAATATATAATAAGTATATAAGTATTATATGTACATAAATACACATATATGAACTTGGGTGATATACTTTCTGCCTATGCTTTAACTTTCTCATTTATGGAAGGAGAATACTAACATCTACCTCATTGATTTACTGTGAGGATTAAGTAGGGTAATTATCAAAAACATGTAAGTAGTCTCTTCTTGTCTGTTTATTAAATGTCTCATTTTGGGGGTGTCTTGGTGGCTCAGTCAGTTAAGAGTCTGCCTTCAGCCTAGGTCATGATCCCATTGGCCTGGGAGCTGACCCCACATTGGGCTCCTTGCTCAGCGGGGAGCCTACTTTTCCCTCTTGCTCTGTCTCCACAAGTGCTTGCTCTCTCAAATAAATAAATAAAATATATTTTTTTAATTTTAAAAATAAATGTTCCATTTTATGGTTATTCTTTATTCATTCATTCAACATTTTTTTTTTTATTTTTTAGCACATTTCAGTTTCCAAATACAGTGCAGGCCCTGGGGATTCCTTGTGTAATAAACCATATGCAAAGTCAATATTTTATTGACTTTATACACTTAAGAAAAATCATTTGTGAAACTTTTGATTTCATGATTTCTACCCTATACTTTTGGTGATTAATTCTTTGAAGGTATTGTCCAAATAAATTGCCCTTCCTCTGTTGTTTCAGTGAAATAACTACCCTAATAACTTTTGCCTTTCATAATTTTAGAGATATAACCTCATTTTAATAGTGAGTAGTGCCAAAGCATCCAATAAAGATACTGTAAAAAAATATATATATATAGAAAAGGGAAGTTTCTATATTTATCCACAGATTTGTTATCTTATTCCTCAGTACAACCAGTTTTCCATTGCTTATGGTCTGTATCACCTGGACATAGCCTCTGACTTACTGTGGTTCTTTTTAAATCCTAAAAACTAACACAATGCCTACAAATCAAATAGCAAAACACAATTCATTATTGTCTTTACAAAAAGAAACTAAGTTTCCAAATATTCCAGGAAAAAAAATATATTTTTAATACCCAGTTTTGAATTAATGAACCAGAAGCCTACAATTCCGGAATAGATGTCTGAGACCAGAAGTTACAATGGGGTCTAGTGTCCAACCCCTGTTTTTGCCATCCCTTTTTTCTACTTTAACTCAAATGCCTCAAGTTGCCAATATTGTTAAAATAACTGTATTTTGAATAGGATAAGTTTGAACACTATATCCAGTAGTTATAAAAGCCAACAACACAGAGGATCTAAAATATGATCTAAATCTGTTATCTAAATCTGATCATGTTTTTCTTACTAAAATGTACTAGTCTAGCTGTTCTTATTAAAGTTTGTCTAGTAAGTCCCCATCTTAACCTTCCTCAGAACAGTAACTTGAACTTTTAAAATATTAAAATATTATCCCAGAATACTGTTAACAAGATTATTGCAGCGGATGCTGTTCTAATCTTCAGTAGTCTTGAGAGTAATTTAGTGACTTAGATCCCTGGAATTTTTATAGTCTCCTATTTGGACAGAAATCGTTTTGTACTTCTTTTCATATCATCCTTAGAAGAAGCACAAATTGAGCACTAAAATTTTCAGATAAGGAAACCAAAGTTTATAGAACCTGATCATGAAATAACCATGGTTAGTTAAAGGTTAAATTTGAAGAAAATCTCAGATTATGGAAACCTCCCTTGTAAAGTCAGTTGATTAGTATAGATTCACAGTTTATTCTTCTCAAGCACAGTTTCACTTGTTCTTTGGCTCTTCCGGTTACAAATGCAAAACAATTATTATTAATTAGTCTCTAGGAGGTCTATCAGTCAACTTTGACTCTTATTAATCTCCTGCCCTACCCTTCCTTGTCTCCAGGAAATCATCTTGCTTCTGATTTCTCAAACTCACCTAGCAGTGTCAACCTTTCAATTTTTTCTCTTTAGCTCTCACTGTTCAGAATGCTCTCTCTTTGTAGAGCTAACAACTTTTCCTCCTCCACCTTCAGCCAACCCAGAAAATATTTCCATGATTCCAATGATGCTTCCTCAAAGTTCCCAAAGCACCTGTGAATTTTGTTATCAAAGCATAAATCTCTTTAAAGTGACTCAGTGCCAAAGTTTCAACCACTGTGTTACACCTGACTCAAGGACGAGTCTGTGTCTCATTTGCTGTTGCAATTCTAACATCAAAAGGAACCCCCAACGGGCACTAAATAAATGTTAACATGACTATTTTGGTGTAGGGATGTTCTATCCAATACATTTATTCAGAGAGTCTGCAATAAATAATTACTATGTACTATGTTGTATAAAAGGACACACAATTTACAAGCAAATAAAGTAGTTCAAAAGTGCTATGATGGGGTTAACTTAAGAAACAATTGCCAGTATAGAAGAGATATTTCTAAATAAGTTTTGGAATTCAGGGAAGGCTTTGACAAGAAGGTGATACTGAACCTGAGTCTCAGGTTCATGATCCCTTTCTGAATCCTGGACCCAGATGTGTTTCCTACTTCAGAGTTTTTCACATTTTAGAAAGGTAATGTGATGGTTATATAGTGTGTTTTTGTATAACATTCCTGATGGGATTTGAACAGCACTCAGTATTTAAAATATTTCTATTTCAATAGAGAAATTTAAATATTTACTATAATTAGTAAATAATAGTATCACATTAGTTCAAGTCAGATCTTGCTTCCAAATAAGCATAGGGCAGGTTGGGTCCGATTTTCTTGCCAAATAAATTCCAAATCTCTTTTTTGTTTCGAGAGCCTTTTGGATTTTAATAGGAAATAGATGACCTAGGACCTAAAAGAAGAGCAAACATCTTCCGGGTTCTTACTTTTTGGCAGGCACTGCCACTGTTTATGATTAAATCATTATTACAACCTTGTAAAGGTTGTACTGTTTTGTGAGGCAGAGAGAGATTAGGCTCACAAAGAGACTCAAAATCACACAGCTGAGTGACTGAATGAGATTTGAAAGAAGGCAGTCTGGTGCCCGAGGCCATGCCTTTAACCACACACTGAAATGTCTTTTTGTGTGGAGTTGACAACAGGGTAACAAGAAAGGGGAAATAAATGAAGAGGGAAGCAGGGCAAAGCACATTCTAAACCATTATTCCCAAAGTAGAGAACAAAAAGCTTTATAAAGCAGGTAACAGAATTAGTATCTTATGATTTATTTGGCATCAAATAGGCAAAAAAGGCAATGGGGTGTTAGGAGATAAGGTGCAGAACTCAATGAGCTCTATTCCAAACATTGTAAGTTTAAGTACCTATACGTTATTCCCAGGGAGAGGTTGCAAGTATGTGGCTTGGCATAGAGTGTAAGGTGAATATGTTATGAGGCTATCGGCAAAGGAATAGTAATTAAGCAAAGCAGGTGAGTGATACCCAGACAAAATATGATTCAAAAGAGAGAAAGAGAAAAGAATAAATTCCCCAAGAAACAAATTATGTAAAAGATCAGAGGAAGGAGAATGCTAGAGAATCCTAGAAATAGCACAAAGAGAAAGACGATATCAGAAGACTGTGATGTTCTAGATTCTAGATTTCCTGAAAAAATATAAGACAATAAAAATATATGACAGTTCATTTAATAAATATTAAATAAAACCCCCAAGTAATATGGAGATGTTAAATATATCATCTTTCTTAATAAAAAAAAAATTGGTCAATAAAAAAATAGAGGTTAATATTATAAAATAACTAAAAACACAAAGAAAAAATAAATTATAAGGCAAAAGAGCACAGTGTAAAACTGGTAGTCAAACACTCCTATTTTTTTTTTTTTTATCAAAAAGTAGTATTAAATTGAGACTGTGGACATATTCTGAAGCTAATCTATGGTAATAGATGCCCAATGTGGTAAAATCAATAACCATTGACATTTTTATATTTGAATTTTATAATAATAAAATATGAGTTTTACATTGAAGACACCACAAACATATAGAGATATACCATGCTCATGATATGAAGGAATAATGTTATTAAAATGTTCATACTACCCAAAGCTATCTACAGCTTCAATAGGATTTTTCAAAGAACTACAACAAAGAATCCCAAAATTTGTTTGAATCCACAGAAGACCTCAAATAGCCAAATCAATCTTAAGAAAGAATAAAACCGGAGAGATTACCATCCCAGATTTCAAGATATACTGCAAAGATATAGTAATAAAAAGTGTATTGTACTGGCACAGTAATAGACACATAGCTCAGTGGAATAGGATAGAAACCTTAGAAATAAGTCTCTGCTTATAGGGTAAATTGATCTATAACGAAGGAGACAAGAATATATATAGGGGAAGAGTTAGTATCTTCATTAAACGATATTAGAAAACTGGACAGCCACATGCAAAAGAATAAAACCAGACCACTTTCTTATACTTCATACAAAAATAAACTCAAAATGCATTAAAGACCTAAATGTGAGTCTTGAAATCATTAAACTCTTAGAAGAAGGCATAAGCAGTAATTTCTTGGATATCAGACAGCAATAAGTTTATATGAGAATATGCCACCTCAGGAAAAGGAAATAAAAGCAAAAATAAACTATTGGGACTACACCAAAATAAAAAGATTTTGTACAGCAAAAGAAGTCATTGATAAAACAAAAAAGTAACCTAATGAATGGAAGAAGATATGTACAAATTCAATAAGGAGTTGAAAGACTCAACAAGGAATTAATAACTAAAATGTATAAAGAACTTATACAACTCAACACCCAAAACACAAGCTGATTAAAAACTGGACAGAGGGGGCTCAGTGGGTTAAAGCCTCTGCCTTTGGCTCAGGTCATGATCCCAGGGTCCTGGAATCAAGTCCTGCATCGGGCTCTCTGCTCAGCAGGGAGCCTGTTTCCCCTCCCTCTCTCTGCCTGCCTCTCTTCCTACTTGTGATCTCTGTCTGTCAAATAAATAAATAAAATCTTTAAAAAAAAAAAAAACTGGACAGAGGACCTAAATAGACATTTTTCCAAAGAAGTCAAAGATGGTCAAGGGGCACATGAAAAGATGCTCAACATCATTAATCATCAGGGGAATGCAAATCAAAACCACAATAAGATATCAGCTCACACCAGTCAAATGACTAGAATAAAAATGACAAGAAATAACAAGTGCTGGTGAGGTTGTGGAGAAAAAGATGCCCTCATCCACTGATGGTATGAATGTAATTTGGTGCAATCAGGGTTGAAAATAATATGGAGAGTCCTCAAAGACTTAAAAATAGAATTTTCATATGATCCAGTGATTCCACTACTGGGTACACAAAGAAAACAGTAAGAGTAACTTGAAATGATATATGCACTCTTATGTTCATTGCAGCATTCTTTACAATAGCTAAGGTATGGAAGCAACCCAAATATCCTTCAATAGATGAATGGTTGAAGAAGAAATTATATATATATAACCTTATATATATCTATATAAAATGAACTGTTACTCAGCTATAGAAAGAGTATGTAATCTTGCCAACATGGATAGACGTAGAGGATATTATAGTAAGTGATATGTCAGACAGAAAAAGACAAATACTATATGACTCCACTTATATGTGGAATCTGAAAAACAAAACAAACTAAAAACAAAATAAAATAAAAATAGATTCATAAGTACGGAGAACAAACTGGTGGTTGCCAGCAGAAAGGGTAGTGGGGAAGTGAGTGATATACGTGAAGGGGATAAGGAACTACAAACTGCCAGCTATAAAATAAATAAGTCATGGAGATGGAAAGAACCACATAGGGAATGTAGTCAATAATATTGTATTGTGACAGATGGTAACTAAACTTAACCTAGGGAGCATTGTGTAACATATACAATTATACTTCAGTACTAAACATTAAAAAGTAAAATAAAATAAAATAAAATAAAGCCATGATAAAAAACAAAGAAAGTGCTTATTAAAATAAGTCAGATGGTTACTTATTTGGTTTCATAATACATATATTTCTATCAAATTCTAGCATTATGATTAATTTCTGGCAAATAATACTCATGGTAAAAAATAGTCAAGAAAACTCACTATAAGTCTCATTATTTAATATTTTTGGAGCTGAACTGTCCAATGCCATTGTCAAGAGGGGGGAAAAAAGAGGAATATATCTGAAAAAGAAAGAGACAAAAATATCAACACCTCCAGTTTATTTGACTACATAATTGGAAAATTCTAAATTATTAATGGAAACTATCAAAAATAAGCTAAGATATTTAAAAATGATTTTTGACATTAATTTATTTTAGAAAAATCAGTGGAAGTAAACAACTTTTTGAAAAGTATAAGAGGGTGGGTGGTTTATGGACATTGGGGAAGATATGTGCTATGGTGAGTGCTGTGAAATGTGAAGCCTGATGAGTCACAGACTGTACCCCTTGGGTAAATAATACATCATATGTTAATAAAGATAGATAGATAGATAGATAGATAGATAGATAGATAGATAGATAGAATAATAAAAAGTATAAGAAAAATATTCCATGTATAAAATCAAACATGAATGTAAAGTTCAGTACATCTGCTGAACTCTGCATAAAGATCTCTAGAAGTAAAGCTTTATTAAAAGACATAAAAGAATTAACTAAATCAAGTCCATTATTCATCAATATAACAGTAATATTGTTATAGAATAAATTATTCATAGATTAATATGGCATATTATGACCCTATTAAAATTACCAATAGGGTGCCTGGGTGGCTCAGTGGGTTAAAGCCTCTGCCTTCAGCTCAGGTCATGATCCCAGGGTCCTAGGATTGAGACCCGCATTGGGCTCTCCACTCAGCAGGGAGCCTGCTTCCTCCTCTCTCTCTCTGCCTGCCTCTCTGCCTACTTGTGATCTCTGTCTGTCAAATAAATAAATAAAATCTTGAAAAAAAAAAGTTTAAAAATAATAAAATTACCAATACAATTTTTTTAAAGATTAAAGAAGCTTAGTGACTGAGCCACCCAGGTGCCTCAACAATACTATTTTTATTTAGGGAAACTGTTTCTGAAATACATTTGGAAAAATAAACATTTGGAAATATCCAAGAAAGTTCTGAGTACAAGAAAAGAAAATAGTGGAAATATTCCTATAAGAGAGTAGATGCATGTATAAGTCCACAGAAATAAAAAAGTATTTTCTTTTGATACAGAAGAAAATAGACAGATTTATGAAATGGAACTGAGATTTTAAGCAAGAATATGAACTGCTCACAACATCTATTATGATAAAAGTGGAATTTAAAGCCAGCAGGTAAAAAAATGCATTAATCCATAAATAGCACTGGAGCAACTGAGATCTTTATGTAACAGCATTTAAAAGAAGAAGAAGAAAGAAAGAAAAAGAAAAAACTAGAGAGTCAAAGAATTAATACAAAAAAGCAATAAGGAAAAATAAAGAAGGAAATAAAGATGCAAAAACACTTGAAAAAAAAGAAAAACACCATATATGTTGTTCTTCTATATCAGAATGGGAAAAGATTTACTAGCAAGGCATAAATCCAAAAGATAGAAAGAAAAAGACTGATAAAATTTAGTTTACATAAAATTTTAATATATTTATAGTAAAACCATCATAAGCAGACACAAATGCAAACATTACACTGAAGAATCTATGGTAGGCAGAATTCTAATATGGCTCCCAAGATTTCTAGTCTCTGAAAACCACAGGACTATACAATTCCTTTCTCTTTAAATGATTGTGGAATTTGTGATTTGTTTATAACTGATAGAATATAGCTAAGGTGAATGGATTTTACAAATTTAATTAAGGTCTAGATGGTTGACTTTGAGTTAACCAAAAGGGAAATGAGTCTAACTTGATCTAAATGTGAGCCATTAAAAAAAAAAAATGCAGACATTCCCTGTACAAAGAGACACAAAGCACCAGAGCTTCTCCACTCCACCTAGAAGAATTCAGCTCTCTAGTGTTAAGAGGATCTTAGAGAGGCCCAGGGGTCAGGGACAATGGGTAGACTCAGGTCCTAAATCTGTGATTGACTTTGAAAATGTTACTTTGGGAAGTGATACTGAGATTCCGGATTATAATTATAAATTCTTTTAACCTGAAATGTTTATTACTGCTTATATTACTTTCATAGATGATTTTAAGAACGTATACTTGAGGAGGGAAGTAACTAGAATCAGTGCATTTGGACAACAGTATGAAGAGACTATTTGTGAAAATAAGATTTTAGCTAAGATAATAATGAGATAGAAATGAGATATTTCAGGACTGGTAGAAAAAATACAGGAATATAGAGAGTTTGAAAATAAAACAAAACGGGAAATGGTCTAATGAAAGCCCCAGGAATGAAGAAAGTAAGCAAGGGGTATGAAAATAATTCAATGCTTCATCATTTGGCAACCAGTCTGTCTTACCACTCAGGGGAGATGCACGGACCTGGACAGGTTGGACCTATGGCCCATCTTGAAATTATTTTCCAACATTTTTCTGTATGCCTTTTTTCCCCTAGCAACTTTGTCACTGATGTCTTCCCAGAAATCAGCACTGAATGAGAAATTAGCCTAGAGTATGTAGTCCAGCGATTTCCCATGCTGTGTTGAAGGAGGTAAAGAGAGCTCTGACTTAGACATAGTGGTTCTCAAGGGAGAATAAAGGTCAGAGTCCATAGTAATAGAATATAGTTGTGGGGAAGCGCTCAGCAAGGAAAGGTATTTCAAAGAGCTGCCACATTTATAATCTAATTTTATCCTTAAAACATCCACGAGATAGATAAGCTAGGGCTTACTATTTTTGTATTTCAAAGGAGGACCTGGGTGCCAAAAGGATAAGTGACCATATTATATGACAATTTGTGTGCACATTTTGGTGGTTTCTATCTATAACATTGTGTGAGAACTGAGAGTTTTACATGGTTCTTCTGATGATCAGAATACTTTCTGATGGTTCTGGGAGTTTTAAAGGATTTAATATTTTCTAAAACTTCATCTCTCTTACTACTAAGTAAAATTTTGTTTTCCAATCCAAAGATTTCTTGACAGTAGTTATTTCTGTAAGGAGAGGATTATAGATGATTTTTCACTTTCCTCTTTTCTTTTTTCATTTTTTTTCAGTCACAGTGCATGTTAAGAGACTTCCTGACAAGATAATCCTTAAAAAATACACCATGAAATAACTTTTATAAAGTATAACAAGTCTCTAAAGAAGACCAGAGTAAACATTTAAAACAAGATAGGAATAGCTTAGAATCCTGGATACAAACATGGTCTCTGAAACCAAACTATTTGCGTCCATATCCAAATTCTGTGTCACATAACAAGACAATAAATACTTGCCACTGATGGCAATTAGGAAAATGTTTAAGGTACACAAACTTTAGCATCAGTACAACTTGTTTTGAAAAACTGGGCTTATTATTGTTGCAGCTATGACCTTCTTCAGTTGACGAAACCTCTGTAACACCAGTGTTTTCATGTATAAAAGGAATATAGCACTTTGTTTACATGTTTTGTCAAACTAATAATGACTTCTATTCACTATTAATTAGATTATTGGTAATTATAAATGATCATTACTTCTATCTTTGATAATCACAAAGTCTAATTAAACTTTGCGACATAATGATGTTTCTAAAGAATTATTTTGTACATTACCATGACTAGGTAATTCTCTGACCCAGCATTAACAAAATAATTCAGAGATGTCTGAGATGTAAATATAATTCTGCCAAGATCAATGAGTAAAACTATTAGCGAGAGGACAGTTTTCTTATTAAGCAACCACAAAAAGACAGTAAATGTCTTACATATTCACTTAGCTTTGATGAAGAGATCCACAATCTTTTGCCAATGATATTTCAGTAGAAATGTGCAATTTATTGATTAATCTCAGAAACCCCCCTATATACTGAGAATGAGTAGTATCAGCTGGTCTAAGCCACTTATCAACACCCACTGTCTTTTTCATTCAACAAATATTAACTGTATCCTTGCCATAGGCCAATCATTGTTCTTGGGTCTGGAAACACATCAGTAATGAACAAAATAGAAAAATGTATTTTTCTTCTCCAACTTACAATACAAAGAGAAAAATAAAATATAAATACATAAACAAGGTCATCTTGGGTAGTTTAAGTACCATGAAGAAAGTAAAGCAGTAATTTGAAGGTTGGGATGAAAGGTAACATATTACACAGGGTAGTCAGGGAAGACCTCTCTAGTGTGATGACATTGGAGAGGAGACCTGTATGACAAAAAGGAAAGATGCTGGAGAAGACCAGGGAAAGAATATATTGCAAGCAGAAAGAGATACCATGAGCAGTGTAATAAATGAGCTTGAGAATGGTGTAAGGTAAGATTGAAGCAGTAAACAATAGCCAGATCCCATATAGTCTTGTATAACTAGTCAAACCTAAAGGTTAACTCTCTTTGAGTTTCTGAACAGCTACGTGAGCATTTTGCCTGTTAATAGGGATAACTAGTTTCTGGAGAACTCCATGTTGGCTATGACCCAACAGAGCAGTAGGGATGGGACCGTTCATTCAAGTGCCACCATATGCATTCCGTTGAATCAGACTTTGTTTCTTTAATGCTGCTACAGCTGGTTTAAAGATGTCAGGTATTTTGTTTTGCCTATAGTTTGTTTCAAGCAAAGTGCATTATTTTAAAATCCAATAGCTAAATAAGTAAGTAATAATCTTTAACTCTGTGGGTAAATAGTTTAAGAGGCTTAAAGAAAGTTTGTTTAGTTCCCTTTAAGTATCCCATGATTATACAATAAATATGATATTAAATATAAGGTATTATATTGTTGTCTCCCATATTAGGGACTAAAAATATTTCTTTAACAAGTCCTAAATCTGGGCGCCTGGGTGGCTCAGTGGGTTAAGCCGCTGCCTTCGGCTCAGGTCATGATCTCAGGGTCCTGGGATCGAGTCCCGCATCAGGCTCTTTGCTTGGCAGGGAGCCTGCTTCCCTGTCTCTCTCTCTCTGCCTGCCTCTCCATCTACTTGTGATTTCTCTCTATCAAATAAATAAATAAAATCTTTAAAAAAAAAAAAAAACAAGTCCTAAATCTTAAATTTAACTCTTTAAGAAATATGGATTTATCCGGAATGCCTTAAGAATAATTAGAGGAATAGGGAGACAGAATGCCGTTTCTTCATTCTCGCTTCTCTGATTCACTCATAGGTATGGCTTCAAATAAGCCCTCAATATCACAGCACTAAGGCAAAGGACTATCCATTGAAATGCTGATGAAAAACAAGGTAACAGCAGGCTGGTGTTCTCCCCTCCACAATTTTCCTACTGTTCCAAGGCAAGAGCCTCTCAGGAAAAGAGCATTTTCCCCCATAATGGCTTTTACTGGCAATAGATGTTGTTGTATGTGACTCATTTGGGCCATGCTTTGTTGGTTGCTAATCTCCCATTTCATTGGCTTGCTACACATGGATAAGTTTTCTTTCTCTGGTTATAGTTGAATAGAATGAGTTAATCTTCTAATTCTTTGCCCTTGACCATTTACACTATTTATGCCATTTACTGATTCGGGTTCAAGAGTATGAGAGTAACTGGGAAATCTATTAAGCAAGTTTTACTCCTCTTTCCATGCATACCACGAGGCTACATTTCCTATCTCACATTGCAAACAGGTTTGGGGATTTATCTATTGCTAGTCAATGTCATCAAAATGTCAGCAAAAGAGGTCTCTTTTCCTGAACTACAAGTGTTCCCAGGTGCAAATGACCACCTTGTCTCCGCTGTCAGTGTGATGAAGATAAGCACTGCAAAGCTAAAAGTGATGTATTGGAGATGGTAGAGCCCCAGGTGAAGAAGCCTGGATCCCAAATTATCTTGTGGAGAACCACCATTGATCAAGAGTATCCATATAGAATGTTGTGTAAGAAATAACATTTTTCTTGTTTCTGAGCCATTTTCTGATAAATTTATTTTAGCAGTTGTTGTCTTAAGAAAACAACAAGTGTTGTATTTTGAGTCAGGAGAAGACAACTTGGAAAAGTTGGTTCTTTCCTGAAGTATCAAATAAAGTGATGTAAACAAGTGAGAAAGTAGTTCTAAGAGAATCTTAAACATCTAAGTGTTCAGACGTGCAATGCTTCAGTGATAGTCTTCTTTTAGGAAAAATAAATCTTTCACACTAGCTACAAAGTCCTCTTATAATTATCAGACCATTGACTTCCAGGGAGATTTAATAATAGGTAAGATTGGATTTTCAGAAATGAAAAAGTTGAACAAATTATTAATAACATTTGTTTGGTTGAGTAAGAAATAGGTTCACATAACTAAGAAAATTATGTTTTACTTTTAATTGACTTCTAAACTCTTGAGATCCTAATTTTACATATTGGGATAGTAAGAGATTATCATATGCATCTCCAATAATATTCAATGAAAGTACTACATACAGTATTACAGTTGTCTTTGAAAGGGCTGTTTATGATATTTGGTTGGGGATGTTACATGCTCCTCTTATTTGGTCTTTAAATTGAAATTTAGTCGCAGTTTATAGTCCATACACAGTCATATCTAAAAAGTGGTATCTTACATAAAGGCAGTGAAATGGTACAAGATGTCATTAAAAAGAATGAGGGTTTAAGGGCAAACTAAAACCATAGGCTGTAAATTAGTGTTGGAATTGGTCATTGAGAGGATGAGACCACTGGCTGACCAGTGAGCTGGACCTGTGTTTTCAGAGGCTCCTTCACCCCTCCCCTGTCCTTGGAATACACGTCTCACCTACTATTCCCATACCAGCGGCTGTTTCAAATCTGTCTTGAAAAAGTAAGGTGTTGTTGAGATCATCTGGACTGAATATGTGACTGGACCTAGGTAAGACCACTATATATATTTTTAAGTTTCTGGTGGTGAGGGGCAGAGATCTGCTGTATTTATGGATGTTCAAGACAAGTCTCATTGGTAAATTCTCTTGCTTACTAAACCTGCCACTTACCAAGCTGCAAAGTTTTGCCTCTTCTGGTCTCTCCTTGCCCTACCTGTACAAGGGCCAGTTTCAGATTTCACCAAGAAAACTCCCTAAGTTGCAAATCAACAATTCGACTTTCTGATAATATAGGGCAGTGATATGGTTATTCTTTTCTAACTTGTATGCCACAATGTAACAGAATGTAAAAATGAATTGAAAATAACTTTGCTACATCAAGATTATTTATACCACACAGAGCCTAATTAGTTCACACAAGACAGTATTATTTGGTAGTAGGAAGAAATTGATAAGGGACCCAAAAGGTAATACAGCATAGTAATTTAAAAAGTTTTAAAGTTTGAGAGGAGCCTGGGTGGCTCAGTTAGCTAGGTGGCTGCCTTTGGCTCCAGTTGTGGTCTTGGGGTCCTGGATTGAGCCCCACATGAGGCTTTCTTCTCAGCGGGGTGTCTGCTTCTCCCTCTCCCTCTGTATTCTCTCTCAGTTCTCTCAAGGAAATAAATAAAATCTTAAAAAATAAATTTTGAAGTTTGAGTTGTCTAGATTTATTCTGTCCTTTTTGAACTGTGAATTCTTGGCCATTTTATTTCCCATCTTTGAACTTCGCTAACCTCATATGTAATAAGTAACTAGAAATAATACATACAATAATGTGAGATTTAAATGATATAATGTGTTCATGATATTTAACACAGTGTTTGGCACATGGCTATCTCCCAATAAATGTCAAACATTCTTTCTAAATAGCCTTTATTATTCTTTTTACCCTTAATTACAAAGTAACGTGCAAAACTTCATACAAGATAGGGAATACATAGAAATGCAATAAAATGATAGTATCTTGTTGAGCAGTTTCAGGTTACCATACTCCTTTTAAAGAATTTTCCATGTTTAAGTCATTTAATCTTTAATAGCAATTCAGTTTTTTTATTAATAAGAAAACTTAGGCTCAGAAAAGGTGAAATAAATTGGTCAAGACCACAGGACCAGAGTTAAATTTAAAAATTTCCAAGTGTGAACTTTTAAGTAACATACTACACAGCCATCCTCCATGATCCAGTAACCAGAAATCTCACTGCCCACCCATAAACCCCTGGCTAGAGATAAGCGTTGTTACATTTGGGATGTGTTTTATCAGTGCTTGTTTTGGTTAGATTGTTGATGATGGTTTTTGTATCCTTTGTATTAGTATCCTAGGGCTGATGGCAAAGTACCACAAACGAGATAGCTTAAAGTGATATGAATTAATTCTCTCAAGGTTCTGGATTTCAGAAGTCTGAAATCAAAATGTTGGTAGGGCCACAGTCCCTCTGAAGCTTGTTGGAGAGGATCATGTTTTGCCTCTTCTAGCTGTGGGTCAACCCAGGCATTCACTACCTGTAGCAGCATAACTTCAAGCTGCCTTAGTGTTCACATGGCTGACTTTTATTTGTGCCATCTTCTTCATGTGTTATTCTCCTTGGGTGTTTCTTTTTCCTCTTCTTATAGAAATCTGTTGGGCAGAGGGCCCATCCTAGTCCAATATGACCTCATCTTAACTGACTACATCTGCAAGGACTCTTGTCCCAAATAGGGTCGCTTGCTGAGGAACCGAAGATTAAGTCTTCAGCATATCGTTTTGAGAGACCCAATTCAACTCATAACAACCTTATAATAATATATAAGAGTAGATTATTTTCTTAATTTACATATTTTAAAGTGCTTTAAAATCAAGTGCTTATTAGGATAGTGAACAAGAGGATTTTAATATTTTGGTGATTTTTTTTAGACCAAAAATATACTGGAAAATTATAAACTATGTTAGTGTATGGCTATTTTTATTTCTTATTTTCTTGGATTATCTGGGTGTATAGTTGTTTTTTCATTTTGTTTTGTTTATTCTCTTGTATTCTCCAAGCTACAGACTTTTGCTGATAGAGAGATTGGACTAGAAACAAAACCAAAATCGAGCTCATTTCTAGCACTGACAATACAAAATTAGATATTAATCATATTGGAAATAAAAACCCTTGACAATTTTCTTCAGCTAAACTCAAGTATGTTGAGAAAAGAGAAAACAATCTGAAAGTATTTTTATGTCTGTATAAGGAGGAGAAATACACGTCCAGGTGATAGTGTTGTTCATTCAGCACCCAATAGTGAATAAACGTCTTCAGATCAGAGCTCTTTCTTTTCTAAATTTCCTTTGTGCCTTCACTCAATTCCTTTCATCTAATCATTGTATAGCGTGAATGTCAGTGAGTGTGGAATCTTAATTTATATCAGGATATACACTACAAATTGAAGGAACAAGAGTGTTCATTCACTGTCAATTATTTATTGAAACTTATTAAGACAGTATAATGCAAGATACAGGAGGGTTTTCCAAAATGAAGAAAACTTCCAAACCTTAAGGACCTTAGAGACAAATTGAGGAAATTTCGTAACTGTAACTGTGTAATTTTAGAACTCTGTATTTTATTTTTACCTAATTTTATGCCAAAACTAATCTATATAACTCTTCAAAAACATATTGTGTAATAACATCAAATTTTTTTATTTGCATACAGTTGACACACAATGTTGCATTAGTTTCATGTTTGCCACTTAGTGATTTGGCAAGTTTATACATTATGCTATGTTCACCACAAGTGTAGCTGCCGTCTATCTCATTTTATGCTGTTACAGTATTATCAACTGTATTCCTTATGCTGTGCCTTTTATTTCTATGATTTATTAACTCCATAACTAACTTGTAATTTAAAAAGATAGTCTTTGGAAAAATCTAAAGTGATAGACTTTAACTCTATCTTAGCATATCATTAATACTTACATATTAAATAGAGATATCTATTGTTACAAATTCTAAATGTCTCTTCAATTAAAAATATAGAGTCAATTATCATAAGGTTTCACTTATTTGTGGAGCATAACAAATAGCATGGAGGACATGGGGAGTTAGAGAGGAGAAGGGAGTTGAGGGAAATTGGAAGGGGAGGTGAATCATGAGAGACTATGGACTCTGAAAAACAATCTGAGGGGTTTGAAGTGGCGGGGGGGGGGAGGTTGGGGGTACCAGGTGGTGGGTATTAGAGAGGGCACAGATTGCATGGAGCACTGGGTGGGATGAAAAAATAATGAATACTGTTATGCTGAAAATAAATTATAAAAAAAAAACTTTAAAAAAATATAGCCATGCACAATTTTTCATTTCTAGAACAAAGAATAGACCTAGAAGTGATCATGTTTATAAAATGAACTAGTGATTAGTGTTAGAATATTTATAAAAATAAAATAGCTACCAGTGATTTTAGCTTTAATGAGCATTCATTACTGACTTATTGGCAAGCATGTTTCTCAAAACACATCAAAATAATCATTTTGACCCATTTTTCAAATAAGATCAATACATTGGTGATGTTGAATATATATATAATGAATACATATGTATGTGTATTTCTTTAATGTGAACTTTTTATGAAGTAGAATACACATATGGAAAAAAATCACAAGTGTGCAAATCAATGAATTGATACAAATTAAACACATATATAACCAGTAGCCAAGTCAAAGAGAACATTATTCAGAATCCGAGAAAACTCCCTCATACCCCTTTCCAATTTACAACCTCACAAGAGTAAGTAGTTTTAACATAATGGATTAATCAGTTTTTTAACTAATGAAATCACACATATTCATCCATAATATTGATGTAATTTTTTTTGTTCTCAGTCCATCCATTACTATACATTCTTATTCCCAATAAGTACATGCCTATGTATGTACTATATATACAAAATATAATACTATATAGTTATTTTGTCCAAACTATTCTTGATGCATATTTGATATTAAGCATGTTAGACAGTTAGCTAATTATTCCCGACAGCTGTGATTTTTAAAATATTTTTTTAAAAGTTAAAAACATATTTTGGGGGCGCCTAGGTGGCTCAGTGTGTTAAGCCTCTGAGGCTAAGGTTGTGATCTCAGGGTCCTGGGATCGAGCCCCACAATGGGTCTCTGCTGCCTCTCTGTGATCTCTCTTTCTCTGTCAAATAAATACTATCTTAAAAATATGTTAAAAACATATTTTTGAGTACCTTAAAAAAACTATCAAAAACCTCATGTACAGTTTAAAATACATGCAGTGCAAACAAATCTATTACAAATGGTGGAATGAGTCTTGGCATATCAATATTTTGATCCGTGGAAATCAGAGTTGTATTGTATGGTCTTCTATTTCAAACTTTCAATAAATAATCATAAAACTTCAAGATATTCATCTTAGAAATTGCTTGACTATAAAAGGTTTATTCTGACATCTTATTCAGAGATGCTGTATTATTCATGATATGTATAGAATTCGTTTCTTTAGCCCTGAGGGATTGTAAAGAATCCAGATCATTCATCATGATTAAAGAGAAACTGAACAGTTAAATCCTTAAATACATGTGACAAGGAATAAGGCAACCCCTCTATGTTATCCAGGATATTCGTTGGCTTCCTGCCAATGATGTTCAATCAGATGGGGACTTCTGACAAGATGCACTGCCTCTGAATCAGAAGGTCCATATTATCGTTCTTGATAAAAACACAAATGTCAGTTGAGATGGCCCAACTGTTCCACCCTGCTGAGATTACTTTTCCTTTATAATTCAAATAAATTTAATATCTCTACATCCACCCACTTGGACATCTAACACCCTTCTTTTATCTTCAGATTCCTGCCTGTCAGGTGCAGGCAGATTTAAAGAAACTGTTTTTCTTCTCATCACCCCTGGCCCCACTTGTTTCTTCTTTTAGGTCATATCTGGCCCATCGAAGTATTTTGATTAAACAAAAGTACATTTAACTTAAAAGGAAATATCATTCTCCATTAATGCCACTCTGGCTGTTTATATCAATTGTAGCTTTAAATTGCCTTTCTTTCTTTTTTGCTTTCTTTCTCCATTGCACTAAGTCTTTACAATCCTTTATAGTAACAAAATTTGTAACACAGTTTAAATTATGCCATCAATATATTTATTGCTTTCTTTAAAGTTAGTTTGAGACAAACTCCTAATATTAGGATTAATGGACTCCTATGGGTGTTTAGTTCTTGGTAGACTCTTCAACTCCAGAAATCCCTGGAATGGTTTTCAAAACATTATAGTAAATGTATTATTAAAGACACGCTGAAATAACCTACTGGGATAGAATCACAATTTTATTATTTATTAGCTATCAGCTGGGTGACATTTGGTGATTAAACTATCTTCCTTACCTAAGGAGTGGAAAGAATAATGGGATATAGTCCATAGTGTTGTTGTGAGCTAATTTATGTAAGGCAACACCTGGCACACAATAAGAACCATGTATGCACTGGTATTAATATTATAATTATTACTAAATGCTTCTAAAATACAATATATAAACATTATTTGTGAAATTCCAAACTAAAATAAAATCAGAGCAAATGGTCTTGGAACCAGGAAGGTTTTTGACTTCTACCTCCACTCTTCAACAGCTATGGAACTTCAAGCTATCATATAAGCCCTCTGGGCTTCAATTTCCTAATCTGTTAAATGGGCACAGTTATTCCTAACTTGTAAGTATGCTTCCAGGGATTCAATGATACAATTAGTGGCATACTCCAACAAGTATATACAAAACCTCCAATAAATATGTTTCCCTTACTTATTCCTTTTCTTTTGATACCTGAGTGTGACTTTTATAATACTTTACAGTCACTTGACAAGGATGAAACAACCAGTGTTCAAGGTGTTAGTAGATTAGAGGTAGAGAGACAAGATGAATCATCACTCTAAACATGTCACATTTTATTCTATACTCCTGCCCAAAAAAACAACAGAAAAGCATATAGTGTGGGATCTTAAAAAGAATGAAATCTACTGCACAAATAAAACCTGACGCATTTCATTCCTGACAGTTTCTCTACCACAGCAAGAACTATCTTTACACTCAACCAAAAAGATGGATATAACTCAGGTGTGTAAATTTATAAACATCATGAGACTAGTTAAAATAAAATTCAAGCAAACACTTGAATCACAAGGATTAAAACTTCTTTCATTTCAGATAAGTGCAACTGAAAATATCATTTCATCTTCCAATTATTTTCCTTGCCGATAGTTGCAATCATTGTAAAATACATAATTTGGACAGAACAAAAGGAATGATCAAAATTCCAAGAAGCATGGTGTTTAATTTTTATGTGATAAAGCTATTGACTTTTAAAAATACACTGCTAGAAATTTCATATATATAATCATTTGTTGATTTCTTATGCTGAGGGTAAAGAGGGTTAATGATATTAAATTGTATCTTAAAACCTCTTGTAAGTGTTCACTTATTTCAACCAGAACCAGAGAACTATTTTTCTTTTTTATTTTCTAAAACTATAGCTAATGTCATTTCTCAAAGAGGAAAAAAAAAAGAACAGAAATAGGTTTTGGGGTCTCAGGTTTCTCTTTCTTTCTTTCTTTCTTTCTTTCTTTCTTTTTTTTTAGATCTTATTTATGTATTTGACAGATAGAGATCACAAGTAGGCAGAGAGGCAGGAAGAGAGAAGGGGAAGCAGGCTCCCTGCTGAGCAGAGAGCCCGATGTGGGGCTCAATCCCAGGACCCTGAGATTATGACCTGACCTGAACCCAAGACAGAGGCTTAACCCACTGAGCCACCCAGACACGCCTCAGGTTTCTAAAGTGTTTGACTAATGAACAATCTTTACATCTATACTACATCCTTACAATATATCATTTCCTTGATGTATTTAGTACCAAATATAATTGTTCTTTAAATATATTGAGGTTGAAACACAACTGATAACAAAATATAGGAATTTGAGTGTCTAATGTAATAGAGATCCAAACCAATTTGTGATTCCATACTAATGGGACTCTTGTTCCTAAAATTGTTCCAGATCTGGGTTCTCTAGGGTTGAACTCAACATGTAAATTCCATTTTCTGTCTTTCTGAAACTACTGAATTAGCATATTTATATGGTGTAAGTCTAGAACCAGTTCATCTAGGTAGGGGAGAAGGTCAACTCAAGAATGTGGATGAAGTGGAATAATTTTAATATTTCAAGTTTTTCCAGCTGTACATTTGTTAAAGACATAGTGATCCTTTTGGTCTTTTTTTTTTTTTTTTTGGACACATCCATATGTATGCTTCTTTTGTAAATTACAATTTACAATGTTCCTCTATGCTAGGGCTTAAGAATTCACTTCACTTCCATGTCTCAGACACATTTTGTGCCCATTCTTGAAAGCCAGAAACAGCGAATTAATCTTAGATATTTTTCTCCCTTTAAAACCTGTATCTAACCAGTCATTGAGATCTATCCAACTTCCTAATTGGATCTCAAATCTATTTATGTCATCCACATCCATTGCTTCCAGGGAATAATAATTTTCTGATTATTCCTAATCTCTAACTCTGGCTCAGATGGCAGTAAGTTCCTTCAGGTCCTCAAGGACTTCAATTATTTACCCCTTTGAACTTTCTCCCCACTCCAAGTGTATGTGTATTCACCTATGCTCTCCATTTTATTCAGTAGTGCAATTTTTTTTATTCACCCATTCTTGAAAGAAAGGGAATTAATCTTAGATACTTTTCTCCCTTTAAATATATTTAACCAGTCATTGAGATCTATCTAACCTCCTAATTGGATCTCAGATCCATTTATGTTCCCATTTCCAACATCTACTTGAAGAAACCATTTCTTGCTACAAAAACAACTACAAAAATCTTTTCAGTGATGTCATTGCATTCAGTCTTCCTCACCCCCTTTTCCCATTATCTACACTATAACCGAGTGATTCTAGAAAGAAAAATTTCACATATTACCATCCATAAACCTTCACTATCCCCCCAGAGTACATAGGATAAAATCTAAACGTCCTAATTTGGGTAACAAGACTTGATGACTTGACCTATCCTATCTCTCCAACACAAAATCCCATTACTTTATTCATTTATATTCCAGCTACATGGTATTCCTTTTGTTCCCCCTTTAAATTCACATGCTTTACACACTATCATTCTAAAGTATCCTCTTGTTCCTTCCTAGTTCCTACTTGAATCATTCAATTCTTAGGCCAGATGTCCCTGCCTCTAGGAGCTCCTTCTTGAACATTGTTCTCCACTGTTGACTCCAAAACCAGTGTGATGAGGAGACAGTCAGAAAATTGCAACACACAATCTTCCCTGTAGGGCTATTGTAGTGATAAAATGACTGCCTAAATTTACTGTAAATTTAATAACTGAAGTGAAAAAAATATTTCTGCAACTTAAATTATGTTTTACCGTAAGATTGATATTAATAAATAGGAGTCGCCATTTTTTAACACACTATAGTGCTCTTGTATCCCTCATTAAAATGAATCTAATATTACCGAAACCAAAATAAGAAAGAAAAATGAGAAATACATATAAACAGGTTTTAGCAGAGAAATGAAGCTCTTTTTGCCAAATTGCTTAGGTTTAGATCCCAACTTCAATATTTTCCAACACTATGAATGTGGGAAGTAGCTTAATTTGCTTTGAATTTTAGTGTCCTAGATTGAAAAAAAAAAAGTGATAAAAACTATCTTATAGAGTCGTTATGATAATTAAATAAGTCAATACACATAAGAAAGTTCCTATAATAGTGTCTGGTATATTGTGATCATCCAATAAATGTTAGTAGTAGTAGTAATAGTATTGGTCGTAGTTTTTAAGAGGAGTCCATTCTTGTCAATAGGAGCAATTTAGAACATTTAATATATTTCGTAAATGAATAAAATCCACTATCTCTGGAAAAAAAATTTTGAGCTAAAAATGAGTAATTACATAAGTTATCCTTTTCAAAGAGGGTCTTCAATATTACAAATGAATCTAACTCACTGTTAAGTAGTTTTTATTTCTAGAAACAGTGACTTGGTACAGAAAAGTATTTGAGAATTTCATCAACTTTATATTTTGATCAGCATGATTCTTTCTCCAAAATCTTTTTTTATTGTATAAAATTATGGTATTAGATTTGAAAATCACTTTCTATCATCATAACAATAATAGCAGCACATCTGAGAAACATTAGCTTCAAGTGGAATGGATATAAAATCAAAAGGCTATTCTTATTTAATATAAAAATAATTTTCAACAGGCCAGCTACCGCTTCAATAACAATTCATAAAACCTATTCAGTTACGTGATACACATTTTAAGAGCTTAATTGTACATTCTAACTGTTCATCTATTTATTCTTTATTATGAGCTATAATTATGATCAATTCTTACCATGTTGTGAAGGATCTAACCCCCTGATTATGACTTCATCTTCTGCCATCCTACCCTGTTCTAACCATAGTGTCTTCTTTCCTTTTCTTGAATAACCTCACGCCCTCCTCCACTTTGCACATGACAACAATTCTAAAAGTGCTCATCACTGAAAAATTTCTTCTCATCTTTCCTGTCTTCTCTTCAACATCACCTCATAGACTATGATTTTGGCCAAATTTTATTTTTAATTTTTTTAAGGTTTTATTTATTTATTTGACAGAGATCACAACTAGGCAGAGAGGCAGGCAGAGAGAGGAGGGGGGGAAGCAGGCTCCCCACTGAGCAGATAGCCTGACACTGGCCTCAATCTCAGGATTCTGGGATCATGGCCTGAGCCGAAGGCAGAGGCCCCAACCAACCGAGCCCCCCACGCACCCCTGGCCAAATTTTAGAAAGCAATTTTCTCCACCCATCTTTTCTATATTTTCCTCTTTTCTATCTCTAGCTTTTGTTTTCTTCATGCCATTTAAATTGCAATTTTAACATTTCTTTTCTGTTATAGTTTTTCTTTCTTTATGGAAGTTAAACCCCACAAAGGAAAATATGGTTCAGCCTTTCACTCATTCACTGCTCTATCTCTATAGCCTGGAATGTTACCCAATATCTAGGATGTGCTCAATA
Organism: Mustela nivalis; assembly: GCF_964662115.1. Lineage (NCBI taxonomy): Eukaryota > Metazoa > Chordata > Mammalia > Carnivora > Mustelidae > Mustela > Mustela nivalis. The sequence goes on along the minus strand of NC_139023.1, from coordinate 29,299,388 downwards.
AAAATTTTTCAGTGAACAAATTAACCCATAAGTTAATGTGATTTCTTCTGAATACAAGAAAAGAAGCATGGCCGGTAACAGATAGCTGAAGATGGGTGGCTTTTTCCACGTTGTTAAAGACATCATAGATGTTTGTCATCATGAAACAACACCCAAACTGACTAAATTGTAAAATCAGAAGGAAAGTCAGACATAATCAAAAAACATATCTGGAAATGTAATTTTATTCTTTAATAAGACAATTGTTTCTAAACATAAAAGCAGAAAGAAGACATAAAATTAAACTCAGTAGATTTAATCACATACAACTTAAAACTTTAAAGATTTTATTTATTTATTTGACAGAGAGAGACAGTGAGAGTAGGAACATGAGCAGGGAGAGTGGGAGAGGGAAAACAGGCCTCCCGCTGAGCAGTGAGCCCAATATAGGGCTCCATCCCAGGATGTTGGGATCATGACCCGAGCTGAAGGCACACACCCAACAACCAAGCCACCCAGGCACCCCCCCAGTTTTTTTTAAACAAAATAAATGCAAAAAATATTCACAATATGTGTGGCATGTGAAAGGTCAGTTTTTAAGTTATAAATGTGTCGTTCAGATTAGTAACAACAATGAAACTACATCAAAAATGAATAAGTAAAGAACCAGAAATATATTTAATATATAAACTAGAAAGCAATAATTGAGTTTCTGCCATGTGCTGTATTTGAGACAGTGTGCATATGCTTTACACACACATTGCCTTATTTAATTCTTATTTAATTCTTCCAATAATCCTGTGAGGATAGGTATTATTATTAACTCTATTTCATAGAAGAGGAATTTGAAGAATAGATATTAAGGAATTTGTTCAATATTACACACTTCAGAAGTGGGACATAGATTTAAACCTAGAACTGTCTAAAAAAAAAAAAGTTTTAAGTTGCTAAGAACTCTGGTAGATGACAATTCCAAAATAGGGAAATATAAAAAGGAAAAAGAAATACAGTTCCACAAACAATTAGAGAATGCCCCTCTTGTCTCTTATCCCTTCCTTCTACTTCCTGTCCCATTGATCTGTCCTTCTTTTGAATAAAACTCTGAAGAGCATTCATTCTCCTTATATCCAATTTCTTCCTTAATGTTTCTTTCTTAAATCCACTCATCTGGCTTTGACTTTTTCACTTTTCTAAAACTACTCCTGTCCAGATTGCCAATGACCCTCACTTGGCTAAATTTGTGGTCAATTTCCAGTTATCATATTATTAGAGCAGGCTGTAGCATTTAACAGAGACAACCACTCCTTTTTCTCCATTACTTTCTATATACACTTGGTTTTCAGGATACAGCACACTCTTGATTTTTCTATGTTCCCAACATTATTTCTTCTAATTCTTTTTTGTTGTTGTTGTTGTTTTGTATGTTCTCCTCATCAGTCTTTTAATGTGAGTACAGCAGGCTTCAGTTTGGAATTTTTATCTTTTCTACCTAGATTCCGTCCCTTAAAGAGCCACCCGGTTTCATCATCTATATTCTCACAATACTCAAGTAAATATTTCCATACTAGACCTATGCCTGAGACATTAGATCATATATAACTTCATAACTTCATGCTTGATAGCTCTACCAAGACATCTGATGTCTTTTCAAACTATATCTACAATAAACACACACACACACACACACCTCTTCTATCCTCCTTAATTCCCATATCAAATGAGAGAAGCTCCATCTTTCATCTGCTTAGATTAAAAAAGAATACTTGAATCACTCTTCTAAAAGTTTTTCATTTATCTTATCGTGGTAGGAGCACTTACCATGACATCTACTCTCAACAAATTTTTTTCAGTGTATATATTATTGTTGACTATAGGTATAATATTGTGCAGCAGATGTTTAAAGCTTATTCGTCAACTTTATACCCATTGATTAGTAACTTCCCATTTCCTTCTTCTCTTAGCACCCAGAAACCACCATCTACTCTTTGATACTGTGAATTTAACTAATCTTCATATCTCATCTAACTGGAATAATACAATATTTAGCTTTCTATGACTAGCTTATTTCACTTAGTATAATATCCCCAAGGTTCATTCATGTTGTCATGTATTCTTTCTTCCCTTTTAAAGCCCGGATAGTATTCCATATATGTATCTGCCACGTTTCTTTTTCCATTCATCTGGAAATGAATACTTAGGTTGTTTCCACATCTTGGCTATTATGAATAGTGTTGCAATAACCATAGGGATGTCCATGTCTCTGCAAGATCTTGATTACCATTCCTTGATTACCATTCCATTACCATACGAAGAATTTAACTTAATTCTATAAACTTAACTCTATTACCTCTATTTCTCTTAAACTCCACATCCAACTTATCCAGAAATCCACTTGGCTACACCTTTGAAGAATATCCTGAAATTTGAGACCTGTGAATTTACAATTTTCACTAAATTTGGAAAGGTTTTAACCATTACATCTTCAAAATTGTATCTGACCATTTCTGTTTGAAGTTATTCTACAACTCCCCTCTATTCTTCCAGTTCAATTTCTTTTTCTCTCCTTATTTTGGATAGTTTTGACTCTGACGTCTTCAATGATTTTATTTGCCATGCCTAATTAATCTACTGTTACCCATTAATGTCATTAATCCCATCTAGTATATTTTCCATCTCAGTCAACTCAGTCATTATAGTTTTAATTGCTAGAAGTTTGATTTCGATCTTATTTGTATCTTCTGTGTCTTTATTTGACCATTTGACCAAATGTAGTACTGTTACAATGTTATAATGTCTTTCTGCTGATTCTAAAGTTCAGGTCAGTTTTTATTGATTGATTATTCTCTCCATTGTGAGCTGTGTATTACCACCTTGAGTAATATTTGATTGAATGACAGACATTATGAGTTTTGCCTTGCTAAGTGCTGGATATATTCGCATTCTTAAACATCTTCTTAAACTTCACCCTGGGATGTAGTGAATTTACTTGGAAATGGTTTGATTCTCTCAGGTCTTGCTTCTGTGATTTTGTAGGCAGGTCCCAAGCAGGGCTGTCTAATGCTAATTATCTCCTAGTACTGAGGCAAGATCTCCCTGAATTCTCCATTCAATGCCACGTGAATTGTGAACATCTCTAACCCAGCTCATGAGACTAGGCATTTATATCAGCCTGTGAGAGCAGGGAAAGTTTCCTTCTGTCTCTCTTTCCCCAAAGTTGATGCCTCATACATTTGCTCTGATGGGTAATTTTTCAGAACACTCATGGTACCCTCTACAGATCTCCAGAGTTCTCTTCCTCTGTGTGCTCTCTTACTTCTGATAGTTTTTCCTGTGAATTATAGCTGGGTTAGTTTCTCCAGCTTCAGTTCCTCAACTTACGAAATCCTTCAGGCCCTGCTTTAGTTGTCCCACCTATGCTACAGCTCCTGTAGTCTCTCAAAACTATCAGCCTTACCTCATTTTTTGCCTGTTTCTCAGGGATCATTGTCCTCCATTGCTGGATATCTATTTTTTTTCAAAAATCGTTGCTTTATCTATTTTGTCTGATTTTTTTTGAAAACTTCAGATGTGAGGGCAAATCATATCCTTGTTACTTCAATTGGAACAGTTGTAAAAGTCATCCTGTGGATTTTTTTTAAAGGGGGAAAGAAAAAAAAGAGATGTGATATTTCAAATATGGCTACATAACACATATATATATTTCTTAATACAAGTAAATTCTTGTGCATTTTTCTTCTTTAAATTATTTCATATACCTTCACTCTCTTAATTACTCTTACAATTTAAATTTTGCTAAGCTATCAAGAAGTTTACATTCATTTGAATAAATTATAATTAATGGGAAATAAAAAATATTACATTTTCTTACCTTCAATAGATAGATCAATTACAGTTGTTCCTCAGAGATAGAAAAAATATATTGCTTGCTGCAGTCTAACATATAGAAATAATTTTGTGATAATTAAAATTAACTTTCATTAAGAAATGGTTCCTTTCACCTCATCTTGAGATCTAATATTGAATGCACTTGAATAATTTGCCAAAATCATGCTCAATTTAAATTATTTCATAAAATCCCAGTTGGACAAATATAAAAAATAATGATTAATTTTCAATCAGAAAAAATACTGCCATGTCTTACTTCATTTGACAGATTATTGAGTCAGGAAAATCTTAAAGTGACTCCACATAATCCTCTTTTTTAATGTAAGCTTGTCTGCAAAGTCAGAAAAGAACCAAACAACACAGGCAATAGAGATAATGCAAGAAGATGAAAGTTAATGATCTATTTTGATTTGTGTTGAGACAAATTAATGTTTTATGGACAAAAAGTAGTGCTTCCTGAGGATTCAGTAACACACTCAACTTGAAACAGAAAAATAAGTTAATTTGGACTCAGCTTGTATTTCAGCTTTGCAAATTATTTAAATTTTCTGAGCAGAAATATCCACATCTATGAAATCGCAATATTAATTCAACCTACAAATTTGCTGTGAAAATTAAAGGAGATAATGCATTTTTTTTTCATTTTCTTTTTTCTTTTTTTTTCTTTTGCAGAGTTTTATACATGCATGCTTATGATATGGTCATTCTGAATTATTAAATATTTCAATACCTATATTAGTATATAATATACAATTAACTGAAGCATACTATGAATTGTAGGAACCTGAGAGTATATCTTCTCAATGAAAGATTTATTTTTTAAAGATTATTTATTTATTTATTTACTTACTTACTTATTTTATATAGATAGTGTGTGTGTGAGCAGTGGGAAGGGTAGAGGGATGGGGGAGGGAGAAGGAAAGAGATTCTCAACCAGACTCTGCACTGACTGTGGAGTCTAATGCAGGGTTTGATCTCATGACCCTGAGATCATGACCTGAGCTGACACCAAGGGTCAGACACTGAACTGCCTGAGCCACCCAAGTGCCCCAAGTGAAAGTTTTATTTTAAATTTAGTTCCCCCAATTAGGTAAACACTCTTCTAATATGAACATTAAAATGTCATTCTTCCTGTCAATGAACACTTAGAACATATGTTATTTTAGTTTGAAACTGATGTTTACAATTTAATAAATAAGCAACTGGCATTCAGTGGTCTGCACATTGGAGGTTCTTCATGATATATATACTACATATACTACAGAATATGCTATAAACTATAGTATATTTAAGCTATCATTAAATCATATTATATTATATTAAATTAAACTATAAACTATAAATTAAACTATAAATTTAATAAATTATATTAAATTTAATTAAACTATAAACTTTATTCAAGTAGAAATAAGGAACTCGAAAAAGGAAATCACTCACAAACAAAAGGCAACTATAAACATGGGACAGAGTTATCTGGATATAATAGGCTAGGTAATCTGAAGAGAATCTAATATAACTAGATCCTATGTAAAACATTATTATGAATGTCTGGGAATCCAACATGGAAGAAAAATCTCTATAGAATATTTCCTCTACCCCACAAAGCAAACACAAATAAATACCAGTAAGCTATAAGGTGTGGAACCCTGAAGGGAATACTAATATTAGCTCAAGAGCCTCAGCTTTGAATCCTGGTTAAAGTGGTAACACTAAACCTGTGTATGCTATATTAATAAGAGACAAGGTCAGCTCAGAAAAGTAGAACCCCTGGAGACCTGTGAGAGCAAATACAAATTTTCTCTAGAATAAAAGATATTCAGCATGGTTCTTTCTGGATTCCCACATATTAAAGTGAAAAATGTTGAGCTCATTAGCAAAAATATCAAGCATATAAGAACATGGAATTACTAGGGTCAAAGAAAAAATATATTGATGAAACATTTTTATTTAAGTTAAATTCCCCACAAAACTTTAGATAGTATAAAAGAAAATAGAAAATAGAAGTTCTGTAGTAAACATTTTGAAGTAAAAGATAAAATCACAAAAAAATGAGTAGGAAACCACATAAAAATGAAACAAAATAATTTTCAAAACATACCACATAATATTGATATAAAAACGTCAATGAATGAGCTAAACAACAAATTAGATACAGTTGGATGAAAGTTGTATTACACTAAAAGATCAGGAATTTACTCCAAATGCAAAGCAGAGAGGCAAAGAGAGGAAATTATGAAAGAAAAAAATGATAGAAAAGATAGAATGTGATATTCTAACATTTAATCAGACTATTAGAAAGGATATTAGAGAAAATGAGGGAAATCTGAGAATTAAAAAAAAAAGATGAATAAATTCTACAACGGTAAAAGATATGAATTCGCAAACATAGAAAGTACAAGATATTCTAAGCAGGATGAAAAAAAATATATACATATATAAACTGGAAAACTTTCAGGCACAAAGGGATGCTCCTAAAAGAAATCAGTAATATTGAAACCAGACTTCTTGAAAGATGGCGGAGAAGTAGCAGGCTGAGACTACTTCAGTTAGCAGTAGATCAGCTAGATAGCTTATCTAAAGATTGCAAACACCTGAAAATCCATCAGCAGATCGAAGAGAAGAAGAACAGCAATTCTGGAAACAGAAAAACAACCACTTTCTGAAAGGTAGGACCAGCAGAGAAGTGAATCCAAAGCGACGGGAAGATAGACCCCGGGGGGAGGGGCCGGCTCCCGGCAAGCGGCGGAGCAACAGCCCACAAAATCAGGACTTTTAAAAGTCTGTTCCGCTGAGGGACATTGCTCCAGAGGCTAAACCGGAGCGAAGCCCACGCAGGGTCAGCGTGGCCTCAGGTCCTGCAGGGTCACAGAAGGATCGGGGGTGTCTGAGTGTCACAGAGCTTGCGGGTATTGGAAAGGGAAAGCCGGCTACAGAGACAGAGCCACAGTAAGCTCGCAGCTCGGGTTACCTTGAACTGGTCGCTTTTTCTTTTTTAACGTTTTTTAACCAGTTTATCTAATATATATATATTTTTTTTCTTTTTTATATTTTTCTTATTTGTTTTCTTTTTTTTCTTTTAAATTCTTTACATTTTTTTTCTTTTTTCTTTTTTTTTCTTTCTTCCTTTTTGAACCTCTTTTTATCCCCTTTCTCCCCCCTCACGATTTGGGATCTCTTCTAATTTGGTTAAAGCATATTTTCCTGGGGTTGTTGCCACCCTTTTAGTATTTTACTTGCTCCTTCATATACTCTTATCTGGACAAAATGACAAGAAGGAAAAATTCAACACAAAAAAAAGAACAAGAGGCAGTACCGAAGGCTAGGGACCTAATCAATACAGACATTGGTAATATGTCAGATCTAGAGTTCAGAATAACAATTCTCAAGGTTCTAGCCGGGCTTGAAAAAGGCATGGAAGATATTAGAGAAACCCTCTCGAGAGATATAAAAGCCCTTTCTGGAGAAATAAAAGAACTAAAATCTAACCAAGTGGAAATCAAAAAAGCTATTAATGAGGTGCAATAAAAAATGGAGGCTCTCACTACTAGGATAAATGAGGCAGAAGAAAGAATTAGTGATATAGAAGACCAAATGACAGAGAATAAAGAAGCTGAGCAAAAGAGGGACAAACAGCTACTGGACCACGAGGGGAGAATTCGAGAGATAAGTGACACGATAAGACGAAACAACATTAGAATAATTGGGATTCCAGAAGAAGAAGAAAGAGAGAGGGGAGCAGAAGGTATACTAGAGAGAATTATTGGGGAGAATTTCCCCAATATGGCAAAGGGAACAAGCATCAAAATTCAGGAGGTTCAGAGAACGCCCCTCAAAATCAATAAGAATAGGCCCACACCCCGTCACCTAATAGTAAAATTTACAAGTCTCAGTGACAAAGAGAAAATCCTGAAAGCAGCGCGGGAAAAGAAGTCTGTAACATACAATGGTAAAAATATTCGATTGGCAGCTGACTTATCCACAGACACCTGGCAGGCCAGAAAGAGCTGGCATGATATTTTCAGAGCACTAAACGAGAAAAACATGCAGCCAAGAATACTATATCCAGCTAGGCTATCATTGAAAATAGAAGGAGAGATTAAAAACTTCCAGGACAAACAAAAACTGAAAGAATTTGCAAACACCAAACCAGCTCTACAGGAAATCTTGAAAGGGGTCCTCTAAACAAAGAGAGATCCTACAAGTGGTAGATCAGAAAGGAACAGAGACCATATACAGTAACAGCCACCTTACAGGCAATACAATGGCCCTAAATTCATATCTCTCAATAGTTACCCTGAATGTGAATGGGCTAAATGCCCCTGTCAAAAGACACAGGGTATCAGAATGGATAAAAAAACAAAACCCATCTATATGTTGCCTCCAAGAAACACATTTTAAGCCCGAAGACACCTCCAGATTTAAAGTGAGGGGGTGGAAAAGAATTTACCATGCTAATGGACATCAGAAGAAAGCAGGAGTGGCAATCCTTATATCAGATCAATTAGATTTTAAGCCAAAAACTATAATAAGAGATGAGGAAGGACGCTATATCATACTCAAAGGGTCTGTCCAACAAGAAGATTTAACAATTTTAAATATCTATGCCCCCAACGTGGGAGCAGCCAACTAGATAAACCAATTAATAACAAAATCAAAGAAACACATCAACAATAATACAATAATAGTAGGGGACTTTAACACTCCCCTCACTGAAATGGACAGATCATCCAAGCAAAAGATCAGCAAGGAAATAAAGGCCTTAAACGACACCCTGGACCAGATGGACATCACTGATATATTCAGAACTTGTAATCCCAAAGCAACAGAATACACATTCTTCTCTAGTGCACATGGTACATTCTCCAGAATAGATCACATCCTCGGTCCTAAATCAGGACTCAACTGGTATCAAAAGATTGGGATCATTCCCTGCATATTTTCAGACCACAATGCTCTAAAGCTAGAACTCAACCACAAAAGGAAGTTTGGAAAAACCCAAATACATGGAGACTAAACAGCATCCTTCTAAAGACTGAATGGGTCAACCGGGAAATTAAAGAAGAATTGAAAAAAATCATGGAAACAAATGATAATGAAAATACAACAGTTCAAAATCTGTGGGACACAACAAAGGCAGTCCTGAGAGGAAAATATATAGCGGTACAAGCCTTTCTCAAGAAACAAGAAAGGTGTCAGGTACACAACCTAACCCTACACCTAAAGGAGCTGGAGAAAGAACAAGAAAGAAACCCTAAGCCCAGCAGGAGAAGAGAAATCATAAAGATCAGAGCAGAAATCAATGAAATAGAAACCAAAAAACCGGGGGGAGGAGTCAAGATGGCGGAGAAGTAGCAGGCCGAGACTACTTCAGCTAGCCGGAGATCAGCTAGATAGCTTATCTAAAGATTGCAAACACCTGCAAATCCATCAGCAGATCGAAGAGAAGAAGAACAGCAATTCTGGAAACAGAAAAACAACCACTTTCTGAAAGGTAGGACCGGCGGAGAAGTGAATCCAAAGCGACGGGAAGATAGACCCTGGGGGGAGGGGCCGGCTCCCGGCAAGCGGCAGAGCAACAGTGCACAAAATCAGGACTTTTAAAAGTCTGTTCCGCTGAGGGACATCGCTCCAGAGGCTACCCGGGGCAAAGCCCACACGGGGTCAGCGTGGCCTCAGGTCCCGCAGGGTCACAGAAGGATCGGGGGTGTCTGAGTGTCGCAGAGCTTGCGGGTATTGGAACGGGAAAGCCGGCTACAGAGACAGAGCCGACAGTAAGCTCGCAGCTCGGGGTGACCTTGAACCGGTCGCAGGCTCGATGAGCTCGGAGCGCGGCCGGAGGTGAGGCAGATGGGAGTAACTGGGCGCTGTTCTCTGAGGGCGCACTGAGGAGTGCGGCCCTGGGCTCTCGGCTCCTCCGGGCCGGAGACCAGGAGGCCGCCATTTGTATTCTCGTCCTCCGGAACTCTACGGAAAGCGCTCAGGGAACAAAAGCTCCTGAAAGCAAACCCAAGCGGATTACTCACCCGGCCCCGGGTAAAAGCGGTGCAATTCCGCCTGGGGCAAAGACACTTGAGAATCACTACAACAGGCCCCTCCCCCAGAAGATCAACAAGAAATCCAGCCGAGACCAAGTTCACCTACCAAGGAGTGCGGTTTCAATACCAAGGAGAGCAGCAGAATTCCAGAGGAGGAGAAAGCAAAGCACGGAACTCATGGCTTTTTCCCTGTGCTTTTTTTCAGTCTTGCGGTTAATTTAATTTAATTTTTTTCTTTTTTTTTTTTTGCCTTCGGGTAAAAATTTTTTTTTAACTGTTACCTTTTTCTTTTTTAACGATTTTTTACTAGTTTATCTAATACATATATATTTTTTCTTTTTTATATTTCTCTTAGGTGTTTTCTTTTTTAAAAAAATTCTTTTTTTTTCTCTTTTTTCTTTTTTTTTTAATTGTTTCCTTTTTGAACCACTTTTTATCCCCTTTCTCCCCCCTCACAATTTTGGATCTCTTCTAATTTGGTTAAAGCATATTTTCCTGGGGTTGTTGCCACCCTTTAAGTATTTTACTTGCCCCTTCATATACTCTTATCGGGACAAAATGCCAAGACGGAAAAATTCAGCACAAAAAAAAGAACAAGAAGCAGTACCGAAGGCTAGGGACCTAATCAATACAGACATTGGTAATATGTCAGATCTAGAGTTCAGATGACAATTCTCAAGGTTCTAGCCGGGCTCGAAAAGGCATGGAAGATATTAGAGAAACCCTCTCGAGAGATATAAAAGCCCTTTCTGGAGAAATAAAAGAACTATAATCTAACCAAGTTGAAATCAAAAAAGCTATTAATGAGGTGCAATCAAAAATGGAGGCTCTCACTGCTAGGATAAATGAGACAGAAGAAAGAATTAGTGATATAGAAGACCAAATGACAGAGAATAAAGAAGCTGAGCAAAAGATGGACAAACAGCTACTGGACCACGAGGGGAGAATTCGAGAGATAAGTGACACCATAAGACGAAACAACATTAGAATAATTGGGATTCCAGAAGAAGAAGAAAGAGAGAGGGGAGCAGAAGGTATACTAGAGAGAATTATTGGGGAGAATTTCCCCAATATGGCAAAGGGAACAAGCATCAAAATTCAGGAGGTTCAGAGAACGCCCCTCAAAATCAATAAGAATAGGCCCACACCCCGTCACCTAATAGTAAAATTTACAAGTCTCAGTGACAAAGAGAAAATCCTGAAAGCAGCCCGGGAAAAGAAGTCTGTAACATACAATGGTAAAAATATTCGATTGGCAGCTGACTTATCCACAGACACCTGGCAGGCCAGAAAGAGCTGGCATGATATTTTCAGAGCACTAAATGAGAAAAACATGCAGCCCAGAATACTATATCCAGCTAGGCTATCATTGAAAATAGAAGGAGAGATTAAAAGCTTCCAGGACAAACAAAAACTGAAAGAATTTGCAAACACCAAACCAGCTCTACAGGAAATCTTGAAAGGGGTCCTCTAAACAAAGAGAGATCCTACAAGTGGTAGATCAGAAAGGAACAGAGACCATATACAGTAACAGCCACCTTACAGGCAATACAATGGCCCTAAATTCATATCTCTCAATAGTTACCCTGAATGTGAATGGGCTAAATGCCCCTGTCAAAAGACACAGGGTATCAGAATGGATAAAAAAACAAAACCCATCTATATGTTGCCTCCAAGAAACACATTTTAAGCCCGAAGACACCTCCAGATTTAAAGTGAGGGGGTGGAAAAGAATTTACCATGCTAATGGACATCAGAAGAAAGCAGGAGTGGCAATCCTTATATCAGATCAATTAGATTTTAAGCCAAAAACTATAATAAGAGATGAGGAAGGACACTATATCATACTCAAAGGGTCTGTCCAACAAGAAGATTTAACAATTTTAAATATCTATGCCCCCAACGTGGGAGCAGCCAATTGGTAAACCAATTAATAACAAAATCAAAGAAACACATCAACAATAATACAATAATAGTAGGGGACTTTAACACTCCCCTCACTGAAATGGACAGATCATCCAAGCAAAAGATCAGCAAGGAAATAAAGGCCTTAAACGACACACTGGACCAGATGGACATCACTGATATATTCAGAACTTGTAATCCCAAAGCAACAGAATACACATTCTTCTCTAGTGCACATGGAACATTCTCCAGAATAGATCACATCCTCGGTCCTAAATCAGGACTCAACTGGTATCAAAAGATTGGGATCATTCCCTGCATATTTTCAGACCACAATGCTCTAAAGCTAGAACTCAACCACAAAAGGAAGTTTGAAAAGAACCAAAATACATGGAGACTAAACAGCATCCTTCTAAAGAATGAATGGGTCAACCGGGAAATTAAAGAAGAATTGAAAAAAATCATGGAAACAAATGATAATGAAAATACAACGGTTCAAAATCTGTGGGACACAACAAAGGCAGTCCTGATAGGAAAATATTTAGCGGTACAAGCCTTTCTCAAGAAACAAGAAAGGTCTCAGGTACACAATCTAACCCTACACCTAAAGGAGCTAGAAAAAGAACAAGAAAGAAACCCTAAGCCTAGCAGGAGAAGAGAAATCATAAAGATCAGAGCAGAAATCAATGAAATAGAAACCAAAAAAACAATAGAACAAATCAACAAAAGTAGGAGCTGGTTCTTTGAAAGAATTAATAAAATTGATAAACCCCTGGCCCGACTTATCAAAAAGAAAAGAGAAAGGACCCAAATAAATAACATCATGAACGAAAGAGGAGAGATCACAAATAACACCAAAGAAATACAAACTATTATAAGAACATACTATGAGCAACTCTACGGCAATAAATTTGACAATCTGGAAGAAATGGATGCATTCCTAGAAACATATAAACTACCACAACTGAACCAGGAAGAAATAGAAAGCCTGAACAGACCCATAACCAGTAAGGAGATTGAAACAGTCATTAAAAATCTCCAAACAAACAAAAGCCCAGGGCCAGACGGCTTCCCGGGGGAATTCTACCAAACATTTAAAGAAGAACTAATTCCTATTCTCCTGAAACTGTTCCAAAAAATAGAAATGGAAGGAAAACTTCCAAACTCATTTTATGAGGCCAGCATCACCTTGATCCCAAAACCAGGCAAGGATCCCACCAAAAAAGAGAGCTATAGACCGATATCCTTGATGAACACAGATGCGAAAATACTCAACAAAATACTAGCCAATAGGATTCAACAGTACATTAAAAGGATTATTCACCACGACCAAGTGGGATTTATTCCAGGGCTGCAAGGTTGGTTCAACATCCACAAATCAGTCAATTTTATACAACACATCAATAAAAGAAAGAACAAGAACCATATGATACTCTCAATAGATGCTGAAAAAGCATTTGACAAAGTACAGCATCCCTTCCTGCTCAAAACTCTTCAAAGTGTAGGGATAGAGGGCACATACCTCAATATCATCAAAGCCATCTATGAAAAACCCACCGCAAATATCATTCTCAATGGAGAAAAACTGAAAGCTTTTCCGCTAAGGTCAGGAACATGGCAGGGATGTCCATTATCACCACTGCTATTCAACATAGTACTAGAGGTCCTAGCCTCAGCAATCAGACAACAAAAGGAAATTAAAGGCATCCAAATCGGCAAAGAAGAAGTCAAATTGTCACTCTTCGCAGATGATATGATACTATATGTGGAAAACCCAAAAGACTCCACTCCAAAACTGCTAGAACTTATATAGGAATTCAGTAAAGTGTCAGGATATAAAATCAATGCACAGAAATCAGTTGCATTTCTCTACACCAACAGCAAGACAGAAGAAACGGAAATTAAGGAGTCAATCCCATTTACAATTGCACCCAAAACCATAAGATACCTAGGAATAAACCTAACCAAAGAGGCACAGAATCTATACTCAGAAAACTATAAAGTACTCATGAAAGAATTTGAGGAAGACACAAAGAAATGGAAAAATGTTCCATGCTCCTGGATTGGAAGAATAAATATTGTGAAAATGTCTATGCTACCTAAAGCAATCTACACATTTAATGCAATTCCTATCAAAGTACCATCCATCTTTTTCAAAGAAATGGAACAAATAATTCTAAAATTTATATGGAACCAGAAAAGACCTCGAATAGCCAAAGGGATATTGAAAAAGAAAGCCAACGTTGGTGGCGTCACAATCCCGGACTTCAAGCTCTATTACAAAGCTGTCATCAACAAGATAGCATGGTACTGGCACAAAAACAGACACATAGATCAATGGAACAGAATAGAGAGCCCAGAAATAGACCCTCAACTCTATGGTCAACTAATCTTCGACAAAGCAGGAAAGAATGTCCAATGGAAAAAAGACAGCCTCTTCAATAAATGGTGCAGGGAAAATTGGACAGCCACATGCAGAAAAATGAAATTGGACCATTTCCTTACACCACACACAAAAATAGACTCAAAATGGATGAAGGACCTCAATGTGCAAAAGGAATCCTTCAAAATCCTTGACGAGAACACAGGCAGCAACCTCTTCGACCTCAGCCGCAGCAACATCTTCCTAGGAACAACGCAAAAGGCAAGGGAAGCAAGGGAAAAAATGAACTATTGGGATTTCATCAAGATCAAAAGCTTTTGCACAGCAAAGGAAACAGTTAACAAAATCAAAAGACAACTGACAGAATGGGAGAAGATATTTGCAAACGACATATCAGATAAAGGACTAGTGTCCAGAATCTATAAAGAACTTAGCAAACTCAACACCCAAAGAACAAATAATCCAATCAAGAAATGGGCAGAGGACATGAACAGACATTTCTGCAAAGAAGACATCCAGATGGCCAACAGACACATGAAAAAGTGCTCCATATCACTCGGCATCAGGGAAATACAAATCAAAACCACAATGAGATATCACCTCACACCAGTCAGAATGGCTAAAATCAACAAGTCAGGAAATGACAGATGCTGGCGAGGATGCGGAGAAAGGGGAACCCTCCTACACTGTTGGTGGGAATGCAAGCTGGTGCAACCTCTCTGGAAAACAGCATGGAGGTTCCTCAAAATGTTGAAAATAGAACTGCCCTATGACCCAGCAATTGCACTATTGGGTATTTACCCTAAAGATACAAACGTAGTGATCCAAAGGGGCACGTGTACTCGAATGTTTATAGCAGCAATGTCCACAATAGCCAAACTATGGAAAGAACCTAGATGTCCATCAACAGATGAATGGATCAAGAAGATATGGTATATATACACAATGGAATACTATGCAGCCATCAAAAGAAATGAAATCTTTCCATTTGCGACAACATGGATGGAACTAGAGCGTATCATGCTTAGTGAAATAAGTCAAGCAGAGAAAGACAACTATCATATGATCTCCCTGATATGAGGAAGTGGTGATGCAACATGGGGGCTTAAGTGGGTACGAGAAGAATAAATGAAAGAAGATGGGATCGGGAGGGAGACAAACCATAAGTGACTCTTAATCTCACAAAACAAACTGAGGGTTGCTGGGGGGAGGGGGTTTGGGAGAAGGTGGTGGGATTATGGACATGGGGGAGGGTATGTGCTTTGGTGAGTGCTGTGAAGTGTGTAAACCTGGTGATTCACAGACCTGTACCCCTGTGGATAAAAATATATGTTTATAAAAAATAAAAAAATTAAAAAAAAAAAAGAAATCAGACTTCTTACCAGAAACAGAGTAAGTCAGAGAACATAGAAATAGTCATGTAAAGTTCGAGGATTTTTTTTAAAGGACAAACATACACTAGTAGAGTAAGGGTGATATGAGCATATTTTTGGAAGAGTTATTGCCTGTAGAATTATATGAAAGTGTTTTCCACAAAATGTAGAAAAAAAGGAGAAAAGAAAATGAATTTGGAGAAGATGTGCAATTACAGACAGGATAGCTATCCACTAAAAGAACAAAAATAGAATGCATAAGAAAATTGACTTATAAACTCTAAACATATAAGAAGGAAAAAATAGGGGCACCTGGGTGGTTCAGTCTGTTACGTGTCTGTCTCCAGCTCAGGTCATGATCTCAGGGTCCTGGGATCAAGCCCTGCACTGGGCTCTACCCTCAGAAGCAAGTCTGCTTCTTCCTCTCCCTCTGTGATGTCTCTTGCTTTCATTGTATTGAATAAATACATAAAATTTTATTTAAAGGAAAAAATAGATTATTAAAAGAGAAAATGTTAGGTATTGCAAAAGAAAAAGGTAGAGAAAGAGAAAGAAAGCATAAAAAGGAAAGGACAAATAGAAATCAAGAAAATATAAAAATAGAAATTAATCAAATATAGTTTTAAAAAGGCTAAATAAACAAAAATAGATTAAACTTAATATTTAATGACAAATTGACAAAGAAGTTTAAAAATATCCAGCTATATGCTATTTAAAATTAACTCATTTAAAACATAAGGATAGTTGAAGATACAAAGTCAAAAGATGAGAAAATGTTAAATCAGAAATAATGTTCACACAAATGGAAATTAAATCCAGATAAGATATGTTAAGATAAAAAGTTTTATTAGGGATAAAAAAGATCACTACAAAATTGTAAGATAGTTATTTTACCAAGGAGATATAGTAATTCTAAATGCATATGTCCCTATAATAAGATTGTCTTAACTGTAAGAAGGTGAAAATTGGTAAAAACTACAGGGAAAATGATAAATGCACATTCACAATTTTCTCAGTTATTGATAGATA
Source organism: Mustela nivalis (assembly GCF_964662115.1). NCBI lineage: Eukaryota > Metazoa > Chordata > Mammalia > Carnivora > Mustelidae > Mustela > Mustela nivalis. The sequence goes on along the minus strand of NC_139023.1, from coordinate 29,282,799 downwards.
AGGCAGAATTTTTATAAATATTTCTAAATTTTGAATAATAAATAAAATAATTTTAAAATCTTATGAAAAATGAAGGAAACCATTCACAAAATGAAAAGGCAAGCTACTGAATGGGATGAAATATTTGCAAATAATATATCCAATAAAGGTTATATGAATGTATAAGTACGTTATACAACTCAACACCAAAAATAAATAAATAAGTGATCTGATTTAAAAAGACAGAGGGCCTGAATAGATATTTTTCCAAAGAAGATATACAGATGGCCAAAAAACACATGAAAAGATGTTCCACATCCCTAGTCATCAGAGAAATGCAAATGAAAACCACAGTGAGATATCACTTCACACTTGTCAAACTGGCTAGAATCAAAAAGATAAGAAATAACAAGTATTGGTGAGGATATGGGGAAAAGGGACCTTCCTGCACTATAGGTGGGAATGTAAATTGGTGCAACCAGGGTGGAAAACAGTTGGAGAATCCCCCAAAATTAAAGATATGATCCAGTAATTCCACTACTGAGTATTTAACCATGGAAAACAAAACACTACTTTAAAAAGATATATGCACCCTTATGTTTATTACAGCATTGTTTATAATAGTCAAGATATGGAAGCAACCCAAGTGTTCATCAACAGATGAGTGGATAACGAAAACATGGTATGTACACACACAATGAAATATCAGTCATAAAAAGTCAAAAAATCCATTTGTAACAACATGGATGAAACTCGAGGACATAATGCTAAGCGAAATAAGTCAGAGAGAGAAAGACAAATACCTCACAATTTCACTCATATGTGGAATTTAAAAAGCAAAACACACAGACAAAGTAAAAATAAAAAAGGGGGGGAAAAAAAACCCAGACTCAAAATACAGAAAACAAACCGGTGGTTGTCAGAGAGGAAGTTGGTAAGGGGATGTGTGAAATAGTTAAAGGAGATTAAAAGGTACAAACTTCCAGTTACAAAATAAGTAAGTCATGGAGAAGAAAAGTACACCACAGGGAATACATAGTCCACAAGACTGTAGTTATGTTGTTCGATCAAAAAAAGTGACTCTACCTCAGTAGTGTACAGAAATGTTGAATCATTATGTTGTATACTTGAAACTAATTTGACACTCTATGTTAATTATATCTCAATAAAAAGTTAAGGAAGATATAATAAAAAGGATTACATGGAAAAGGCTTTAAATAATACAAGTAACAATTTCATTTGAAAAATCGTGTGTAGAACTCTCCACACATTTAAAAAATAAACATTGTTTTCACACACTTACTTATAAAGCTAAGTGACAACAAATCAAAAAGAAATCTGCATCAGGCAGAACATCTTTCTTCAACTTAAGTTGGAAAGTCAACAACAAAAAATAAATAAAAATTCCTCACTATTTTGGAAATTTTTAAAAAGTATATTTCTTGGTAAATATGGCTAAAAAAATAAATTTTAAAAGAAATTTAAAATTAAATATAATGAAATAATGGAAAATACTACACAGAAAATTTGTCGGAAACAACCAGATACAGGTTTTATCAGGAAAGTATTAAGGATGGAAAGAATGGCAAAAACTTAAGGGTGTTTGCCAGGTATCGTTATCATAAATGAAGCACAGGACCTAGATCAGTCCAAAAGAAAATCAGGAATTTACTGCAAATGCAAAGCAGAGAGGCAAGGATGAGGTTGGTAGGCCATAGCTCTTAATGAAGTTTAAGAACTTTGTAGATACTCAGGAAGAGTTGTGGAGAATTTGAAGATTGTTGTCTGAGAGTAAGATGATTGAAATTGAATTTGAGATTTTCTAACTTCTCTTTCTGAAAAGCTGTTTTCCCCTGCCCAGGTAAAAAAAAGGACTGGGCAAAAAGTTGGGACAAATTGTCTTCTGTAGTTGCAAATAAGATAAAAATTGTTTAATGAGAAAGTTTTAAACATTTCAAAAAAATAAATAAAATGATCTTGAAAGAGACATGTTCCCAATGGCTACACACAAGGTCTTCTTGAAGTGTAGAACTACTACTGCACAAAGAATTATTTTAGAAATTAGTATAAACATACAGTGCTAATAAAGATATAGGCATCCCTCATCACTCAAACTCATGTGAACTGACAAACCTAATAGAATTATATTTTTTGGTAGATTCTTATGGAGGAAACGATATCCTTGCCTATCTAAATTCCTTTTTTTTTTTTTAAAGATTTTATTTATTTATTTGACAGAGAGAGACCACAAGTAGGCAGAGGCAGGCAGAGAGAGAGAGGAGGAAGCAGGCTCCCTGCTGAGCAGAGAGCCCGATGCGGGACTCGATCCCAGGACTCTGAGATCATGACCTGAGCCGAAGGCAGCGGCCTAACCCACTGAGCCACCCAGGCGCCCCGCCTATCTAAATTCTTACAACCTCTATTCTCCTTGATATTTGAAATAAGAAATCAAATATATTTTTGTGGTAAGAGAATACATCCAGGTATATATGTTACAATTTTCTTTATATCTTCAAACTAAATGGGTTTTTTATTTAAAATTTTGTGCTCTCTTATTAATAAACCTCAGTAAAATATTTTATCATTTCTCTTCACATTTATTCTTTACATCTCCATTTAATATATCTGACTTATTCATTGATGCCCTGCTGGCTTCAGTCTTAAAAGTTTTCTACTTCCTCAAACGTTTTTAAATCATTTTACTTTGATTTTTTATTTGGTTATGTTTTAAAAGACAAGTTTAACAAAAACATAAAATATACATTAAAAAAAATCTATGTTTCTGAAATTTTTTTCATGCTAAATGGCTTCTAAGATTTCAAACAGCCGCATATGTCAGAAGTTATTTTCAAAGAGCGGTGTTTAATGTGCAGAGGTGGTCAGGCTTGGCTGAGATCACTGCTATTAATGGGCATCTGCATCTCTTTTGTGTTTCCCAGGTGGGAGAAATAGCATAATAGCATAGTTCATTAGCATCGCCAAGTGATTTAAATTGGATAGGTTATGAGCATAATTTCAGTCGCTTGAAAATGTGCAAAGAAAGATCATAAATTATAATGTATGATTGTGGGAGTTAATTTCATTCTGAGTGGAATTAGGATTCTTGAAACAGACATAAGCTTTAACCTCCTTGTTATTTCCACTAAAGAGAGAAATCAGAAAAAAAAAATCAGTACAACATACACATCGTGAAGAATTATGGACTTTGAGAATTAATTGAAGGCATGATTTAAAATGAGCAGTGGAACTCACAGGCATCCATATAGGCCATTAGCCTCAGACACATTGAACAGAGCCCAAAAGATAGACTGTCAGACTAAAACGAATATACTTCATTTAATAGGCATCATTCCCTACTCTTTAAATATAATAATTTCTTTAATTTAAAGTTCTAATGAGGCTTCAATACAAAAACTAACTCTGGGAAATATAAAAATGATTTATAGAAAGAGAAGAATAAGAATGATTCACGGGTAAAATATGCCCTGAAGGGTTTTCAACAGGCAGAGATGAAAGGAAAATAAGGTACATGCCAACGAACAGGGAAATATATACAAAGTCACAAAGAAGGAATATATACTACCCACTGGGAGGTCAGGAAGTCCTCCCACTGCAGAAAGAAGAAAATGCTTGAAGGAAAGGACAAAGAAAAATAAGATCTGTCATTTAGGCTATGGTCATATTATAAAGGATTCTCTCTTTTTAGTTTGAATTTTATCCTTGTGAATTGGTTAGCTATGAAACAGTATCCGGATCTGATCAGATCTGGATTTTGGAAGAATTTTGGAAGTTGGAAGATGAACAGGAACGGAGAGAAACAAGGTAAGAAAGTCATTCAGTAGACCAAGGGAGGGAGACCGAGGCTAAGAGAAAGAGTGGCATTGAGATTTTTTAAAAATGCGGGCGGGATTCAAGGAAAGCTTCAGAGAAAGAAGCAATTATTTTTTTCAACTAGACACAAGAATTGATGAGGGGTTGAAAAGGAAAGTAGAAACAAAAACAGAGACGACAGTGACTATAAGCATTTTTTGTTGTTGTTGACCCAAATGGTCAATAAGATGGTCCGTACCTAAGATACCTTTCTGAGTGGGTAGTTCTACCACTCAGATATTTACATTGTGGTTGTCGTGAGAATTTTCATATACATGAAAGTGTTAATAACAGGTTTCCACAAAGCCTTTTGGATACCACTCTCTTTGAAATTTCTTTTTTCAGAGAAAACAAAATGAAAACAAACAAAAAACAAAAATAATTGGGCAAGTAAGGTAAATAGAAAATCACTTCGCATTCAATAAAGAAGGCTGGCAGTCAATTGTATGTTGCCCCCGTGAATCTATTTTGGGAAACTGAGATGTTGACTACAAATATATCCCAATAATTACACTATTATTTATTAACAAAAAATATTACTAAAGCATTTAAAATGTGTACAAAATGTTGTCAATGGGTTATACAAGTCAGAAACCACATCTTTTAGAGACTACTAGGGTACAAAGCTTTATAAAGGAACATCAGCCTTCTGAATTGTTTCTCCTTTCTCCCACATTATCAATAGGCACTTACTAGTGACTGCATGGAGATGGACATTTGGGGGTTGATTTGTAAATAAGGAGCTTCATATAATCTATATTAAAGTTTATCAATCTGAAATAAGGGTGCCAGGGCAATTAATGATTGCCACCATCTTCACAAAACCACAGATTAATTCCTTAAAGTTATGCTCTTTATTCATCACACAAGCTCTGGAAATTACCAAAATGATGATGCTACAAAGTTACTCAAATATCCTTGGAGAAGATGTTATGTGAATGCATCATATACCTCAAGGGAACTACAAGTGCCTTCATTAGTCATTTCTTTATAGGCAATTATGTTTCTGGACTTAAAAATTGCTTTATTTTTTTTTAAGATTTTATTTATTTATTTATTTGAAAGACAGAGAGAAAGAAAGAGCTGAGTGGCATTGGGGGGCAGAAGGCGAGGGAGAAGCAGACACCCTGCTAACGCCAGGCTTGTCCTAGGTCCCTGAAATCATGACCTCAGTCAAAGTCAATGCTTAACGGACTGAGCCACCCATGCACTACAAAAATTGTTTTATATTGTGTACTGGAAATGTTTTTCTCCTTATACTGTAAGATGATATTAATGAATATAAAACTAAAAATTTAAACCTCTTATCTGCATTTGTTCCTAGGTTTCCTTGACCATCATGCAATAAAATTTCTTGAGCATCTACTAAAAAAATTATTTCTTTTTTAAAAAAAGGTTTTAGTGATTCATTTGAGAGAGAGATCATGAGCGGGAGGGGCAGAGGGAGAGGAAGAAGCAGGCTCCCAGGTGAGCAAGGAGCCCGATGTGGGGCTGGATCCCAGGACCCTGAGATCATGACTGAGTGAAAGGCAGACACTTAACCAACTGAGCCATCCAGGTGATCTTAAAAAGCTGTTTATAAGAGGAAAATCATTTTAATAGCATCATTACATTTTAAAACAGCTTCAAAATACAGCTAAATGAGTTAACTCCATGAAACATGAGCAACTTGTCAGATTTTTATTAAAGAGGGAGGTGGAGTAAAGATCTTTATCTTACTCAGGATTTGTACAAATCAGTAAAATTCAGGGTATTTTATATATCAAAACCATGCAACAGAGGTGCTTGGGTGACTCAGTCCTGTAAGCATCGGACTTTGATCCTAGCTCAGGTCTTGATCTCAGGGTTATGAGTTTAAGCCCCGCATTGGACTCCATGCTGGGTGTGGCGCCTACTTAAAAAAAAAAAAAAAGGAAAAAGAAAATGAAAAAACTGTGCAACAAAGAATCCAGTACAATTTGAGGTTGTAAGAATCTAGTTTAATAAGTTGTGGCTGAGTTAACTGATACATCCCTCCTCCTGGGCAATTTTCCCTTGTCTCATTTATAATTCACTAGGCTTTAGATATTTACTTCATGAGCAATCCCAAAGACTATAAACAGACAGAAATGTTATCAAACATGTATATAAGCAAGATTTTCCATTATTTCCACTGGAAATAATGCCATCCAGTGCTGCATAATAACAAAGCTGTTGCTTATGTCCCTTCCTTAACATCTTTCTGATGGTATGACACTGGGCAAGTTACTTAGCTCCACAGTGCCTCAGGCATCCCACTGGTAAGATGGGCATAATATTAGAACATGCCTTGTATTTTCTATGGTATTTTCTATGGTATTAAGTAAGTGGATTCATGAAAAAATTATTTGTGCAGTACCTACTGAAGTAAAACTAGCTCAATAATGTTAAGTATTATTGATAAGAACTGAACTGTGCAGAAAGGAAGAGAAATAAGACAACTTGAAAAGCAAATAAAGAAATGGGTAAATCTGGATTCTGGTAGACTGTATGGGGAGGCTGATAAGAATAAAGACGTACTGGGGCACCTGAGTGGCTCAGTTGGTTAAGCATCTCACTCTTGATTTCAGCTCAGGTCATGATGTCAGGGTCATGGGATAGAGCCCCAATGTCGGGCTCTACTCTCAGATTCTGCTTTTCCCTCTTCCTCTGCTCCTCCCCCTGTGCGCTCTCTCTCTCTCTAAAATAAATTAAAAAAATATATTTTTTAAAAGAATGAGGATCTCTCCATCAAGAGGACTTGAGAGCAGAATCAGAAGCTCACTCAAGGCCAAGTTGTTTGAGGAATTCATTCCCAAGCCAGAATCTGGAAATCAGAATCTGTTGACAACCAACCACCTCATGATGGAAGATAATCCCAAATACTTCCAAATGTATGCATCTGGTAACTTCAGTGGGGATCATAGCATGCTGGGCCAGCTTTACCCTAGGATCAAAGTAGAACTGGAGATACACCAATAGAGATTTCCCTGTGAGCAAGTTCAGCAGTAGAAGTATTGCCTCTGTTACACATTGTTCTGATTTGTGGACTCCGACATACTTCTCCACTTTTTAAATTTAAATATCAACATATTTATACACAGTAAAAATTTAAAAACTCAAGCTATCACAATTAAAAAGCCTAAGAATTAACCTCTTGCTAGACTCTATAAGGCATTTTCGCTAATTACAAGGATGATGGGAACTTCATTTAAAATCAAAGCTTGGACCTCTTAGGCAAGTCTGCCACCTAAAAGTAGATGCAGGATGATTCTTTCTTCTACCGTTGATATATCCTCTGAAACAGAGAGGTTTCAGAGATACAGAAAGTCCTGTAATACTATATACTATGCATACTAATTAATTAATGCTAATTTAATATATTAATATTAAAACTATTCATTCTTAATTAGCAGCTGCTCATATAGTTGAATGGGAATTGAGAAATAGAAATGACACTTGTACACTGTACTATGAAAATCTTAATTCCCAAATCTTAAGTGTTTTGTTTGGGTGAGGAGAGGAAGATCTGTGGTAACAGTGCCTTCAGGCGAATGGATTTAGAATAATAATAATGATCACAAGAATGCCAATGATTTCTAACATTGATGGGATAATCTATGTTTCCTGGGAACTGTATGTTATCTAATTCAGGAAGTGTATGATAATGAATATAAACAGCATTAAATGTATGGAGGAAATATAACGGCGATGTGACTGTTATCGTTAACGAGAGCAGTAAGTTATGACTTGGTGAAAAATAAATGTGTGACTTTTTTCTTTCTAATCTTGTGATAGAGAGGTGGGGGATACAGGATTGCCACCAAAAAGACTCTCAGGAGTCCACTTGTGACCTTGGTAATTTTACCTTTATCTAATATCTGATCCAAATGTAAGACACTGTCAACAGATAGTTGCCAAATCCTCCCAGGGATTTGTGAACGTGATGTATAAAATCAGAATCATGATGCTAATCTATAATAACAACACAAAACAATACAAAAGCAAAAACCTTCCTACTCCATGTGTCTTAACACATCATCACAATGTAGACTAAATGAGAAGGCAGATACTGATGAAGAGTTAGCCCGGTGCATAAGTAATCAGAACAAAGGAGTATGATAGATTGAATATTAGCTTAGATTGAATAAAGCTTACTTTGCCTGATGCAACCATCTGGCAGTAGGAATAATTTTGCCCATGGGGCACCTAGGTGGCTCAGTGGGTTAAAGCCTCTGCCTTTGGCTCAGGTCATGATCCCAGGGTCCTGGGATCGAGCCCCGCATAGAGCCCCACATAGAGCCCCGCATCAGGCTCTATGCTCAGCAGGGAGCCTGCTTCCCCCTCTCTCTCTCTGCCTACTTGTGATCTCTGTCTGTCAAATAAATAAAATCTTAAAAAAAAAAAAAAGGAATGATTTTGCCCATATTCAAGGACCAGGATATTCTGTTGTGTTTGCTAAGTCTCTTTCTTCTCTGATAGAGCTCAGAGGGGAATTGCAGACGTTTACCTCTAAGGATCTCTGTTTATTAGGCTTCTGTGGCTAAGAACACTTAGGTTTTTAATTTTTCTATTTTGAAATATTAAAACTTGTAATCAGGTTATATTTCTAGTCCATAAGACCTGAAAGATGTTTTGTAGTGCATGACATGAATTTGAAATTTCTTTTTTGACTTTTGTGTTTAACTCTCAGAGAGCAGATTTAAATCTTTGATTTTCTGTACTTTGAGATATTGGGCTACATACCTAATTGAGCCCCTAAATTCTTGAGTTATAGAAAAAAATTCTGATTCTAAAATATACTATTAAATCAATTTTCTGATTAGTAAAATGTCTTTCTGCTGAAATATTCAGTGTGCCATATGTGAGTTTACTATGTAATTCTTAGAATAGCCTGAGAATGATAATTGGAACCACATAAAAAGTGAGAACACATGCAGCCGTGATCTGCTTGCTCGGAAGCTTGGCGAGACCAATTCCATTTTTCTTGACTTTCAGTCTGCAATTGTTATACCATAAATAACTTCTCTTTTCTTGTATATTATCTTTAAATATGCATACACACTCATCCCATTATTCTTAACTTGTGTGAACAGCTGGATTCATTACAAAAAAAACAGAACTTTCTTTTTCTTCTACAGAGAATGAGATGAGAGAATAAATTAAAACATTTACAACAATGTGGTGGCAAATAGGCAAGATGTGGATGTCTTTCCTGGCTCTGTGTTCCAGTAGCTACTTGTTTCCCAAGCGTCAGAGTGCCCTGCTCTTCTTAATGAAGCCCAAGTGTTCTGTATGGCTTGCCCTATAATTTTCTGGACAGAGTGAGCTGTTGTGTGTGCCAAGGGAGAACTACACACTTCATTATCTTTTCAATTGGCCTGAAAATTATTTGTTTAAAAATCTTTCCCACTGCCACTTTTAGAAGTGTTTGCAAAAGTGATTGTTATAGATTTCCCTCTAATTATAATTTCAGACTTGCCTCGTATTCATTCTGTCCTATAATTCCGTAAGAAACTGAACTTGGGAGTTTAAAATTCACCTGTCTTCTGTGGCTTTGTTTCTTTCCCAAGAGTTGCCCCATCATTATTCATTGGTATTTTGGTTCACAAACTGCTCTCTTTTCATGCATTCAATCATTCGCTTTTCATTCTCATGAGAGCACTTCGCAGAGCATCTTCTGAGGGACAGATTGTACCATGCTCTTAATTTCTCCCTTCACTACCCACAAAATTATCACATAACAGCACAGGAAATTTATCCAGTACAGCACTCCACTGCTGATATCATTTTAGCTTGAGGAATGCTATAATTTTAGGGTATTTTTCTGCCACATTTGCCTAGTGTACATTTCTAAAGCATCTCATCATTTAGTTCCCTAAACCTTTCTACGATTTCAAGTCTTATAGAGAGATTCAATTGTTGTATATAGACAATTATATTTAAAAAAAAATCTGACCTAGACTCCTCAATCTTCTTACTCTACATCTAAATAACTGCTAATGAACAAGCCAATGTGAAATACTTTTGACTTCTGATGTTGTATTTTAATGTCTGATACATAATTTTTTTCTCATCAAAGAGATTCTACTTCCCACAGTTATCCCTTATTTCCTAGTCTTCTTGCGGTATGGCCGAAAGAGTTATCCCTGCCTTAAAGAACTGGTATCCATCATCTCAAATCACTTTCTTTTTCAAGCTAGTTTATAGTCATGAGCTCAAAAGGTAGCTCTCCCAACCCATCTACCTACATTAGGAGTAGCAGGAAGGCATCAGAAAATGAGAGCTACGTGAAGTCCCTTCTTCTCCTGTTGTTTCCTAACTTCCAATTAAAAAAAAAGTCTGCTCACATATAACTGTGATGTTGTTATTTTTTTTTTTAATGTTGTGGTATCTTTGGAGCTGAGTTTATTTATACCACATTTGAAATCAATGTTTTATGAATAATTTGGTAGAATTGTTGTTAACGTCCCTTACATCGTGCTCTAAGGAGCCAGGCTAGACAGAATGTTCATTTTTCAGACTCCTCTGCAGCTAGAGATCTAGATTTGATCAAAATTCAGCCAAGCAAACAAACAAACTCACACAAGATTTGAAAAGTGAATGCCTGGAGAATGGAGGGCATTTCCCATTTCTCTTTATTCTGGGGAAGCATAGTCTGGAAGATTTGGAAGTTTCTCCACCAATATTAGCCTTAGCTAAATGTTCTAACTCTACAGGACTTAGAAGCAGGGCACCGAACTTTCCCTAATCTGGATTGTGGAGAACAGCATTCTTCTGCATCTGGTCATAATAGTGGATACTGTGCCTTCCTGATTATGAAAGAGAAACTAATTTTCTTGGTAGCTGTCCTATAGCACATCTTTGGTAGACTCTCCTAACCTAGACCTCTATACTACTCATATCCTATAAGAAATCCATTCTTATTCTTTTGGTTTACATCTTCACAATGATAAAATAACTGGTGGCAAGAGTGTTTGAAAGTAATAAATTATTAAGGAAATAAAAATTTGGAGTTGATGAAGTGACCTGGTTCAACTTTAAGAAGGCAGAGTTCTTACTACAATGAGTTGGGCTGTGGGTAGTCTATGACATACAATGGTAAAGGGGTTACTTGAATGCTGAGTGGTGGTATATGGTAGAAGTCATAGACTTTGGAAAACTATGACCTATATTTAAAATCAAGTTCTACTATATACTAATGGTATGATATTAACCAAGTTATTTAATTTATCGGCCTCAATTTCATCATCTGTATAATAGTAATAACTTGTCTTTGTTAAAAAGCTAAACAAAATATTTAAAGTGCCTAGAAAGGTGTCTGGTAGGAGTGCTTTTGTTTTTGTTGTTGTTGTTGCTGTTATTTTAAGTATCATTGTTATTATTACTCTTATTGTTGTGGTGGTGGTTTTTTGTCATGAACTCTGAAGTTCACAAGTTAATTAGCCACAGTTTTCTGAATTTTTTGACAGAAGTCATGAGACTCTCAGGTCAGAGACAAAACTCAGTTTTTCACTCATTGACAACAGCCAGCATATCATCATGTAAGCATCCATTTCCTGAGCCCATTTCTTACAGAGCCACAAAAAGACATTCAGGAGACACTGTACACACAATGGGTTATATTACAAGAGAGGAATTTAAAGTTCAGGGAACCTATTTTTTTTTTTTTTTTTTGTATGGGGAATGAGCCTGGCTTTTGTCAAAGAGAGAGACATTACCTTTATCATACTTATGGCAAACTGGACTTCTCAACTGTCTTTATCTTCCAAGGCTGTTTACTACACAAACATATTTGAAAAGATAATTTGAGGCAAAGGCAGCCAGTGCCTTCGCAAATGTGCAGAAATGTGAACAGCCCATAGAGAATTATTTCAAAAAAGATCTTTTCCTTGCTTCTGTACTGTCTTGGCTTCTGGTGAAATTTTCCACGAGTATATACAACTTTATTGATTCCTCTGATAAATCTGACTGATAGAGGCTTGGATTATTACTGTTCACTTTATCTCATATAGCATTTAACTAAGCCTATTATCAAAATGCCTTTAAGAAACAGGGTGAAACAAACCCACAGTATTGACCACAACAATGGTCTTTCTGGGGTTCTCAAACTCAACCAGATAAGTAAATCCCGTAAATTGTTGGGGCCCATCTTAGGAAGCCAGGAAATTTTCTTTATAAGCTTTTGAATTAACCTTTACTCTTGTCCTGAGGCATTAATCTGTGTAGAACAGAATGTATTAACAATCCCCTACGCTGCCCTGACCTCAAGAAGGACGTTTAGGACTATTTTCACATCTCTAACAACCCCAGCCAGGGAGTTGAGGGTGACCTGGCTGTCTTTTTGGATCAAGATGGTGTCATTGATCACTTCAAGTAAAGTCAGGAACAAATTTTCTACTACCTTGTCTAATTGGGTGACTCTGATAAACTGCCCTCAGGCTGCATATAAATAATGAGTCAGTTATCTCTCCAGGAAGCCCCCTTGAATTATCAAGGATAACCTCCTTTTGGAAAAAGTTCGGCAGTCTAAAAGCTAAAGGATCTACTGGCAATGTTTCTTTAAATACCTGAAGGTCTCTAAAGTACAATTTACCATGTTTTAAAGAGAAAGAGCAAGTTAGTGCCCAGTTTCCATGCAAGAATTATAGTCCTGGAGCTCACATGATTCCCTTGAGAAAAAGTGATATTTGCAATTGTCAGATGTCTCCAGATGGGACCTATGTAATTTGAGAGGGGCACAGGATGGCAGTGCCTCCGATGTGGCTGAGAACAAAACAAACATGAAATAGCCAGAAGAGGACGACAGTTATGATTATGAAACATAGCTTCATCATCAGTTGGCAGAGTGTGAACAGAAGTATGTATTCACAATTTATCTTCCCCTATTATACATATATTTTATTTCTGTTTCTCTCCTCCTTTTGTCCATTTTCACATGGCCTATGGTTTTGGAGATAGGCTTTATATAGTTATGAATGTCAATATAGAATTATGACTGCATTAATGAAAGGTTGAGATTGAACACTTTCCAAAGAAAATTCCAAAGGCGTCTAGAAGTGTTTCTTCTCCTGGGGTGCCTGGGTGGCTCAGTCTGTTAAGTGTCGGTCTTCGGCTCAGGTTAAGACCCAGGGTCCTAGAATTGAGTCTCGCATCTGGCTCCCTGCTCAGCAGGGAGTCCCCTTCTTCCTGTTTCTCTCCCCCTCCCGCTTGCCCATGCTTACCCTCTCTCTGTCTCTCTCTCAAATAAATAAATAAAATCATTTTTTAAAAGATTTTATTTATTTGACAGACAGAGATCACAGGTAGGCAGAGAGGCCTCCCTGCTGAGCAGAGAGCCCATGGGGGGCTCGATCCCCAATGGGACCCTGGGATCATGACCTGAACTGAAGGCAGAGGCTTTAACCCACTGAGCCACCCAGGTATCCCTAAATAAATAAAATCATTTAAAAAATATATATATATATATTTTCCTTTTGGAGAGTTCTTGAATGTATTTTTTTTTTTTTTTTTTTTTTTTTTGCTGTTTGGTGATAATTTTGTTGTGTTTTGTATGAATTTATTGTTATTTCTATCTTTTAAAGATTATTTTTGTAAATTTAAGTATGAGAAGAAGGGTGCTTGTGGAAATAGTATAGCCACACTGTGGTTAATATCGTAAAGTGATAGACAGTGACTTCCTATATTTTGAAAGTTTGAAAGCTCTATCTTATATAACCCAAGTTCTGGATGATTTATGTATGACCAGTCAAATGCAATTCTGTGAGATTTGGAGACTGACACAAGATGAAGACTGTGCTTCTCTCTCAGCTGTTTCTGCAGGCAAGCAGAATTAATAACGTTGGTAGATTTTATGGTGGCAGCAATATCAGACATCCCAGTCACTAACTGGATAGATGTTAAGAGACAGGACCCAGTGAGAATGTAGGTGGTAAAACCTGTAGGTAGCACAAGGTGGTTCTGGATCAGGAAATATCATACCGGGGGCACCTGGGTGGCTCAGTGGGTTGAGCCTCTGCCTTCGGCTCAGGTCATGATCCCAGGGTCCTGGGATCGAGCCCTGCATCAGACTCTCTGCTTCTCGGGGAGTCTGCTTCCTCCTCTCTCCCTCTGCCTGCCTCTCTGCCTACTTGTGATCTCTGTCTGTAAAATAAATAAATAAAATCTTAAAAAAAAAAAAAAGAAAAGAAATATCATACCAGCTTCCCTATTAGCTCTGGTGTTAAGGATCTTGAGTCAGTGATTTCTTAATCATAGAACAGATAACAGCCTTGTTGGCCTGTTCCTCCTCAGTATAAATACGGAAATTTTTTCTGAAAATTCATCCCCTATTCTGTTTTATTAGCTTTCCTAACAATTCAATAGGCAAATTGAAATGCTGTAATAAGTCAGCTCCTGCTTAAAATTCCTAGAAAGACTGTTTTCTACAACTGAGATATGGTTCATGTAATGCCATAGGTTTATTCCCCCCCAAATACTTATTTATAAAGTATGCACCTTTAATAAACTATGTATACACCCTATAAACTATGACCACAGATCATGTAAGCATACCCTTCATGTTCCTATAGATTTTTTTCCTAAAATTATATGCAATATTTTGGATTCCTTCACACTTAAAATCAAAACCAATTCATTTAGATTTTATGGCTTTGAGTAATTGTCTCCTCCAGGCACTCACTTTTTTTTTTTTTAATATTTTATTTATTTATTTGAGAGAGAGACAGTGAGAGAGAGCATGAGCGAGGAGAAGGTCAGAGAGCGGAGAAGGTCAGAGAGCGAAGCAGACTCCCCATGGAGCTGGGAGCCCAATGCGGGACTCCACCCAGGGACTCCGGGATCATGACCTGAGCCGAAGGCAGTCGTCCAACCAACTGAGCCACCCAGGCGTCCCCAGGCAATGACTTTTTAAGTAGTTTCATATTTCAGTGTTTATGGAGTTGCAGTTATTCCATGAGCAGTTAATTACAAATGAAGTGTTTTTGTTTTTGTTTTTTTAATAGTATATACTAACACGGTGGCCCCAGCTGCATCTTGATGTATAAAATTTGAAGATGTTTTCTAGGCATTTATCTCTTTATTAAGATGAGTCTGCTTTGCTATTCAATTGAATAATAGATGGCACAACTATCACAGACAATTATGCAAGATTGAATGTTTCAGCATCATTAAGATGAAGTCACTTTCCTTTGAGCTTTCAAGTAAAATCTGGCTGAAGTCAATTGCCAGAGTTTCTTTTTAGAAACTTATTCAGTCAAGAAATCTGTTCACATTTATTGAGCGTTTAGTATATACAAAGAACGGAAGTCTGCAATAGAGCATAGAAAAACAATAAACAGAACATCATTTTAAAATGGTGACATTCGCTTTCCCATGCTGTTTCTTATGAATGAAACTATATACAGAAAATGAAGCAAACAACACTCTAATGGCTAGGATCTGAGGGCAACCAGTTGAGTCAGTTTCCTAGAGTGCCTTCCCTAGTGCTCTGCCATAGATCACAGAGTTTCAGCCTGGAGGTTCCCCATGGGCTAATGTGATTTTTGTGAAATACTATTAAATAGGTAAGGTATTTGTGTATTTATATTAATTCCTTTCATGGCAAGAAGATTAGAGAACCACTGTGTAATTTAATGGCAAAACCATGGAATTTGGAATTCAATATATTAAAAATGCAGGGTTTTTTTTTTTTTTTGTTTTTGTTTTTGTTTTTGTTTTTGTTTTTTTTGAGACAAGGCATTTGGTCTTAGCTCAAAAGAAACTATCCAGAATGCAGCACAGGGAGTTAAAGACATGGAAAACTAAAAAGAGAGATTAAGGAATATGAAGGATACAACAAGATTTAACATATATATAATGAACATTCCAGAAAAGGATGGGAAAGAGAAGAAAATTGAAAGAATGATTTTTAAGGATACAATGACTGAGAATTTTCCAGAACTGGGAAAAGAACCCATAGATTTGAAGAATATCCCTGAATTGCCCACACTTTGACATAAGATGGGCATAATCCTTAATCATTTAGATTATTATAGATTAATGGAGAAAACGAATATTGGTAAGTGTGGGCAACATAGGAGCCCACTGATAAGCATGGGGCCATGCAACCATTCACAAGTTTTCCACAAATGTGACTTGCATTTCATGAGTAGTCTAGATCAGTGGGAGGGGTGTGGAAATAGTACTAGATCCATAGAAAAACAGAACTCCTTCCCTCTAATGCAATGTCTATTTGTGAAGTACCTGAAAATCGCAAACAAAAAATGATGTAGACCCTAATTTTGCCCAACGTAAATTTAAGAAGTGTTACAAAAGCTTGTCTATGTCTTGTTAAAATAATAAAATAATAAATTACAAATTATTATCTAGTGTGTCAGATCTCCTTTTGTTAAAATATTAGCTAGAACTCCATCAGATTTAAAGTACTGACTGGGGTTGAGTATTAGAAAAATTATAATGATGTATGCTTAATAATGATGTATGCTTTAACAAATCATTAATAGTGACACCCTGTATAAACAAAACCTCATTCTTCTGAGCAGAAAGTGAAATGATAAAATCATGCCTTCAGAAATTAGTACTGTACTACTTTGAAATATGCTAATCAAATAACTTACATCTATATTAAATGTTAGATGTGACCACTATTCCTGTATCAAAATTTCTCAAATGGTATAGAAAGTACCCCAAGTAATTATGTTTGAGTAAAGAAGCAGCAATATATCATGTGCACATTTAACTGTAAAATTTAATATCAGGTAAATGGACAGTTCAGGTTTTTGAAAACAGGGAAGACCAAGTTTTCAAATCTTGATTGCTTCTTCCCTTTACACAAATTCCAGCAGTAGTTATTTTGTTACTGTCTTCTGCTACTGTCTCACTAAAATAAAATTGCATTCCCTTCTCAAAATGTCATTTCATCTAGTTTATGTAATGTTAGTGTTACCCAGCATGAATTATGAGCATAATAGGTAATGAAGACAAGGAAGGTTTTCCAGCTCCTTCTTGGTCATCAGTAGGGATTATATTTCCTTCGCTTTTAACACATGTTCCAATTCCACTCTGCTCATCTCTTTTTTTTTTTTTTTTTTTTTTTAAGATTTTATTTATTTATTTGACAGAGAGAAATCACAAGTAGGCAGAGAGAGAGAGAGGAGGAAGCAGGCTCCCTGCTGAGCAGAGAGCCCGATGCGGGACTTGATCCCAGGACCCTGAGATCATGACCTGAGCCGAAGGCAGCGGCTTAACCACTGAGCCACCCAGGCGCCCTCTGCTCATCTCTTAACCTTGTTTTGGCACTGTTCCTGAGGTTTGAATATGTTGTTTATAATTTTTCTGTAGTATTCTTTGCCAGAATAATTTCTGTGTGACATTAAGCTTTAGTCTCTATCTAGTCCTGGAAACAGAAGACAAAACTTCTAATTCCATAGAAAGCACTTTGATACCTCAGTTACTCCCTTTCTGAATTCTCTCTAGAACAAAGATAACATGAAAATTTTGTCTTCTTATATATAGAATCTAAATAAAATAATTTAATTAAAAAACTAAATTCATAGTAGCAGAGTAGAATGAGGATTAATTAGAGGCTGGGATTTGGTGGGAAAAGGGGAATAAAAAATAGAGTGGTGGTTGCCAAGGGCTAAGAGAAGGGGGTCATGGGGAATAATTGTTTAAAGGTATAGAGTTTCAGTTTTGTAAGATGGAAAGATCTCTGGAGATAGATGGTGGCGATGGTTGCATAAGAATACAAATAAACTTACTATCACTAAACTGTAGACTTAAAATGGTTAGGATAGTACATATAATGTCATATATATTTTCCACAGTAAAAAAGTTGGAACAAAAGAGAACAGCTATGAATATTTCTCTCCCATGTTGTGTGATGAAAACTTAATTCTTTTTCACTTTTCCAACAAAAAGAAATTTTTTTCTATCAGAATATAATTTCTAATAAATTTCTTTGGTGATGAAAAACATTTGTCCTCTAGGAGGACGGCACATCTGCATCATGACCCACTTACCTGAATCACCAATCTCCTCCATACTTCTTGAGGGACAAGGCCGTGAGGAGTGGTTGTCAGTGTCATAAAGTAGAGGTCTTCTCAGTCCAATGTAAACTTACATCCCAATGTAACTTTGACAATGGAGATATAAATGACAAAATCTATGAGATACGTGTGTTCTCTACTCTCCTACATGTTCATTAGTTGTATTGTTATGTTATATACATGATGCAGGCATATGCATCTTAACAGCGCAGCTACAAATCCTAGCATCCTTAAGTAGTTGATTTGTATTGATTGGAAAATACAATGGTATATAGAAGCATGGAGAGCGATCATGTTTTTATTGTCCTCTTCTTTTTTTAAACATATTTAAAAATTCTGTTTTATTTTTGGAGTTTTTCAAAGTATATATTTAAACAATCTCAATTGAGTGTAACAGCCAGTGTTTGAGGTTTATGCTGGACCTTTGCCCCTCTTCAGTGGGCACTGCCTCTCTCCCTGCAGAGGGGTGGGCCCAACAGCTGTGCTTATCTTTTTAACTTATTTATTTAGATTTTATTTATTTGACATAGAGACACTGGGGCGGGGGGAGAGAGCAGGTGCACACAAGCAAAGGGAGCCGCAGGATGAGGGGGGAGCCCAGACAGGTGGGGCTGGATTCCAGGACCCTAAGATCATGCCCTGAGCTGTAGGCAGCAGCAGACGCTTAGCCTGCTGAGCCACCCAGGCACGCTTCATTTTGACTTTAGATGATGCACCTGACTGAACCAATATGTTCTGATTAGACTATTTTACTCAAAAATTTGAATTGAGCTACTCAGGCACTGAGTTTTTCTTCTAACACATCAGTGAAGTCTGTAACCCTCTCCTACCTTCCCTGATTCCAGGGGCTTTAATGCTTACTCTGAGATGTCACATATCCTTTTGCTGAGTTCCTTTTGTGCTATAACAGATGGAAGTTGCGCGTGCTCTTAGTGAAAGGAGTCATGGAGAAGATGCTGACTTTTAGTAAGGAGACACAACTTCCAGTAAAATACTCTACCATGACTTCACCACTACATCAAGTTACCCAGAGTTAAAAAGTGCAATATAATTATTGAATAGGATACCAGAACATCAAAAAGAGGAATGTCATGATCAATATGAAGTAAAGTTTAAAACAAGGAAAGGAACTAGAGAATTATAAGTATTTTCTGCTCAGGTACAGACTCTGTTGTCTGGAACCAAGCGGAGTGTGAGTTAAGTCTTAGGGCGATGCCCTGTGCACACCCATTGTGAGGTGTCCCTGTAAGCTGACCGGAGGGACAGGCCTGATGACTTTCAAAGACTGATAAATTCTTCCATTTTTACATTTATCTGACATTTCATGTGCCTTTTAGTTTGGAAATAAGGATAACTTTAAAACAATAAGTGTACCCTGGGGCAAATAATAAATGATAAGTCAATAGAAATGATTTATAAAAAAACAAATAAATAAAACAGTAAGTGTAAAAGCAATTCAAAACTGTTAGTTTCCAGTTATTAGTTTCGATGTTTTTATTATTCTACATGTTAAGACATAATTTAGAAATTCTCTACTTTTATTATTTTTGTTAATTTATGGAGGAAATATATAAGATTTTAAACCATTAATGGAATAATGTGTTCCACAGGAGTGAATTTTCCAGGTAAGTGGACACCAATTAATTAAGCTTCTACACTAGAGAAAGGTTAAATTTTGAAAAAATATTCATTTCCTTAATTTCTTAAACCAAGAACACTGGATATAAATCAACATCTTCTCAAGGGGCAATTGAGGGATTTAGTGCTATTTTTACTGCTTGCTTCTTTGGTTCCACTTTTCTAGTTTTCTGTCTGAATCGGAAAAACTTCAAGAGTTAGTATTGACCACAGACTGGAGACTATAAACCTTTTTCCATGTGGCAATGTAACAATCTTCAGGGACTACTATTATTTGAGTCTCATTGCTTTCTCAGCAGTTTCCCTGGATTTACATTTTAAAGGTGGGACACAACTTTCAACTCCACAGAAAGCCCTTTGGAAGCTCAGTCGTTTCTTTTCTGAATTCTTCAGAGCAGAGGTGACACAAATGCTTCCATTTATAGCATGTTTTCATCTACACGAATCTGATGGAGCCTGGACTATAAATTGAGACTGGGGAAACTGGCTGAATGCCATTGAAGAATGTAGCATTTTGCAGGCTATAATTTTACTGAGATGTGACCTTGCGGCTGTAAATACTCACCTCAATATTTAAATTGAGGGTGTATGTTTCCTTAGGAAAATAGTAGCAAAACCATGGTAGTCTAAATACTTTTTTCAAATATTTAATTAAAAAACACAAGGTGAAAATGACACATGATATATATTGATACACACACACACACACACACTCATATTGTTCATAATTAACTACAGGATACATATTATAGGATTCAAATTAAGAGTAAGAGTAATTCTAGCTCATTATTAAATTTTAAAAATGAATACTTTGGGGGCACCTGGGTGGCTCATTGGGTTAAACCTCTGCCTTCGGCTCAGGTCATGATCTCAGGGTCCTGGGATGGAGCCCTGCATCGGGCTCTCTGCTCAGCGGGAAGCCTGCTTCCCTCTCTCTCTCTGCCTTTCTCTCTGCCTACTTGTGATTTCTGTCAAATAAATAAAATATTAAAAAAATGAATACCTTGTTATATAAGGTTTGAAATCGTCACTTAAATTCACTATATTATATGAAAAATTAACTTGTAACATTCATTTCATTTTTTGCTATTTCTTTTTTTCCAATATAGACGAAACTAAAAGCTATAGACAAGCAGAGTAGGGCCAATGTTTTTTTCTGAAAACTCTTCAGGTGAGGGGCTCCTGGGAGGTGGTTCAGGACTAACTCTTGATTTAGGCTCAGGTCATGATCTCAGGGTTGTAAGATCAAGCCCCTGGTCTGTCTCTCTGCTTCGTGGAAAACCTGTTTAAGATTCTTTCGTTCTCTCTCTCTCTTTCTCTCACCCTCTGCCCTCTCCACCTCGCCTCTCTAAAAAGAAAACAAAAACAAAAACAAAACTCCTCAGATGATTTTAAAATGTGGGTAGAGTTGAGAAATATTGCATGGGAACTTACCATGTTTATAAAAAGTGTTTCGCTATTATATCTTTTTGACATTTAAAAGTATTTCATTTCAGTGATATTTGCAATAATAATCAAGAGCAGGTCACTTAAATAATATTGCATTCAATTAAGAGATTAAGAAAGCTGCAAGATTCCCCATTTACAAACAGAATGATAAACTTGAGTCTATCTAACAAAAAAAATCTTATTTATTTTATGCTTTCAGGTAAATGTGAACTTTTTATGATAGAAAGTAGCCAGTTTTCCAGGTGAACTTGATTTCCATATCACCACTTTCTTAACATGTTGAAGGAATCAATGCTAGCACTTCATGAAGCCCCCCCACCCCCCTAAAATTTCAGGGTAGCTTTATACTTTCCTTGTCACCCTGTAACTTTTTGTTTTAAAAATAATTTAAGAAATTAACATTTAAAATCACTATTACAAAATATCACTGTTATATCCCAATGTAAAAAAGTCACAATAAATTCAATTCTTGTAAGCAAACATGTATGAATGACCAGCGTACAAAAAACACAATTTGCAGATCAAATATATTTAAATTAATTTTAATAAATACAAAAAGATAATGTTTAGCATTAATTTGTGTGTGATTGATTAGTATTTTTTTTTAAACAGCAAGCATAATGACACATTCAATAAAGGCCAAATTATCTTACATATGTGAAAAATAGTGACTTTTCCCAATTACAACAAGGTCACAAATTACAAATATTATTAGCTCTCGAATGATATTCTCAAATGAGAAAACCTACCATACAAGTATATTGTCACCCAGAAAATTTCAAATTTCACCTTATGTGAATATTCCAAGTTTAGTGTTGGAGCTGTATCATGCATTGTCTATGCATGTAATTTTATTATTAATATGTAGCAACGGGAAAACATTTCATTCCTTTCTGGGTTTTTTTTTTTGGTTTTTTTTTTTCAAATTTAGCAACAAATATGAAGCTTTCATAAGTTTTCATGCATGTCAACTCTAAAGGGAATATTTCATGGAAAGTCACATTCCTCATTTTAGAGCACACCAAAACATGAATTTGTATCTGCTCAGAAGAATCTTAAAGAAAACTGGATACCAACAAACTTGAAATCAATTACAGAGCAGGCACCTAAGATCAATAAATAACTGAGGACTTATCCGTGGATGGTAAAGTTTAATTCATAAAAACTGTGGCTCAAAGTTCAGTTTCATTTAAGCCACTCTAATCATACATTAAACTTCTTCACACATTATGCAGAATTCAAAACACAGCCAAATACTTCAAATACTACGCTGAATATTTTAAACATAAATATGGGAATGAATCTATCAGCCATTATTTCTAAAGTAATTCAGTATCAAAATCCTTTGTTTTGCTTTCCTAATATCATTTGTTCTCACAAATGAAATTTGTGGGAAGTAGTCATATTTATACAATAATCTAGACTGGAATTTGACAGCATGTTATGGTAAAGTAAGTCTTCTAAAACGAAGCATGAAAAACTGAAATTCTCACACCAACTGAGCTATTTCAACACTAACAATCCCAACTCTGGAATGTATTTAGGATCTGTTTAGACTTGTTTCTATAAATAGTAACTTGCAACAAACAGATGAAGTCAATACATAATTCTTTAAGTCCAATGAGTTTAAATGTCATGAAACCAACCATGTTGGCAAATAAAATAAAACCTCTCCAACACCTAACAAAACTGGCAAAAAGAAAAGAAAAAAGAAAGAAAGAAAACAAAATAGTGTGCTTAATTTTAAGCATTTTTATGCATTATCATTACATATGGTTCAAAAAAGAAAAATGTAACATACTCCTAGAAACTAAATTGTAACCAATGTTTGTGAATAAATAGTTTCACAAAAATGGGTTCTTGGTTGCTTTATAGTTCAGTGTTTCCTTGGTTTTGTCTTATAGAAAAGCAGATGGTGGACTTTTCAATGGATTGATGCCCCCCAAAAGGTATGAATATAAATCTGAATTAAAGCAAAGAAAAATACAGCTTTTTTTTTTTTTTAACTTTGTCTAAAATACGTGTTAAACCAGCATGTCTGTGTATATATAGAAATTCTAAACTTCCAGAACTTCAAGAATCACACAGTGATTTCCGGTTGTTGTGAGGACTGAATGAGGTATTCTATGTGAAGGGCTTAGAATACTGACTAGGATGGGATGAGCTCTCTACAAGCCATTTCAATTCAAAAAGGTATGAAACTGACCAGTCAGTAATGAATATAGATAACTAGGCATTTGACTACAATCAACCACATATTTAATTTAATGAAATCTTTCGCAAACCTCCATTTACAAACTTGGAATTCAAAGATTTTTCTATCCTGCCTTACAAGCGAAATTGTGAAATCAATTTGAACCAAATAGAAATACATCAGAAAGATGTTTACAACTTTATAGGAAGGATATCTCCAACCATATGTATAGCTCAAGACTAAATTCCAACTAATAAGTCTGTTATGGATCTATTGAAAAAAAATATTCTATTAACTAAGTTAATGGCTAGTTAATAAGAGTTAATTTGAGATTGGACCCATTAATAAAATAAATTGTTTAGATTTCATAAAATCGTCTGAATTTCTCAAAATGTTCTTTCATACCTGGAAATACACACACACACACACATACACACACGCACTTCTAATCAAAGGTAAGAACTTATTAAGGATTCTTTGGGAACTATAAATTGGAACATCTATTGGTTGTTCTTCCCTACTGGTCATATTAACTGATATTACATATTAACTACAACATGAAGAAAGTGATTTAAAGTGGTGTTATAATTATTTATATGAGAAAATGTTTTTCATGTATACAAATAGAATATTTCAACTAAAGAAAGTTGAAAACAGTGATATAAATATGTCTAATATTTATGTCTAAGTGATTAAGAATTTCCAAGAAAAACATGATGCAAAATTCTTATAATAGATTTTGAATATTTTTTTATTACTTTTCCCACATGCCTTCACATGAATTCCTTCTATTTTAGTATTTTAATCATGATGCTTATCATGATGGAATCATAACTGTTAAACATTTGTGTATATATTTATGCATATTTAATTTTTCCCTTTTCTTGGGAGTTAAAAAGGGAAAATCCTTTACTAGGTTTAATTGGCAACATCCTCATTTTTTCTAGTGGATTTTTCTTTTTGATATTTCTTTTCCTGTTTTTGTGGTCCTAAATTTGTTTTTGAATATGATGAAAATATGAGTGATTATACTAATGGAAAATACTAGTATCTTTTATACAAATGCTTGTTACAAAAGATTATGGATATTAAAATTTCATTAAATAATGGATTTCACCTTTTAAAGCATGAATTAAATAAAGAAAAATGATTATACTTTGTCTTGTCCACACTATTATGAGTAATTTTGATACAGTGTCTCTGTATTCCAAGCATGGATATCAAAAATAACCACAGCCCTTCTCAGTTTAAATGGTATACTTCTCTACACTCTGAATTAATAAGAGGGAAACCCACAGTGCCCATGAAACCTCAGTTAAAAGGAAAATTAATTCACTACAAGGTAGCGATGGGTCAGCTTGATTCCCTTGAAATTCTGAAATTTTTTATACGAATCTTGTCATTTGCAACAACTGGATGGAACTAAAGAGTATTATGCTAAGCAAAATGAGTCAGTCAGAGAAAGACAATTATCATATGATTTCACTCATATGTAGAATTTAAGAAACAAAACAGAGGGGCATAAGGGAAGAGAGGGAAATATAAAACAAGATGAAATCAGAGAGGGAGACAAACCATACGAGATTCTTAATCATAGGAAACAAACAGGGTTGCTGGAGGGGAGGGGAGTGGGGCAGCAATGGGGTAACTGGGTGATGGACATTAAGGAGCGCATGAGATGAATGAGCACTGGGTATGATATGCAACTGACAAATCACCGAACTCTACCTCTGAAACTAATAATACACTATTAATTAATTGAATTTAATTTTTTTCAAAATAGTAAATAAATGTACTACAGGGTAACAATGGGTCAACTTGACTCCCTTGAAATTCTGAATCGTTTTATATGAAAAAAAATCTGCAAATTGCTTCAAAAATATGCAAATGCATGTAAGAATGTCAGAAAACTAACAACAGGGTCAACCTATACAGTTTGGTGTTTGGTAAATTTATTATTAACAAATCTATTAATATGGTCTCAGATTTCAAGTTAAATAAATAATAAATCATTCCCTGTTTCACAGTTATTGTCTGAAACGTCAAGAATGGAGCATTTGAAAACAGTCTTAATGGCTGTTGAAGAACCATGACTTTGCAGAAGGTGACTTGACTTACTTCCCTTCCCCTTCCATTGAAACGATGACAGGTCATGCCAAAGTATGGTAGTGACAGAATCCACAGAGCTTTGGCGCTCCTCTAGTATCTATAGTACCATGGTAGAATTCAGTTCCCTAAGCCAGGAATATAGAAAGAACCAATCAGAATTAAATACTGATTACATCATATATATACATATGTATATATATGTACAGATATATGTATATGTATACACACATATATCTATTAAAGAAAAATATGAAAGAAATAATAGAATCTGTGTTCTTTTTAAATAAACTATGAAATATTTAAGAAAAAAAATTGGAAACGTCACTCAAGGGGATCACTTATTCAAACCTGAGATAAATTCGAGAGAGATCCCTGAAGATTGCTGAACAGTAACACTGGCATTTTAAAAATCACTGACGTTTAAAATCATTACTAAATAGTTATATTTATTCCACTTTTGTATTAAAAAATAGCAACATGAATAGGAAGAAAAAAAAACAGCTACTATCTTAAGCACACTCATGATCTTATAGTTCGTTAGAACAATTCTCAGTGCTATATTAATTCATGGGTTCCATTTAGCCTTTGCTCTTAAGTTTTTAGAAGAAGAAGGTGCACTTTATTTTTCAACTAAATTCTGTGGGTGTGATATGAGTGTTATTAACACCATCCCCATGGTATGGCACATAATAGGAGGTATAAAAATATTTGTTGTAGCTGAATCAGAGTAGCAGCTATACAATAATGAGACTATATCTCTGTATATGCACATGTTCTTATCTACATTTTGTACATACCGTGACCCTTTACGTCAATGTACAACTGCCTAAAAGAGGCGTCATGTTATGGGCCAAAGAGACCTCTGTTAGTATATTAAAAATGTATTTCCTGAAAAATTGGACTCATTTTAATAAATTCATGTCACTTCTATTTTGCATCTTTAAAATGGTTTATGGAAGGGAGAATGATTATAAACACTCGCGTTCTATAATTTCAAATCATTTTAAATGGAGCGTCCACCCACTCTCCTGCAAGACCAAAAGCTCCCTTTGATTTATCTACACTTCAAAAGATTAAGAAGTGCATAAAAAAATACAGCAAAGTGGAGAAATAATGGAAAATCCTGATCTATGTTCTCAGAAAATCTGAACTGTCAGGATGTTATTAAGCTCAGATAAGATTTTGGCCATTAAAACTAAAACTAAGGGTGACAATAAGAACAACTTTTCTGGCCCATCTACCATAAATGTTAAAACAAAACAAAACAAAACAAAACACCCCAAACAAACAAAAAACTGGTGCCATCAATGTAGGTGCAGCCCTTTGTCAAAGGTAAAGATGAGTCTTTTCTGTTGTCACACAGAAACTGCTATTTACAACTATTTTTTACATATGTACATATTTATAAATTTATAACTTATGGTCAGACATGAAGGGGGAAATGCAAAACTTAACAACAACATTTTTAAAGTGCCTAATAATGTATACCGTACAAAGCATTTTTATTGCTTGCCATAAAACACGGTGCACTCTCTTTGACTCTCACGCACTTTCCTAAACTCTACCAAAGATCCAAATTATATTTAAATGTGTAAGAAATAGGATCTCATATGTTAAAACTATTTAGATGACAAAGAAACTGTAATTGGAAGGGAATTAAAGAAATACATTTATTAGCTCATGTAACAATTTTATTTTATTAAGGATTACGGATTGCCTTTAGTGAGGGAATTTTTAATGTCAAAGCTGTCTCCACGGCAAATTCTGTTAATAAGATGCATTTGTGACCTTGGTATTAATACAGTCATGCAAAGCACATAATAGAATCACACTAAAACAAAGAAAATGAAAAAAATTTAAACGAGGCAAAGGAATAACAAGTTTTGCTGTGATTTTGCTTATTTCCATAAGATACTCCTTTTATTTGATTTTATGAACATACTTACTTATGCACTATACTGAAATACTGTACAAAACTGCAAGAAATGCCACTATTTGACTACTTATGTTTCTACAAAAACACCATCATAAAGGTGTATCTATTAGTAAAAGTCAACTAATAACTGCTAATGTAGATGTGAGTCAAAAGGTTTTCAGGTTTTCCAAAAATGTTAAATCTAGGCATGAGACACAATTGTTAACTTCTATTAACACATTTCAGGGGCACAGTGAGTATATTTTAAAATATTAAAAGAAAATGAATTTTATCCATTAATAATTAGTAATCATATAAAATTGAAAACTGTGGTTTCTAGTTTAGTTATTCGCGTGTGTTCTAATTTAGTTAATCAGTGTGTGTGTGTGTGCGCGCGCGCGTGCGCGTGCACACGCACATGCTCATTTACGTATGTGCGTGTGAACTAATCCACGATCTGTTGGTGATGCTTTAAAGTTTCTGTTTAAAAATGTTCAACTCTTACCAAAACCTCTTCTGGTATACAAAGCTGTTGTAAATTTGAGTCGGTGAATTTAAAGTTGCAATTTACAAAAGCAGATTTACATTAATTCTGATCTGAAAGTGCTGCTTCAAAACAGAAAAAAGTGCCAATTAACTGCCCTTTCCTTTGTAATTAGTGGCTTCTGAGTCCTGATGACAAGAAGCCTTAAGGCAGAATTTGCAGTAAACAGGAAAGAAGAGAATCGTTTAAGTGCTCATCTAAACGCTGGGACACCTATGAATTCTCATTGGCGGGAGTTTTTGGCACAATTTTCTGATCGACATGAATGTTGCTTTACAGCAGCCAAGTGGGATGCTTTTTCCAGTCGCCAGCACCAAGAAAATTTAGCTGATCAATTTCGATACAACACATACCTGGAAAGAGTAAGATACATTTATCTTTTTTTTTTTTTTAATTTAAGATAGTTTCCAATGATTAAAATAATCTGTAGGATTTCAATTATTACTCTCAAATAAACTCTGAGGCTAAAATGTAATGACTGTGACATTCTGATAGTTACTAAAGTCTAGGCATAATTAACATCCTGTCAGGAGTGATTCATAATTATTTGAGCTTGTCATGCGGTAATATGTGGTTGCTCTAGATGCTATACAGAGTAATTAAAAGCTGATTTCAGATCCTAGTTTTTTCTTCTGATGTGTGCTAAGCTTCCAATTACACTAGCAGGGTTTCCGAGCAGTCATGAAGGGAACAGATGTGGCAGATACGAGGTTCTGTGATTTAGAAGAATTCATCTTGGAACGACAGTGTTATCTTACGTTATAGTTAGGCTACGGTAGAAAATAGTCCTAATATTTAAGATCTAAATCGAAAGAGTTCATCAAGTGTGGTATAGGAGCCCCATTTTCATCACTAGTAGGGAATAAACCAGGCCACTTTAATGAGAAAGCCACTTTAAATGAGTTCCTAGGGTAAATCTTTAAAAAAGGCAATGGCTCTTTGGGTATGGGGTGCTTTCTGCCTGCAATTCCACAAGTTAGCAAATGCGTGTCTCCGTTAGAGGTCTACTGGTAAGCTATATAGCTATATACATACTGTACATATTGGTTCACAAATTAGCAGTTATTAGTCAGACTGTACATAGCAAAACAAAGTTCTATGTTGCTATACATCCCAAAGATACTTGTGTCCTGATTCAAGGACTGACCCCTAATACAGGTTCTCTGTTTAAATACGTAGCCCAGTAAACTAAATTAAATGTACCAAACAAAACTGGGAAAACTATTCTAGACATTCTGTCAATTTTGCTAACGCTGTTGAAGGTTTTCTTGGCTTCCGCTGGCTTGTTCTCCGGCTTCTTATTGGGTTCTGGCGTGGTTGCACTCTTGGAGATGGTGGAGAGAACTGGGTCTTTTGAAAGATTCGGGGCATAATTGGCAACAGCCACCGCATAAGCATTGTTCTGTATCATGACAGAGGCTTTTTCTTTTTTCTATTGAAAAATACAAGAATTAACACAATGTGGGTTGAGCCTGCCATTTAACATTTTCCAAACTCCAGTTCAAATTCTGAAGGAAAGTATTTTGATAAACATCATTATCCATTAGAAAGATGAAATTTAGGAAAATAAATAAAAGGAGTCCTGAAACCATGAGGAAAGCTCCAGAGTAAAATCAGTGATACCATTTTCCCGGAGAACCATATTTGTTGTTGTTTACATGGAAAACAAACAATCAAAACCACGCATTTAATAAACGATACAACATTTTGACTCTTAAGTTATTCAGATATTTGTTCAATGGATGAGAGAATGAATAAATGAAATGTAGAAATATTTTAACCAGAGGAACGATCATCTACAATGACCACATTTTCTGAATAAAGAAATTTAACTTCAAAAAGATAGATATGTAGATTGCTGAAATAAAATAAAGACATCAGAAAAGAAAAAAAAAAAAAAAAAAAAAAAAAAGAAATTTAACTTCTTTAACTAGATAACAGGGATTCTCATTTTTGTGTCAAACACTTTACTAATATGATGGGAAGCGAACTATATACAGTTGGCAGTGAAATAAATACTAAAAATCTGGGACAAAGATAAAATACAAACTTTGTTTTTTGCCTAGCTCATGCACAACCTGCTTTCCTTCATAATCTCCATCTACTTGAATATGACCCACAGTTATCTCCTGCCTGGACCAGACAACATGCTTCGTGCTCTTCCGGCTTTCACTTGACCTTGTCCAACCATAGACACACTCTAGTCACAGGTTTTTTTTTTTTTTTTTTTTTTTTTTTTTTTAAGACATCAGTGGGATCATGTCACTCCTCAGCTTCAATCTCTTGAATATTCTCTCAAGGAACTTAGAATAAAATCAGTAGTTCTTACCATGGCTTCTTTACTTCATTAATTATACACCAGTCTCATGAAATAACTTCAGTTTTCAAGAACACTTCCTTGTTTTCCTTGTTTGATGCCTATGGCCATGCTGCTTCCTAGACTGGAAGGCTCTCCCTCCAACACACACTTCATGTGTTACGTTAGTCACCATCGAGGGTGTCATTTGTGAAAAACTTCACTACTGGATAGGAGGTAAGTTCTATGCCAATTCCTATGTTACAAATTCCAAAATAGAGGCTAAAGAAGTTTCCTGACATAACCAGGTCTCCTTTCTATTAAGTGGCTGAACGATCACACAAACTCAAGTGCGTGTGACTTTTAAAGTTCTACTTTAAGCATCATACTGTGTGACTTTCTCTTTGAGGAATCTATCTGAAACCTGGGAGTACACTTTTTCCTACCTAGATATCATTTAAAATAATATCAAATTGCCCTTAGAATTCAGACTTTGGGGATGTTCGTTCACCTCTCCCTACTTCACCTTCTAGTTCAAACAAAACGAACAACAAAAAAAAAACCACAGGGGATAATTATACAAAAGCCATAATGAACTGTTGTGAGAATTAAATGAATAAACAAATATTCAAACCACATACAAAAGCACAGCCTCTTAGTGGAGAGCAGTAACAGTTATAACTCTATTACAGGTTAAACAAGATTATTGGCTTATAAAATGTATAGACAATATACATAAACATTGCAAGCAGGACCTCAAAAAAGGTGTCTTGGAAGAGGGACATTTAAGTTAGGTCAAGATTTATGGTGCAAGGCTTAGACATTTTGACAAAGAAACATGAATGCAAACATCCTTTGTTGCAAAAGGAGCCTATGGTTAAAAACTCTGTTACTGACTCTTACCAACCCCCTTCTTGCCCAACGCAAATAACCTTCAGTTGTATATAAACCCACAGTTGGTGCTAAAATTATTTAGCAAACTCTGAAGCAGACACACTAACAAATCAGAACAGGTCCTCTAACTAATTGGGATGAATATCTGCTGTAAATACCGAGAGGGCTGTACCAGGATGTACCAACAAATATCAACCCTGCATGTTTATATGCTGGTGTGTGTGTGTGTGTGTGTGTGTGTGTGTGTGTGTGTTTAATCCCAATGCTGAAGATACTACAATAAGCGGTGTTAAAAATAATTTTAATGTATGTGTGTAACTTTTATTGACAACCACAGAGAACAAGATTTCATCATATATCTTTTTCATTGCTCAAAGTATGGCTTCAATCTCTGAATGTAAGTATAAAGTTGAGAGACAAGCTCAGTACCTGACAAGATGACGGCTTGACTTCACAATGCTCTCTTGGAACTTGGAAACTTGATTATTTTCAGAACCAACAGCAAGCAAAAGTGCAACAGTCATGAGTACTAGCTTTAGTAAAAGCCAGTGGTGGACACCTGTAATTTCTAACCAGTGAATTAAATGAAGCCCAGGACACCCTCATGGTCCTAAACCTTCTCAATTCCTAGCCACAGCCCACTAAAGCCTTTCTGGCTCAAATCTTACAAAGTCTTGTTTTAAAGGATAAAATAACTCCCTTCAGTCCATTTGAAAGTAATTGTCACAAATCTGCAGTAAAACAAATTGTTCTTACCTATTTAAGATTATTAATATCATGTATATAGAGAAAAAATGCTGTTGAATTCATAGATGACTTACAGTCCTTAGATCTGCTAAACCAGAGTACACAGATTAAGTCCACATAATATATTCTATTACTGTTCTGCTGGTGATAGTATTAAAACATATTTGTACTCTAGGCCATTACTAGAAGATACTACCTCACTCTATTCATTATTAACTTCCATTAAAAAGAACCAAACTGATATATGATGTTATAAATCCTCTTCAAGTATCATACAAGCCTCTGATCAAGGCAGACCATCAACAGGTTGAGTCCTTGGGACAATGATTTTGCCTCTTTGAGAATAATTTTACTTTATTCAATGCGACCCTTGGCCTACACTCAGACCGTCAGAGCCTTGGAGAGAAATAATGCAATGAAGACTATCATTGTGTTAACTGTTCACACCAGTACTAACTGCCACAAGATAATTTTTTTAAGGTTCATGTCCATATATAGAGTTTTTTTATTCTTTCGAGAATCAGGCCAGGTTCCAATAGTTCACACTACCTAATTTCTCATAGTCTAATTTGATCATTCTGTATTTCTGCTTTAATCTTAGGTAGGCCACTTCATATAAGAATAAGGCCAGGTATGCCTGAAAATATAAGTAAAGAAATCAATGTTAAATGTGAAGAATGAAAACAAACAGAAGGAGAATGGGGGACATGAAGGCAAGTGGACACTGCAAATTTCTATTAATTTTAAGTAACTGCTAAGGCTTTTGTAACCAATACATGGATGATTGACATAATATCTCTCATCCGAATTCTTACCTGTTATATTTCACTAGGCTTCTCTATCATATATTCCATGGGTAATTAAAACATAAAATATCCAGAAATGAACTGGGGTTACTTTTACTCCCAACCTAATTCTTTATACCTCCCTATATCCCCTAACTTGTGAATGATACCACAGTTGAGCCAGGAAATGATAACCAACACACACTGACCCCCTAGACAGATCCATTTTATACTACTCAGCTCAAAATCGCTTCTTATTGCAGTAAGTACGCCTTCCATGTGTTTTCATAGCACACTAGTGTTTGTCTCAATAATGGAGCGTATACTTTTTTCATTTATTTTTTCTTCTATTTAATCGTGAGCTCCTTGAAAGCATACACAGTGCAATGCAGAGCTCCTAGCATAGTTCCTAGCACAGAAAAGGCTTAAAAAATGTTTACAGGGAATGACATGCACAAGAATGATTAGTGTGATCAAAAATACATATTTAGAAGATATATAATATATAAAACATAAAGTATTTTATAATGTAGGCATTTATTAAATTCATAAAAACTAGATTCCCATAGTATGTCCTACAATTCTGCTATGTAATTATCTTGAAAGTCCTCAATTTTATTATTCCACATGTCTGTGAAAGTTGTTTTACTATAATTGGACTCATATAACTGGAAAGGGGGAAAATATGGCTAAACACAAAATTGGTAACATATATTTTTAAACATTACTGGGGAAAAAGATTAAAATATGCTACTATAGAATATGTTGATGATGCTACTGAAGTGGAATGAAAATGAAATATAGTGCATACTACTTAAATTTTCTATTTTTTAAACAATGTTTTATAGGGTTCAGAATATTCTGAGTTTATTACTTTGTTAGAATGTCTGAATATGTATTTAAGATTTCAAGTGTGGAAAATTCCTGATTATAGAAATCAAAATGTCTTGATTTTTGCCCCATGGGGCAAACCAATCTCAGCTTCCTTAGAGTATTAGATAAAATAATGTGTTAAATAACTTGAGCAAATGTTCTATCTAAAATATAGCCATCTATTAGCAAAGTGTCCTGGGATACAAATAAAAATAATAATCACATGGTTTCAGAATTGGAAAGAATGGCAGAGATTGTCCTTAGGATCAGGAAATGGAGCTCTCATAAATGTAATACTAAATAAGACAGACTTTGGAAAACACCCAAGGTAGCCAACAGTGGCAACTCTATGCTCTTGCTATATACACCATGTTGCCTTTTTAGTCTATTGTGGCTACTATCCATTAAATGTAAAGCAGCAACATGCTCCTTGGTCCGATAATGCTGCTATTAACTGTCTGCTAACCATCCTGACTGAGAAAAGTGATACTTACAGAAGATTGTTTGAAGGTTATACAGTCCATCCACTTCTCTAAGTACTCTAAAGTCTTTCCTTGGATTAAATTGGGCCATGAGAAAGCTATATACTTGGACCATATTAGCTTAGCGCCTTGAAGAATTGCCTTCACTGAGTTGTATGTTAATGTAATGCCTTCAGCTTTTATTGAAGGGGACTACAAGAAACATCAATATGAAATTCATTACTGCCTTTATTGGGAAAATGCTGACATTACTTTCAACAGTACCCAACTTTCCCTAATATAAAACCCATATGATAGTGGTTTATATAATTCAGTGTAGGAAAATAGTTTCCATAAGAAAATTTATACTTCCATTTTTTGATTAAAAAAAAAAAAGATAGTAACTCCCCACCACCCCATGGTTTACTCCAGGAGCCAAGAAGTTCAGAATTTAAAGTTCCACTTCTCTAGCTATGGATTACACTTAATGTTCTGGCCCAAATGGTGTACATACTTATATTCTATTTTCCTTCATCCTGATATCCTACTTCTACTTATATTTTATTTTATAATAATTTAAGCACATGCATTCTTTTCGTAAACTGCCTGAAATGCTTTTGGAACAAGGCTGGATGTTAAAAAAAATATGCAAACAAATGAATAAAACACTTGACATGTGATGTTTTCTATGAATTGCATGGTGTGAATCACAAAACAATGGCACGTTTCATGTTAGTTTGGTTATTACATTGCTAAGTCTGTGTTTTAAGTAATTTAATATCTAGTGTGTTTCCACAGAATATGCTTTTTTTGGCCAGTGTAGAACCACTGACTCAGATTTAGAAATGGAAACAATCTCAAGAGACTAAAGTCATTTATTTTTAATTTAATTCAAATAAACTATGTGCTAACTGTTATGCCAGTAATAGAGAAAATGATGAGTAAGACATAACTATTATTCTCTTAGATCACATAGCCTACTGTTGGAAACAAAAATGCAGTAAAAGTATAACTTAATCAGGTTACACAAAAGGAATTTGTATTGGGTACTTTAGAAACATATCAGGGGTGGCAATTATATTCATTTAGAAAGTTTCAATATTAAGTAAAATCAGGTGGATATTAAAAACTAAGTAGGGGTTCATTAGTTAGGGAAGGAAGGAGGGGGCATTTTACTAAGAGGGATCAGCACATTCTAATGTCACAGAGATGTGCAGGGGCACGGATATTTGGAGATGTTTGTAATGGCTAGAGGGAGAATATGAGCATGTAATTTAGCTCTGTGTTCAATTTGGATGCACCACTTATTAGATGTGATCCTGAGCAAGTAACTTTATGTTGATCAATCCTATAGTTTCTCATTACTATTTTTTAAAGATTTTATTTATTTTTATTTATTTGTCAGAGAGAGACTGTGCGGGCTCAAACAGCAGGAATGGCAGGCAGAGGGAGAAGCAGGCTCCCCGCTGAGCAAGGACCAGACTTTAAAATCAATCCCAGAACCCTGGGATCATGACCTGAGCTGAAGGCAGATGCTTAACCCACTGAGCCACCCAGGCATCCTTAATTTCTCATTTCCAACACCGAGATATTCCCAGCCACATAGTAGTAAGTGTACAGAAATTAACAGTAGTATTTCCTTAATTCAACATATATATATATATATAAATAAGCTTATAAAAAAGGTACGTACTTGGGCCATATTTAGCTGAACAGCTTGAAGAACTCATTAAAGAGTTTAGCAGTTAGCATTAAGAATTCAACAATTTCTTAAAGAGCTGAAAAATGAAACGATCAGATGCCCATTTTAGAAAGACGATTTTAGCTCTAATGTGGAGGATGGATTGGAGGGAAATAAGACTTAAAATAATGGGAGACAGTGAGGGCATAGAGACAGTAAAACAGGCACCATCTGATGGCAGGTTAGTTGGTAAGGGATACTTCCAAGTTGTTGGTATGTGAAATTAGGTTTTGCCATAGATAAAAAAAAATACATACATACATACATACATACAAACATAAATACATACATGCAGGCAGGGAAAAGATAGAAAATCAATTTAGAAGGCTTTCTTTTTGTCTTTCTTAAAAAAAAAAAAAAAAAGACTCCAAGATTGGGATGTTGTATTCATGTAGAAATGCCTACAGAACAGGTTTGATATATGATCCTGGAAGTTAAAAGGAGGGTATGGGGTGCAGTTGTAGATAATATCTGTGGAAGATGAGATAAAGGCAGGAGCTGCAGATTTGATTGGGTTCTATTTCATTCCTTCATCCCATACTTATTGAACAACGAATATTCCAGGATACTGTGAAAGCGCCAAGGATAAATGATCTATTGAAATAAATGTGGTCATTTTTATAATGATCAATGAAGGGAAGGAGACATAAATATGTAATTAAAAACTGTGATAAAGGATCTAATGCAAAAGGGCAGGGTACGATACGCACTTACAATTGGATCAAATCATTTAGGGGACGCAGGGTTCAGAAACTTGCTGAAGATGGACATTTGTGCTGAGGAAGTATAAGGATTGTCTATTTGGGGACCGTAAATGGGTAGACAGTGTGCTTAGTGTTGCAGATATTCCCACAGATATCGTCAGTAAGACACTTCAAGTAAGAATCACATAGTGATTAATAAAGACAAAAACAACAATAAAATAAAGACAAATTACTGTTTTTGGGGATAAACAAGGGCAGATGCTAGGGAAATTGGATCTTCTCTGAACTCGGGCAGAGACTCTCAGAATAGAATGAATAGAGGCAGCTGCCGGGATTTGAGGGCACGAGGTTGATATTCTGAGGCTTGTTTCAAAGAGGGAAAGAGAAAATGCTGCTGACTTGGGCCCGTATGGGGTTCTGAAACACAGCAGTATTCAACGGGTCCAAGGGGATCCCTTGAGAAAAATGAAAAGTTATTAGCAGATCTGAATATGTGGAGGTTATTGGTATTCTTCAGTTAACAGGAAAATAAATTAAAAGGAAATCAGATTATCGTGGGCTGAGAATTAAACTGAAAATGAGAACACAGACATTGTAAGAAATGCTTTCAAAAAGTCTGAATGGAGAAAAAAGGATAGACTCTGAATGGGGGTGGGATGGGTCACAGAGGATCTGGAGAGAGTTTTGGTTTTACTTCCTGGTAAGTTAAGCATATTAAGCATACTCCTTAACTGAAAGGAAGGAGGTGGTAAAAAGGAGAAGATGGCTTTGAAGAAAGGAGAAGAAAATACTGATGGTTCAAGCCTAAGAAGAGAAAAAGAAAGAAAGAGATTAAGAGCTGGAGTGGACAAATTAGTCTTGGCCATGTGGAAGAACACTGGGTATCAGGGAAGGTTCCAGAAGAACCAGATGATACTTTTATAAATGCAAGGGCACAAAAACTGGACTTGGGTTATTTGATCCAGCACCACATTTTTTGGGTGATAAGGTTTTGTTATCTAGTTTCACCACCTGAGGCTAAAAGTGGTATAACATCTTGTCCAAGATCACAGAACAGAGTAGGCTGTGTCTTCTAACAAGAGGGCTCAAATGCAGACTAAGTGGACTTATGTATTGGCATAAACTAACTTTAAAGATTATCAGAGCACAATTTATGCAAAAATCTTATGTTAAAATCATCTTTTTTCAAACATACATTAGTGATATGTGTCTTTGAGATATTATTCTTATGACACAATGTAATATTTGCTAGTTTACGAGTGTTTAAGGACTTATCGTTTGCTCTTTGGATTGATGGATAATTTAACTGCATTTGCTTATGATACCAACTTCAAAAGCAGAGGGCTTCTACTTGTCTGATAAAACTGGAACGATGCCGATATGGGCAGTGGATAAAAACTCTGTAATACAAGAAAATTACCATTTTTCCACTTAAAAATTAAATCTAAGGAAAACTAAAGCAGAGGTAGCTGAAAGTAGACTATACTGTAATCATTTTTTAGGCAGATAGGCTAGTTTGGGACACTCTACTTCATCTCCTTTCATTTTTAAGAACCTGGTTATTTCTAAGCTAAGTTTAGGAAGTACCTCCCAAAATTAATTTGAATCAAGAAATTGGGTTGAGTACTCACTGATAAATTCACCATGGTCAAGTTCTAAAATCCTTTCCATGAAGGCAAAGAAGTCTCACTGGTGTTGCATTGCCAGACTTAATAAGGAAACTCATTTATTCTTTTATTCAACAAAAAACTTTGACTAGCAAGTACCTGCCATTGTGTTTGGCCCTTTTAGTTATGGAAAAGTGATTAAGACCAAGCAACAAGTTGGATGTAATATTCCCTTTAACTTAACCATGAACTTGAACCACTTAGAACTGAAATAATATAGAATTTATTAGTTATTTTCCTGCAGATTAGGTTGGAACATCAATGATTTTGTCCTAGATTTGTCTTTACTCTGTGTGATTTGGTATGTGGTTTGAATAAATTCAGTATTCATTAGTACTAAGTTATTTCTTTTAGAATGCATTATCAGGAATGGAATTTTTGCATTTATAAGTACCTCTATTTTCTGAGTTCGGGGAGAAGGTATTTTATTTGATATGCCAAATCACAATGTCAATTTGACTGTCACCCTCAGAGGATTAAAAAGTGACATATCAATAAATATCTATTCCGAGCATTTATACCACAAACCACTATTTTTCTTTTGTGACAAATTTATAAATATGTCTGGCATTTAGTAATATAACTAGCATTTAATCTTCAAAAAAGTTAATATGAAAGTGCATGTTTAACTAATATAACTAAAAAGAAATAATTGCATAGACAGCAATGAAAAAGCATTACATTATATGGAAAATGAAAACATAAATCAACAACAAAATGTAATGGAAATTCTGAAATAGCCTTGAAGTTAAGCATAGAAAGTTAATCAGATTCCCTTTAACAATTATTCAGTGGCTGTTAGTATGCAAAACATCACTTATAAAATGAAATAAACCAGCACTTATTAAAACTGACACAGTTTATAAAATTAAAAAAAAAAGAGTGAGACTTTTAAATGATAACATCAACCATTTATATGCTTAAACTGAAATATGGTCTTAGAAATAAGAAAAAAATATTTAAATAACTGATAAAGAAGTGAGATCAGCAAGTATGTTATTCCAAACTTAATGGAAGACATATTTTAATAGATATATTGTTAAAAAGAAGCCCTCCAAGTAGAACTGAACTATTAAGAAAACTGTATGTATCTCATTGTGATATATCCAGACCTTCCTCTTAATGCAGATGAATAATAATCTATAAAATAAATGGAACAGCTATTATATTAATGGTCAAAACTCCCACTAGCTTCAGTACTTGCAATCTAAAAATGGACACCAATAATTCCCAAAGAAATTAATCTTCAAAACAAATAACTCTCATAGACTACGTGAGCAACTTAAAATTTCTAGGCATTTCACACCTAGTTACTTATTCCATATAACATGGGAGGAGAATAATGTTGCTTGAACTTTTATATCCAAGCAACAGAGATGGGGGATAGGTGAAGAGTAACTCAACCCACTGATAGGGTCTGAAATTCTATAACAGGTAAAGTTAATGCCAAAGCAGTATGGTATTTAAGAGTATTAATTTAATGGCCAAATAGATCTGCATTTAAGTATACTTATTAACCAGTTGTGTGAATTTGGGCAAGTAAATAACTTCACCAAGTCTCAGCTTCTTCATTAGAAAACTGAGAGTTAAAAAGAGACCTTAATCATAAAATTTAAAGTTTACATGATAGAGCATATGCCAAAAACTTAGCCCAATGCCTTACACACAGTCAGAGCTCAACAGATGCTGGGGAGTTTGAACAGAAGTAATACACAAGCACTCCTAAAGAATTTCAGGCAAGAGCATACTTTAAAAGAAATCTGTATGATTTATATATATCTATATCTATGACATAGATATAAAGATACAGATAATTTACATTCACATGTTGTTCATGTCCATTTTTAGGAACGTATCTGTTACAAGCTAAATCTGTTAGGGGATTCTCTTAATCATGGTGAGAAGGAAGTTCTCACTTACCTTGTCATTTACTACACTCTTCCCATCCCAAGCCCATCCTCTTTTGGTGAAGTAGTTAACAGTTGCAAATTCAATTAGGGCAGAGAACACAAATGCATAACAAACAGCAATAAACCAGTCCATGGCAGTTGCATAGGCCACTTTGGGGAGGGAATTCCGAGCACTGATGCTTAGAGTTGTCATTGTTAGAACAGTTGTTACTCCTGCAGAAAGATAGGAACAAAAACATGAATGGATACTAGCAAGACAGAATTGAAAGTATTCTTTTTCTCAAAGTTACTTTTGCTGTCAGTTCTATCAACTAAACAAACAAACAAACAACAACAACCAAAGCTAGAAGAACAGCGCAAAGTTAATTATCACAAATGGCTATTTTAATTCTTGAAGTAATAACTCTGAAATGTCTTGTTTTCATTTTTGTTTGTATGAATCTTTTTTCTCTTTTTTAGTATTGTTAAGGTTAAAAATACGGCCGATTTTGAAAGTAGGATTTCCTATGAGGAAAGCAGTTACTTTAAATTGTGCCATTATGCATTAACATTATTTTTTTAAAAATCTTAAACAAAACCTCACATGAATTTGTTCATCATTTGTTTAAATCATGCTCAGCAATGGACCAATCATCCACACCAGTGATCACAATGGAACTATGATTAAGAAGTTCTTTATCCAAGTATAGCTACCTAAATACGAAATTAATTCTGGATCACTTAGCATTGTGAAGACATAATTTCTTTCATAATGAAGCTTAGAATCTATAGAAAATAAAACAAGAAACTAAACTTCAAACTTTATAAAAATGCAAATCACTACTTTTAAAGAATATTTTATGCCTCTGTTGGTTGAAAAAGTAATTTAGTCCTTTTCATTGTAAAGCTTTTCTGCCAGTAGTCAGGGAAGTTGCAATAATTAAGTAAAAAGAAAGCAATAACTCAGGAGGTAAGTTGCAATATCAGCTGTCAAAATGTCTGCAATTACCTGTTTTATCAGAGATCCAATAGAAGTTTAATCACGTACATAGGGGATACATTAAATTAAAAGAGTTAAAATGTTAAAGAAATGTTCATATATTAAAGTTTTATTGTATTGTATTCTTTGCTTTCCCTTAGGATAAATAAAGCAGCTTTTTCTTCTCATCTACAACAGTTAGTAATTCAAAACAGCAAATAATTCTATTTAATCATGAGTGATGCATATAGGAATATGATGGAAGTAGTAGCAATAAAAGACAGAAAAATAAATATTAAAAAACACATACACAAAACACGTTGCCTTTCATGCATCAAAGTGAAAGGTTTAGATTGTGAGGATGTTTTCTTTTGCGAATTCGGTACATTAGAATAATTAAATAGAAGACATGATAGATACAATCACATACAACCACAACTGAAATCATATCCTCCTTCAAACCCTATATGAGTGCCCACACGCTCACACACACACACACACACACACACACACACACCCATAATATAGCAATGCAAATGACAAATCAATATATGGAAATACACCTAACTTCACTAGCAGTTAAGGAAATACAAACAAAGAGATAATGACATACCTTTCTAAAACCATATAGTCAGCAAAATGTTAACAAACTTTAAAAGATTTATACTATGGTAGTATTGAGGAGAATGTGGGATAACAGACATCCTCTCTGAATAAGGATTACAGATTTATGTCATATCTAAGAAACTGTTACCTAATCCAAAGTCATAAAGATATAAGCCTACATTTTCTTCTATGAGTTTTACACTTTTAGTTCTGACATTTAGGTCTTGGTACATTTTGGCGTAATTTTTATGTAAAGTGTGAGGTAGATGTACAAATTCATTCTTTCGCATGTGGATAACCAGTTGTATCAGTGTTATTTGTTGAAAAGACTTTTCCTTCCCTATTGTTTTTTGAAGACTTTATTTATTTATTTGACAGATAGAAATCACAAGTAGGCAGAGAGGCAGGCAGAGAGAGAGAGGAGGAAACAGGCTTCCTGCTAAGCAGAGAGCCCGATGCGGGGCTCGATTGAGCCAAAGGCAGAGGCTTTAACCCACTGAGCCACCCAGGTGCCCCTTTTCCTTCCCTATTGAATGGCATTAGGATTGTTGTTGAAATCAACAGACCACACCACAGTGACTTCTTACTACGTATGTCTCCTGAGGCAAGGGAAACCAAATAAAAAATAAACTATTGGGACTTCATCAAAATAAAAACTTCTCCACAGTGAAGGAAACAATGAACAAAACTAAAAGGCAACCTATGAAATGGGATAAATTATTTGTAAACAACGTATCTGATAAAGAGTCAATATCCAAAAATATATAAAGAACTTATCAACTCAATAACCCAAAAATGAATAATACAATTAAAAAATGGGGAGAAAACAGACATCTTTCCAAATAAGACAAACAGATGGCAACCAGACACACAAAAAGATGCTCAACATCACTGATCATCAAGGAAATACAAATCAAAACTATAATGAGATATCAGCTCACACCTGTCAGAATGGCTAAAATCAACAACACAGGGAACAACAGGTGTTGACAAGGATATGGAGGAGGAGGAACCCTCTCACACTGTTTTTGGGAGTGCAAACTGGTGCAACCACTGTGAAAAACAGTATGGAGATTACTCAAAAAGTTAAAAATAGAACTACCCTTTGATCCAGGAATTGCACTACTAGGTATTAACCCAAAGAATAAAGAAAAACAAAACAAAACAAAACACTAATTCAAAGGGATACATACACACTGATGTATACAGCAACAAGATCTATAATAGCCAAATTATCAAAACAGCTCAAATGTCCATCAACTGATGGACACACACACACACACAGAAATATTATTCAGCTATAAAAAAGAATGAAGTCTTACCATTTGCAACGAAAAGGTGGAGCTATAGAGCATTATATTAAGTAAAATGAATCAATCAGAGAAAAAGAAATACCATGTGATTTCACTCATATGTGGAATTTAAGAAAGAAAACTAGCTTAGGGAAAAAAAAGAGAGAAGCAAACTAAGAAACATACTTTTACTATTGCACTACTGCGTATTTACCCCAAAGATACAGATGTAGTGAAAAGAAGGGCCAACTGCACCCAGTGTTCATAGTAGCATTGGTCACAGTTGCCAAACCTTGGAAAGAACCAAGATGCCTTTCAATGGACAAATGAATAAGGAAGATGTGGTCCATATATACCATGGAGTATTATGCCTCCATCAGGAAGGATGAATACCCAACTTTTTGTATCAACATGGACAGGACTGGAAGGTATTATGCTGAGTGAAATAAGTCAAGCAGAGAGAGTCAATTATCATATGGTTTTGCTTATTTGTGGAGCATAAGGAATGACATGGAAGCCATGGGGAGATGGAGAGGAGAAGGGAGTTGGGGGAAATTGGAGGGGGAGATGAACCATGAGAGACAGTGGACTGTGCAAAACAATCTAAGGGTTTTGGAGGGATGGGGGGTGGGAGGTTGTGTGAGCCTGATGGTGGGTATTATGAAGGGCACATATTGCATGGAGCACTGTGTGTGGTGCATAAACGAATTCTGGAACACTGAAAAGAAATTTTAAAAATACATAAAAATTAAAAAAAAATATTCTCCAGGGTAAGCCTAGGGCAGGGGAAAAAAAAAAAAAAACTATGACTCTCGAAAGAAAGAAAGAAAGAAAGAAAGAAAGAAAGAAAGAAAGAAAGAAAGAAAGAGACCATAGATATATGGGCTTGTTTCTGCACTTTGAATTCTATTCCATTACTCCGTAAATTGATCCTTACTGAAATGACAGCAGGAAAATACATAGTGATAAATGACACACAAGGTTCTTTACATGAACACACCTGTAAAAGTAAAAAAGTGGGAAACACTGGCATATTCATTGATTGGGAAATAGTTTAATAAATTGTTGATTATCTACACTAGTAATACCACAATATTACAAAGAGTAAAGCAGGGCTATTTGTTGACTGCAAATATATGTATAATACATTTTGCTTAAAACATGATTCAGTTTTCATGAAAATATATACATTTAGATTTGTGTATCATTACAGATATACCTGCATGAGCTTAGTAAACAAAAAATAATATAACAAATGAAACTCCAATTATCACCATGGGGAGAAGGTATTTTGTGATATGGATAGATGAAATATAAAATGGACTTATACCTGATTTTTTATTGTTTATTTCTTTGGTATTTTACCAGAAAAACATGTAAGGATACAATCTAAGATGGTAGTATTGGTATCTTTGGGACAATTAACATTGAAAGAATCCATTTTTTCTTTTTTCCCTGTAGTGAACTTGCTTTCCTTTTGTGATAAGAAAAAAAAAATACAAAATTTTTAATTTAAACAAGGGATACTTGACTACATTTAACATTTGCAATTCAAGTGTAAATTTCTGGGAATGATTGATGGATACATTAATGCTAATTTAAAGAGAATCTATAAAAAATGCAAGTTTAAATTAGGTAATGATAAATTTAATTATGATTCTAATCTACACTGTTGGTTTAAAATTAGATCTGGGTCTAGTCATTCAAACCAATAAAACATTTTATCAATTTTAATATGAATCTATCTACTACGAGGCAAATTTTCATCATATTCAAATCTTCCCCATAAATAAATTTTATTTTCTTTAATCTGATTTTATAAACTTGAGAATAAAATTGTTAACATTGACTATACAGTTCTACCTCTTTTCT
The DNA here is from genome assembly GCF_964662115.1 of Mustela nivalis. Taxonomy (NCBI): domain Eukaryota; kingdom Metazoa; phylum Chordata; class Mammalia; order Carnivora; family Mustelidae; genus Mustela; species Mustela nivalis. The sequence goes on along the minus strand of NC_139023.1, from coordinate 29,238,250 downwards.
TCCTTTCCCTTTTTTTCTTTTCACTGAAAGGATGTGATTCTCATATGCCAGCTTTTCTGCCTGATAGTTCAGCTTTGCCTGTTCCCATCACACTACAATAGAACTGGGCATTATATAAAGAGGTGCATTTACCTGGAAAGCTCATAGACCTTCCCCATGCCTGCCCCCTTCCCAACAACGGGCATTTTTCTATACCTACTAGGGTCTCCAAAAGTGAATATTCCCGCATTTTTTAAACAGACTATCTCCTTATCTTCTGTGTGTGACTGCCATAAAGCAATGCTTCCTGGGGAGGCTTCAGTTTCTTTTTCAGTAAAATAGAAGACAAGTATCTTAAAGTGCTTTCAGCATTAAAATGCCATGCATATATGCAGAATATGCGACCATCCCCCATACAGAGACAATATTGCACATAGAGCTCTTTGATACTCTGGTTTTATTCTATGTTAATATTTCTTACCGAGGTGTAGGTGCCAAAGTCTCAACTCATAGTGGCCAAGCAAATTGTGCCAAAGTGAAGGAATGCCAAGTGTTGGGTGCAAATATGCTCTGACAGAATAAAATCAAATCAGGGAAAGTGACTGCAGCACAGAGACTGACCCTATGAGCTCCATGGTCAGATGTCTAAATCTTAATCTTGTACTCTTGGGGACAGTCCCTAGCCCCTTTGTTCCACAGTATCCTCACTGATGAAATGAGGACTAAGAATAGTGTTTTCCGGGGCACCTGGGTGGCTCAGTTGGTTAACCATCCGTCTCATGATTTTGGCTCAGGTCTTGATCTCAGGTTCATGAGACTGAGTTCTGCATCAGGCTTGGGATTCTCTCTCCCTACCACCCTCGGCCCCTCCCCCTGCTCATGCATGCATCTGTGCTCCCCCCTGCTTTTCCTACAATAAATAAATAAAATCTTAAAAAAAAAAAAAAAAGGAATAGTGTTTTCCCCTATAGTGTTCACATAGTGACCAAATGAGTTACTACATGTAAAGCAGTGCCTCTATTGTAAAAAGATTCCTCAGTGCATGTGCAAAAAAGTATTACTCTGGAAGCAAAGTTAAGACAGATTTACATCAGAGAAATAAAATGAAATGGAATGCAATCTTCCTTTAGACCTTTATCCCCATCAAATGCTTGTGTGTGAGTGTTTGCTGCTGGGGAGTCAGGTGGAAGTTAGGAAGAAGTTTCGGAAACCAAACAGGCACAAAACTGCCAGAGAATACAAATGTAAAATTGTTTGATACCACCTGCTGGTTACTGCTAGAAGTGGCAGAAAAAAACAGACATTCTGATAAAACAAGTGCTAGATTTAATGCTTACAAATCTAGTATGAATGCACTATGAAAGGTTACAATTTTATTTTATTTTTAAGGTTGCAATTTTAACTCATAACTGTGCTACATCTGAATGATAAAAACGTTGAAACTTCAGGTTACAGACAGAAATTAGAACCTACATGACGTATCTTGTCATAAAACCTAATTAAGTCAAACTCCACTAATTTGAAATTTGTGAAAATTTAGAAACTATCAATTATAATCTAGAAGAAGGTGTTTGAAAGGGTACTTTTAGTGTGCACAATACTGTGAAGAATTATATATATTTTTTTCTTTTTGCTTGCCTGAATGTATTCTGGATATAATAAATTAAAAACTCATATCCCTCTACTCAACCCTTTTCTTCCTGATGTCCTTTTCTCAGTGCAAGGCCCCTATGATCTAAAACCATTTGCATATTGGAAGTTGAAGTTGCAGTTGACGTGAATATTTTCTTTGTTGGGGTAATTTGCCAGTCTAGGCAACATACTGTTTTCTCTACCGTGGGTCTTTCCCTTCTTAGTCATCCCTCTTTTTTGACTTAGCTAATTCCTATTTCTTCCCTGAGTAAATTATTGAGAGTCTACTAAATGCAAAGTATTTTATGGGCACCCAGAACACATCAATGAACAAAAGAGCAAAGATTGCTGAACGCTTCTAAGGTTACAGTATACAGCGTGGTTTTATCCTTTTGCAGGATTTCACACCCGTAAAGGCATCTGTGACCTGGTCTTACACATACTTCTATCAAATTCTTTCATGTTGGTTTACGTGACTATATCCCCCAGCAAACTATACGGAGTAGAGACTTGTCTTCTCACCCAGTGGTAAAGGGTGCTCAGTCGAAAGCAAGAGTTCATTAAATAGTGTTTAAATGAACTAATAAATATTTACTGAACTACTCTCCAGTGAACAGTCATTGATAAGCATTCATTTATTAATATAACTGTAAGGAATTTATTCCTTCTCTTCCAATGGAATTCCTCCTAATTCCTACATAGGCATTTTGTCCTCATTTTGTGCTGTATATGGTAAAACTATGAGTGCAATGTGAGCAAAACCAAAAAAGATAAAAATATATATTTTTTAAAAGAGCGCAAAGAAACCTAATGTCACAACAGGGCAAGGTCTATGATGAACTGTAATCCTGCGATCTACCTAGACTGCGAATCTGAGTTAGACTTCTCTAAGGAAATAATGGGAAAAGTTAAAGCAGTCACAAGGCAAGGGAGTATAATACTCGACTGGGGAAAGAACATGCACAGGAAACCAGGGACATGAAACATGGCATTTAAGTGGAACTGAAAGAAGCCTGCTAGGTGGGAAGACAGAAGATAAGAGTTGCATGGGAGATGTTCATACTCCCGTCTCCAGCAATTCAAGAGAATGAGCATTTAAGTGTCCCTACCCGTACATGATGCTTTAAGCAGCACTTCTTCCAGGTTTTAAAAAAAAAAAAAATCTTAGTTATGTCTCTCTGAATGTGCCTGCCTCTTCACAATTTGGGATGGCAGTTTGCCTGTCACCTCGATTCTCTTACAAATGCAGTAAAAGTCTTTAATTTTCAGTTTGTTCAGCTTTCTCTTGTTGCAAGGATGAAAGTGACAACTTGCAAGCTCTTCATATGTCAGTGCTGAAACCTGAAGCCCAGTGCCTCGATGTTAATACAAGTTTTTTTAAAACAAGATTTTTTTTTTATTAGTCAAATGTCTATTTTTTCTACTTCTGAATTTTTTATTTTTTAACTTTTTTTTTTTTTTTTTTTTGGTCAGAAAGAGTGAGCACAGGCAGACAGAGTGGCAGGCAGAGGCAGAGGGAGAAGCAGGCTTCCTGCTGAGCAAGGAGCCTGATGTGGGACTTGATCTCAGGACGCTGGGATCATGACCTGAGCCGAAGGCAGCCGCTTAACCAACTGAGCCATCCAGGCGTCCCACTTCTGAATTTCTTTTTAGTTGTGTTCTGGGTAGTGGAGTTGAACAGAGCATCAGAAAAACTGAGGAATATTTCACAATCAACATAATATAGGCAACCTTCTGGAACTAATGTCAGCAAATGGCTGATAGTCAACTAAACAAATTCCCAGATCTCTGAATTTGACCAGCATAATTAAATTTGAAACACAGGTGCTCTAACAGTCCACTGTGTTCCTGCTAGCTGAATCTTAGAAAGGGAGCTTTAAAAGCATATAAAAATGAATCAAAATAAATCATAATATGGGAGTATTGTTATAATACTGTTGTATCTACATCATTTTAAAACAACTCGTGAAACCTAGAAAAACTGAAGAAATCAACCAAATTTTTAATCTTTTTTACCTGATTTATTCAGTCAACTTACCTAATCTTCTCCCCCTCCCCAAACTGGCTCTATTATATGTTTGGCAAAACTATTACCTCTGAAGTTTGGCCAAATTATTTAATACTTTCACCATAGGCATAATCAAAATTATATTTTAAGATTGAAAGTAAGAAGAAAGTTCACACAGTAATGGTACTAACCTTAATTTTATATATATATACACATATATATATATACATATATATATGTATATATATATACACACACTAATTGTTAAATTAGTAATAGGTTAAAAACTTTCATGGATATAGACAAAAATTTATTTGCCATCATTATGAATGTGAAGTACATACATAAAAATGTATATAAATATTCAGGAACTCTGGGGAATCGGGAGCCTCAAGCTATAAGGATCAGTTAATATTCCAAATCTAGGTTGAGTGCGCCTTCCGTGTTTTCAGAGAGCACCCTGCATATTCCTAGAATATTACATACTGTAATCTTTGCAATTGTTTATCTTCCCACCTCCTCAAACAGACCACAACCTCTGTGAGGTTAAGGATCATTCTTGTTCACTTTGTATCTGAAAGCTCTAGCATAGCTCTAGCCTGGCACATATTTTCAAACTGAATGAATGAATGTGGTTTAAGAAGCAAATAGACCTATTTGTGTGGATATAGATGGAGAAATGACTGGGTATATTTGTGTGTGTTTGGAGCTAAATACATAACTACATAAAAATAGCCTGATGCCAGCTATTTTTTTCTGGAATTCAATGACTAGGGAAATGGATGCCTTGTAGTATTTAAGATTAGAGCAAAGTATGACCATTGCAAGTGTTTTTATGTAAACATTTTATGTGCTCAATAACCCTATTCAAAGCATTGTATGTAGAAGTGCACATATATTATATAGAATATAATTAGTGTGTATAAATAAAATATATATGTAAATATATATCATATTACATATAGATAATGTTACAGTTAAATCTTGGAAAAGGTATTAAGCGAAGCACCAGGGAAAAACTATTCTCTGGAGTGAGCAGGTAAGAAAGCAGATAAAATACAAAGAAAGCCTCCAACTTTCATTTGACAATTTTGGTATAAGGCATACAAGGGCATGATGGCGCTGGTACCAAAGACCTAGGCTTCCTCTTTCTTACTTCTCTGCCATTTAGAAGGTATTGCCCATATCCTGGAGGTTTGAGAGGGCTTGCCAATGCCTGATCTACATTCCAGCAAACAGACAGGGAAAGGAGAGCCACACCCATTCACTTCAGGGGCATGCTTCTGAGCTGAAGCCCACAAAGGGAAAATTACACATCTAATTTCTATTCCTAGGTCTTTGAGAACTAGTCATCCGACTACATCTAGCAGTAAGAAGGGAAAAGAACGGTAGTCTTGATTTGGTGTGCCCTACTAGAATCAAAATTTCTAGTCTTCCGTGACTCACTAAAAGACAATCATCTCTGAGAGATGCAGGCTTGTGACTACCCAGAAATTTTCCTATGAAAATTTAGGAAAGGAAGAAAGGAACGTTTTGTATTTATTGACTCTCTAACATGCCAAACTACATGATAAATAAAACGAAACCAAATCGGCAGACACAGGCCTCTTGCTAGCCATGCCAGTGTGCTTCCTGTGCAAAGGCAGCTTCCAGGAAGTCCCCAACCCCACTTTCAGATACCCGTTTAGGTAGAGATTTCACAGCTACTTGTTTTCCATCCATCTTTTAACCACTCTTCCGGTATTCTTTTTGCAGGCTGTCCTTAGGCACTGGTCACTGAATTGCTCATATTCCACAAAGCAATGTATTGCTCTTCTACTTGTCTTAGTTACTGCTCTCTCTTGGCAGGAGCATTTCTTCCCATCTCCTAACTTTCTCCCATACCCAGAAGATCACCAAGGATATATCTCATAAGCTCCCAGTCCAAATATCTGACCATCTCTTGAATATCTCCACATGGACTCAGTAAATATGTATTCAGTCCACTACATACCTGTCACTTTGTTAGCTGTGTGTATAAAGAAAACCATAAATTAAATGCTCAAGGAGAATATAGCCTACTAGACAATGCAGATAATTGGTAGGCATGTTTTACAGACAGTATAACAAGTGACGGAGAAGGTATGGGGTGCTTTAAGACTCCCTAAGGATACCTATCAAGATTTTGGAGTAAAAGAAGGCTTCCTGGAAGAAATAATGCATAAAAGGAGATTTGAAGAGTCTGAGGAATATGCTAATGAAGAAAAAACATGTTTCTAGGTCTCATGTACATCAATCAATATAGCAAAAGGTGGGCTCGCAGTGGGTTAGGCTTGGGAAGTCTCACAAAGACCTTACAATCCTGTTAACAGTTTCAGCAGTGAGTACAATACAGAGTCACAGAAAGATTTCATGTAGGAGAGGGTTATATCCTAAACTGAGTTTAGAAAGATCACTTTTGTTGCACTGTGTAGCATGGAATGAGAGGGTAAGACTAAGGACAGGGAGACCAGAGAAGACTTTTTTTTTTTGTAATCCGACAGAGATAAGTCCCGCAGAAACCTCAAATTTTAAACATTCACAACTGAACCAAAACCTATCGTGTCTTCTATAATTCTCTGTAACTTAGGGAATAACATTACATTTATTTAGCCACTCAATTAGAAATCTAGGCGTGTTCTGCAATGACTACATTTCTTGCCTCTTCAGATTCACTGTGCCCTGCATATTTTCCTTCCTTAATGTCTCTCAAATCTATTAACTCTATCCTCCACCAATATTTATTGTCCTATTTTTATTCCTTTATTATTTCTCACCCAGATGATGCCAATAATCTCTTAACAATCACCATGTATTGTTCATACCATCTAAATCTATTTACCCAATATCCCTCATAATCCTTTAACCTAAGATCAAGTATGTCAATTTTACTCCTTTGCTAAAATACCTTTCAAGCAGTACATGAACTGGTTTCATTCTAACATCGTTTTATAAATAAATGAATCCCACACTTAAGATATACTGGTTAATAACTGGTTGTTCTCCATATGCTTCATGTTGCTTTTGATAATTATGTGCCTTCTGCTTAGAATATGTCCTTTTCCATAATGCTAATTTGCAAGACTTGACATGATTCTTCTTCCCTGTGGGCTTCTCTGAAGGCTCCTTCCTCAGATATAATTGTTTCTTCTTTTTGCTTTTTCCTTATTCTAATACATTTCTCTCTTGGCATCCATAACCTTTTATTTCACCTACTTATTTACACACCTGTGTCACTCCTCCACACTCTGAGTGGCTTGTGGGCATGTGGCTCATTGTGTCCTTTCAAATGCTGCTGCTGAGGGGCACCTGGGTGGCTCAGTCAGTTAAATGTCTGCTTTGGTTCAGGTTGTGATCCTGGGGTTCTGGGATTGAGCCCTGCATGAGGCTCCCTATTCGGTAGGGAGTCTGCTTGTCCCTCTCCCTCTGCCTCTCCCCCTGCTTGTGCACTCACCTGCTCTCTCTCTCTCTCTCTGTTAAATAAATAAATAAAATCTTTAAAAAATCAAAAATAAATAAAATGCTGCCGCCGAACTCAGATTCTGGCAATAGTGCATACTCATTATCTGTTGACTCACTGATTGAAAAAAACTAATTTTAAAAATTGAACAGTAACAATGGTGGACCATATTTATAGTTCTATAGGAAAGACACAAGTTCAGAATCTAGTAAGCTTTAAAATAAAACCGAGGCTTAATCAGAAAATTATAATATAAATGTGATGTAAAGATAGCATAAATCTTTTGCACGTAAGTCTTATGTTCTTATATTACCATAGATCGGATAATAAAAAGTAGGCACTGAGAAGTGCCTACTATAGGTATTATTGTCATCCTCATTTGCAGTTTAGAAAACTGAGGTCAAGGGAGTTGAGCACCTTACTGAAGATCATACTGATATCAAGTAGGAGAAGTGGGATACAGACCTAGCAGTCTGTCTCAAAAGCCCATACTACTAGACTATACGGCCTGATCTATAAAGAGTCAATTTTATGTCTATATCATGTACTTTTCAGTATCATGAATCTAACCCCTGCATTCTACTGCTGAAGCCCTTATGATCTTAAGAAACATTAAAGTTCTATCATGCATTAAAGTATTGAGAAGTGGCTAGGCACAGAAAAATGTGCACTATAGTCAGGCAAAGGTCTGGATTCTGCTTCTGCCTCAACAGTTAGGTGACTTTGCTAAGCTTTGGTACCTTCCCCATCTGCCAAATGGAAATGATAGTTTTTATAGATGTTGGGAGGATGGTACAAGTATATATGCCCAGCACATAGAATTGCTCAACAAATACTACAGTCTCCCTTTCCTCTCTTTATTTATTCCAGCCTCAGTGACTTTATCTCTAAAATGGGAATTATAATACATACTTTATAAGCTAGAATGTTAAATGATATATGCAAATGTCCCATTTAGCATCTGTTCAATAACGAGCATAGCTTCCCTGTTATTGCGGAGTTTATTAGGCCCCCAAAGTGTGGATAAAGAAGCTAAGAATCCAAACCAAGGATGCAAGAGTCCCATCTAGTGGTGGTTTAAGTAAAATCAAAAGACACACGGATTACACTGCTTAAATGGATGCCTAGAAAGCCTTGGGCTATTTTAGTTATTCATTTCCTACCTTGAGAAATAGCCCCATGCGGCTTACACGAGAAGAGAAAGGAAAGCTTTAGGAACTGGGTTCCCTCCATCCTTCCACTGTTCCAAAAAAGCCCGAGTCTTCTCAGTGTGGATCTTCATATTTCTGGTCTTGTTAAACTCATCATCTTCATGACTGAACTATGCTGCTTCTAGATTTCTAAAAGGATATGTTTGAGCTCCTTTGATAGATTTTTGCTATCAAATCAATGCGGTAATGTCATTATGACTTAAGACCAATCTCTTGTAAGAACTGTCCATCAATCATGCATCTATTCTATTTGAGAAGTGAATTCTAAGAAGTCTAGCATGGTTCACATCCAAACTCAAATAATGTCAGGAGTGAGATGGAAGTTCTGGATTAATGTAAGGCCGGATCTAACAATAGCTGAAAACAATCTGCCAGGAGCATCCCTCTAGGATCCCCGTAATTCTACTCCATTACCAAGAAATTCCAGTCTGGTGTCACTGCCAAATGTCGCGGTAGTTATTACAAGCTGCATGTTGGTGTTCCCCTCAAATTCTTGTGTTGAAATCTGGTCCCCAGTGTGATGAAGGTAGAGCCTTTAGGAGATGATTTGGTCATACAGATGGAGTCCTTTTGAATGGGATGAATGCCCTTATAAGAAGAGGCCAAGAGCACCTGGGTGGCTCAGCGAGTTAAAGCCTCTCCCTTCTGCTCGGGTCATGATCCCAGGCTCAAGGGATCAAGCCCTGGATCAGCTTTCCGCTCAGCGTAGAACCTGCTTCCCCCCTCTCTGGCTCTGCCTGCCTCTCTGCCTACTTGTGATCTCTGTCTGTCAGATAAGTAAATAATTAAATAAATAAATAAATAAATAAATAAATAAGAGGCCAAAGAGCTAACTCTCTTTTAGCCATGTGAGGACACAGTGAGAGGCTGGCAATCTACAATGGAGAAGAGGGCCCTCACCAAAACCCCACCATGCTGGCATCCTGATCTCAGACTTCCAGCCTCCAAAACTGTGTGAAATAAATTTCTATTGTCTACAAGCCACCCAGTCTATGTACTACGTTGAAGCAGCTTGAACTAAAACAGTAATATTCTGATTTCATGAATTTAAAAGAAAATAATATATTCAGTATGATGACAATAAGACAATAAAAGAATAGAAGACTACATAAAACACTATCCTGTATAAAGTCTCCATTGTTATCAAATCCTTTTACTATTTCTGTCTTGTAATTGCATTGCCATAAAGTGCTGGGTGGCTGTTCAAATGTTAATAGTCTTGGTGATTTCTTATAGCTCCCTGAGGTGATTTAACAGGGAAGATAGTATGTTATTGTGATGAATAATGCATTAATAAAAATATTTTATCACAAAAAAAGTCACCCAAATGGAAATCATTTCCTTGAAACTTTAGGATATTTGAAAATAAATAACAGCTTTAATTTTTTTGGTAGTTTAAAACCTAAGGATAAATATGCACTCAAAATTTTGCTATAGTGAAACTAAATATTTAATGACCCAAACCAGTATGAAAAGTAAAATAATCAGAGTAGAAAAGCCATTATTTTCCATTTTGTTATTTCAATGCTTAAGGGAAGAAAAAATTATATTTACAAGAAAATTAAAACAAAACAACAAAAAATGAAACCCTCCTCTTGAAACACGTGGATTCTCTCTCATACATGCTATCAGGTTATCAAACTTTCATAGGTGAGTTCTAAGACAAAGTAAATTGAAGAGAAATAGTTTTATAGACTTCAGTCAAAAGAAATAATCAAATTCTTCACTTAAGATTAAGCAAGAGTTTCTAATGACTAAGGTGATGCTATTTTAAGAAGCTCTACTTTTTAAAGACCTGGATTAACCAGGTTAATTTTGCTTAAATATTCAGAATATGACACCTGGAAGGACTGAACTTTGGAAAGTCATTTAATGTATTAGTTGCTGTACCATAATCGGATTTCATCAACTTCAGGGCAAGGAATAGGGCAAGGAATCTTACCTCAATAAGCTCAAGGAATACCTCAATAAGCAGCTGCTGATTCTAACAGTGAACTAGCACATTCAAATCTGAAGGTTCACCTCCAGTTCTGATCTATGTTTAGTAAGCCTGACTCTCAAACAGAAATTACCCTTGTGAGAAGCAATCATCCAGCATAGTTCTGACTTCAGGCGCTAAAAGAAGATGGAAAAGAAGAGGGAGGTTGTCTGACAACACAACAGTGCAGTAGTAGGACACCCATTGGAGTCAGAATGCTGCAAGGTCAAATTCTTTCTTTGTTACTGACCTGCTGTCTGGTAATGAAAGAGTTGCTTATACCTTCGGGTTCCAATGTTCTTGTCTGAAAAGAGGGCATAATTAACTTTCCTAACTGGAGTTTTGTTTTGTTTTATTTTCAGAATTAAATAATGAGTAAATCTGAAGTGCCCGAAAGCATATGACCAACAGACAGTGCTCAGTAAATGCTATTATATAATTTTTTTTTCCTCATTATTATGAGATTTCAGTGCAGAAAATAGGACTGGATAACCTGTCCTCGTGACTTGAATGGTTATAACTGTACTGAAGTGATACTTGCACATCCTGGGCAAAATCTAAAAATTAAAAAAAAAAAAACAGACAAAACACTACCATATACTTTTAATTCTTTTTCCCTGCCCTCACTAGTAATTCATTTTCATCAATCAAGCTTAACCAGGCCACCTATATTCCCGAAACAACTTCTAAATCTGCCTCTAGAGTAGAACTAGCAAGGCTTTCTAATTTTCCTTGCCATGGTTTATTAATGTATTTTGCCTCAGTCACTTTCCTAATTGGCAGTGGCTGACTGGGATGTGTCCCTGACAGCGGGAAGGAGGGCGGCCAGTGGGCTGGCAGCTTGTTAATTAGCATGTGCTGCCTTGTGCCAAAGTCAATACTGGGATGCCAGGTGTGCCTCCCGTTAGCACTCTGCAGCCCAAGCCTCGGGGAAGGCAGGGATCTGGAATATGTTTTGCGGAGACTGTGTGTGCCCCACACCCGCTTTCTGTTCCTTGCTTTCATGTCCTGTTACCGCCCAGGTGTTCTACTCCCGATGTCGCCTTCTCGCTACTTTCCAGGTAAAACCATCTATGTCTCCTTCCAAGACTGGCCCAAGAGACTTTCTGATTTCCTGTCTCTTATTTATTTATTTATCTATTTTATGGTGTTTTTTTTTTTTTTTCAGCTTTACTGAGGTATACATTGACAAATAAGCTTGTAACATATCTAAGGTATACCATGTAACAAATTGATATACATGGAGGAAGAATTCCTGCCAGAGAGTTAATTAATACACCCATCACCTCACATCTTTACGTTTTTCCCCCTTTTTGGGTGAAAACACTTGAATTCTGGTCATTCGGCAGATTTCCAATACAATACAGTAGTACCAACCACAGTTGCCGTTACACACATGAGCTCTTCCTTCCTTATTCATCTTATAACTGAAAGTGTATGCCCTTTCACCAGCTTCTTCCGATTCCCCTCACCCGCCAGCCCCTGGCAGCCAGGATCCTACTCTCTGTTTCTCTGAGTTCAAGTTTCTCTTGCTTTTGCTTTTGATGTTTTGTCCAGCCCTTGTGGAATGCTCTTTCTTATCTCTGCATGCCTTGATCATAGGCTGCAAATTCCAGTGTCCACAGGGACTAGGCGGGGAAAATACACAGGTAAGGAAGGCAACAGGGAGGGGCAGGGGCTGTGGTAGACTAGAGACTGAATGTCCAAAGTGGCTGCCACTACTCAGTTCCACTCGTGTGTTGTCCCACAAGAATACAGGCCCCTGTTTTATCAAATTTTCTGATTTTTTCAGACAATGAAAACTATTAGCATCTATACATATAAATGTGTCCACCATTATATATACTATGAAGTATACATATTACACATACATATACACATTTATACATATAAATGTGTCCACCATTATATATACTATAATATGAAGACAATAAAAGAGATATTCTATATACAAAATCTATCCTCTTTTATCCTCTGTGACCCGGCGGTATTCAGCAGCTGGTTCAGACAAAGTAATAAAAGAAAGTGTTTTGTATACACATATGGGAAGTAGTTGAAACTTGGTGGAACTGGAGATCATAAACTCTGGGTAAAGGAATTTAAATTCAAGAGAGAAACACACACATACACCACTTGGATTGAGAGAATATCTTACAGTATCTTTGGTTCTCAGACCTGCTATTTGTAGAATATACAAAGTACACAGTGGAAGTCTATGTTTACTCAAGACCTCATTAGCCTCGTGCACATGCTGTGTCATGGGTTCTCACAGCACACGTGGTAGATGTGGTAGCTGGCACACGTTTTACATGCATTTACAGTGGGGAAAATCCTGTTTAGAAAGGCTTCACACTTGCTTAATCTAGAAGTGGAGACAGGACCTGACAGAAGCTCTCTTTGCTCCTGAAGCAGTATTTTCCAAACACGTAATAAGCACTCAATAGTGTTAATTGCTTTATTATTAAGGGGGAAAAAAAGGTCTATATTCAGATCTAGTCTACTTCAGAGCACGATTCTCTTTATTAATCGGCAGCTCGCTTATTATTAGGGAATTTTCTGCCAGACAGATGACTGGTCTCTCAAAGTTTTAGTGGAATGTTTGTCTTATGTACCGATTTTACGACCCCTTCGGTCTGTAGCTGTGTTTCATAGACCCGGTGCACAGAACCCATTCTGTGTATAGCTTTCTAGAACTAAATAAAGAAGCTCATTTTTCACCACCGATTCCATTGTAAACAAGACGTTTCTAATACTGAATGACTTGCCAGACAGGCTGGCAAGGGGGAAGAAATACGGCACAGTAGGACTAAATGTTGAGACAATGATAAAGGAAACAGAATAAAGGGAAGGTAAACATGTGGGAAGGGAGGGAGAAAGTGAGAGACAATATTGATAAAGGCACGAAGTTAGCAGATGTACTGATAACTCAAAATGATAATTTAATAATTAGATGTCTAAAATTTGATTTCATAATGTATATTGTATGTTTAATTAAAAAAAAATTACCCTTACCCTGAGAGAGGTCTGGCCTTTGCCCTAAGCTTCTGGGAGGCACTCTCTAGGCCTTGGAAGGATATATACCTGAGAGGAGTGACTTAGTTTGCCTGGGGGCTGTGGGCCAGCCAGCTTGTAACAGTTGGATTTAGAATGTTTTGCTTTTTTTGTTTGTTTGTGTTTGTTGTTATTTTTTTTTTTTTAAGCAGGCCACATCAATTTATCCTCCTAAGCAGCTGGAAAGTGAGATCAGCCACAAGACCAGTCAATCAGGCCTCCTGTGACAGAGCCCCAGCAAAGACTGGACACCAAGGTGCTGGTAACCCTGCCTGGTGAGCAATGCTCTGTGCCTATCTTCACACATCTGTGCCAGGAAAGTAATGTTGTCCCATCACTCTGTGTGAACAGGACAATGGAAGTGCTGCCTCTGAACTTGGCCCGAACTCTATGTGTTTCTTCCCCTGGTTGATTTTAGTCTGTATCTATTCACCATAATAAACCGCAACTGTGCGTGTAAAGCCTTTCAGTATATTCTCTAAGTTACAGTGAATGATTAAACCCGAGGGTAGTTTTGGGAACCCCCGATCTTATAATTAATATCAGAATGATTGCAGCTCTCTGTACTGTGTTCCTTCTAAACACAGTTGGCTAACCAATTGTAATGGATAATTTTCATTTATTTATTTTTTTCCCACTAGTCACTCAACCTTCTTTTGCAAATAGTCCTCTAACTTCCAAATTTAAACAATTAAGGAACTACCTTCTAGTTTATATGAAATTTACCTCTTTTGAACACACAAACGTATATGCTTATCTACCTATTTATCTATCATTTATCTATTTAAAATATTTTGCAATTACTTATTGTCTCAGTTTAACTTCCTTATTTTCTATCACTTTAAAGAGAGGCTAAAATAACTGCACTTCTGAAATTTAAATTCCAGAGGGGGAGACAAATTATGTAAAAATATTTTTCTATAACATATTCAAAGATGGTATGTGCAATGAAGACAAAATTAGAGTAGACTGGAGAACAGAAACAGGATTGGGAAGCAGTTAACAATTTTAAGTTAGACTGTTAGATAGTCTGCTTTGAAAAAAAAAAAAAAATGAGAGTTTAGAAATTCTCTGAGGAAATGGAAGGAATGAGCCACACAGGTATCTGGAGAAAAAAAGAGGTCCAGGCAGAGAGAAGGGACAAAGCTCATAAGTGAATGACTGCCATGTCCATAAGGAAGAGGCCAGTGTGGATGTTACAGGAAGAGTAAGAGACAGGAAGGGTAGCAGAACTAGAGGTTGGAAGTGGAGGGAGTTCACACTGCATTAGGACTTACTGACCTCTGAAGGGCCTTTCATTTTTACTCTGAGGATACTGGTGAGCCAATGGGCTTAGAGAACAGGTACGACATGATCTGTCCTCCATTTTGAAAGTATCCCAATGACTACTACATTGGAAACAAAGTCCTACAGGAGTGGTAGCAAGAAACAGTAAAAAATCGATTACATCATTATGGATTGAATGTTTACATCCCTCCAAAATTCATAATTCATATATTGAAGCCTTAATGTTTAGTGTGGCTATATTTGGAGATGGAGTCTCTAAGGAAGTAATTAAAATTAACTGAGGTTGTAAAGATGGGGTCCTGATTCAGTAGGATTGAGTAGGATTAGTGTTCTCATAATAAGACACAGCAAAGGGCTTTCTCCCTCTTCTTCTCTCCCCTCCCTCAACCCCATGTGCACACACCAAAGAAGGCCGAGTGAGGACATAACGAGAATGTAGCCATTGATAAGCCAGGAAGAAAGCTCTCACCAGAAACCAACCCTGGTGGGCCTTGATCATGGATCTTTAGCCTTTAGAAGTGTGAGAAAATAAATTTCTGTTGTTTAAGCCTCCAAGTCTGTGGTATTATGTTATGGCATCCCACACAGAATAAGACATCCAGTGATCAAGGAGAGAAATGATCGTGTATAAGCAAGGTCATAAGTTTTGAGGAGAGGACTGAAAGTTCAAATGTGTGCATAGTGAGTTTAAGCTGTATATCGGAAATCCAAGTGGGGATGTAAGGAATACCACTGGATGGAGATGTCGAAGGGGAAGGGGTCTGGACAGGAGCTATAAATTTGGTAATAATCACATGAAAATTATACTATGCCATAATGGGGTCACCAAGTAGAAAATACAGAGGAAAGAGTGGCTGAATATTGAGCGTAGAGCCCTCTGATATTTAAGTGGTCTGAGGAAGAGTATGGACCTGCAAAGGAGACTAGGAACAGATACATCAAGAGTATGTGACTACCTTGGAAACCAAATAAAGAAATTCTTTCCAAGAAATGTCCTCTCATTTAGCGGGAGGAAACTACCCTATCAAAGGCTACTATTAGATCAAGTAAACTAATCTGAGAATCGGCCACTGGATTAGCAATGATGGGGACCTCGACAGGTGTCATTTTGGAGACAAAAGCTTGATTTGAGTGGGTTTGAGAGATCGGAGGAGAAGAAAAATTGAGGACAGTAAATAAACATAACTCTTGCAAGTAAAACTCCTAAAAAGGAGAGCAACCAAAGAAGCTAGAAGCAAGTGGTTTAGTAGAGTCGTGGGAATCTGATTTGAGGATTGGATAAATAACAGCATAACTCTGTACTTCTGTTAGGATGATTATGGATCGCAGACATTGCTGACGTTAGAGAGAATGGAGAGGATTGCTGGAATGATGTCCTTAAAGCAGCTGAGATGGGATATCTCCCAGTGCACAGGTGGAAGGGTCAGCATCATAGAGAGATGTAGTCAAGCAGCGTCTGTGCATGTAGACGCTTGAATAGATGAGGCTATGGGATTCTGGGGAGGTTCTTTCTAGTTGCTTCGGTTTTCTCAATGAAGTAGAAATCAAGATCATCATCATAGAGCTAAGTGAGATATAAATGAGATACAAAGAGCAGAGTGAGAATGTGTGAGGAATTACTTCTGACAGAAGCTTGCAATTCTTCTTTCCTTTGGGAACTACTCCTTCACCATTTGTGCAGTGGATCTGACAATACCCACTGGCCCAAGGAGTGGCCTTGCTAATAATTGTGTGCGTAGCCATAAAAATTGCATCAGGGATGAGAATGTGAACCTGTCTAACCAATAAGACTCAATTATGGGGCTTTGAGATGGGATGCACATCTAAGATGTGTTTCTTGTCTACACCTATACAAGGTCATGGTTAATTGAGAATGAAGTTAACAAGTAGGCACAAGCCAGCTTGACTTGGGGTTTGTTTCACTATAATTAAAGGAGCCTTGACTAAAATGAACATACACTGGTGTATTACACTTCAATAAAGGAATATGAAAGATTCCTAAATTCCCTTCAAACAAACCAAACACTAATATGTCAAAGAAGCTGGATTCCTGCCCAGATCTGTCTTACCCAGGGGTTTATAGAGTTCAAGATTCTTGAAATATGCCACCTTGGGAAGTGATTACTGCTACTCAAACTAAAACAAGATCTGACCGGCCTTAATGTATATCTTGACAAGAAGGAAAGAATTAAGTAGTAGGTGACAAGCAGTAAAATAATAGCAAATAATTACATAGTACTTAACTATGTGCTATAATTACTCAAAGTGTTCCGTGTGTGTGTGTGTCTGTATTCCATAAATAGCCCCGTGAGGGAGATATCATAATTCCTATTTTATAGAGGTACAAAGAGGTTAAACAAAAAAAAAGTGCCAAAAGTGACCCAATTTATTAATGGCAGAGCCAGATTTTGAACCAAGATCCTGTGGTTCCAAAATGTGTGCTTTAAATTTTATGGCCTTTATAGCAAACAACTGTTTTTTTCTTATGGTAGCAGAACCCACGAACTACCAATCCAATATCTAATCAGTCTGTAATATTAGAATACTGAATTTATTTCAGATGGCAATTTCTCAGAGTCTCCGTTAGGAGACCAAGTTGGGCTAAATATATATATATAGAAATTACTGAAGAGGGACTTCTGGGAAAGCTTATTAATGGCAAACAGAGAGCTGAAAGACGTCTTTTGTCCTTTTTGCTTAGTCCTTTCTATTTCCTGGATATGATGAATGCGATCGCTGGAGCACCAACAGCCTTTATGGCCTATGAAGCAAAACTCCATGCTAAGGATATCAAAGGAGAAAAGCAGAAAGAGACTGAGTCCCTGATACCCACAGTGTTGCCACACCAGTCCTGGACCACCTACTTGCAGATTTATTTTACGTAGAAAAAACCTTCATATATTCAAGCCACTCTATTTGGGGTTCCCTGATATAAACAGTCAAACTGAATAGTGGAAATATATAGAACTAAGAAGAAAAATGAGCAATCCAAACATATCCCTTTTGGAGTTTTACTTATTCCAAAATTCACATAAGATAAGTAGCTAAGGCCCTTGAATATGCCATGAATGATGCATGAAATAAAAAACATAAGAACTCCCTGTACTCTTTTACCTGACAAACCTAAACCCTAACAGCTATTTATTATTTGATTTTATTTTATTAAAAGGATTTTCTTTATTCATTTGAGAGAGAGTGGAAGAGAACACAGCAGGTGGGGGGGGGGGCAGAGGGAGAGGGAGAAGTGGGCTCCCCAGTGGCAGGAAGGAAGCCTGACGCAGGGCTCCATCCCAGGACCCCAAGATCATGACCAAAGGCAGAAGCTTAACTGACTGAGCCACACAGGTACCTCTGATTTTCGTTTTTAACAGCTAAAATTCTCTATTCCATGCTGAATATATTAAACGAAAATATCAACACATACTTCTTATATATAAGCTTATTCATACATTCACATGTTCATATATAAACTTAGTCATATATTCATAAACTTATCCATAAATTTGAAAAATGATTTGGATTCAAATATGGAGATAATAATCATCAAATTCATTATGATTATTTCTCATTTATATGAAGTGCTGTAGGGTGTTAATCAGCTAAAAGAACCAGGGCCACAATTTCACAAAATGAGGGAACGTCTATGTTTATACAAACACAAAATGAAGCTGGTATATTGAAAATGCACCCCATCTGCTTACAGGAGCTTTGAAAGCACAAAAACCTGAAGTATAAGAGTAAAAGTTTCCCAAGTGCTTTCTTATACTACTAATAACAGAGGGCAGTTACCTCATCAGGAAGACAAGCTGATGACTTACCCAGACATCTCTCTACAACAGTGTTGATAAATAGATGCTCAGTAAGTATTTTGAATGGGGCATGAAGACCCAGAGAAAGTCAAAGGAGGCTTCTATCATAAGATACATAGGCAATCCCTTTGAAAAAAGATCTTTGGGGGAAAAAAAAAATCAAGCTGGTTCCCCAGCCACAAAATAAACACAAAATACAAAAAAACTGAATAGTAAAACCCTATATAATGGAAAAAAGTCTTCTGATATAACAAATGTGCATTAGAATTTCAACTCTCATGCCTATTGTCTTGTTTGCTCTGCTTTCTTATTCTGTTCACAGTGTGAAACCAGATCTCAACGGTTGAAACATTTGACATCTGTCTCTTGGAGCATATTAATTTCTTAACTGTAGTCATGTTTTACCCGGGTGGGTTATCCACTGAAGAAAGCCTTACAAGCATGAGGAGGGCAGATGATTTAATGATCGCTCACTAGATTGTAAACTTGACTATGAATTCAGAGAGAGAAATTTGAAGAGGGTAGAAATTTGGCTTAGGTAACTGCTGTGTTATCAGTCAGACAATGTTCAAATCAAAAACAGACAGGAAACCGAAAGAGGGGATGAGGGTGTGGAGTATGATGGCCAGGCAGCTTTCAAGGACCATTCCAGGCAAGACGTAAGATTTTTGTTAATCTTTTACTTGCACAGACATACACACACATACACTCACACGGAATTTTATTTATTACAAACTTTATGCTGAAAAACTTATACAGTATAATACTAAAAATGCTCTTACCTACTGGTTTCAATCAATATGAAAATCTGACTTTTGGATCCCTACACCTGTATTGTAAATAATTCATATGAAATTTATACATTCAAATATAGCCTGGATTTTTAATTTTATATATGTTACTTTTCTAACCAATCCTTCATTTGTTTTATATTTGTTATTGTCCAATTTAACAGCCCTGACACTAACACATTTTATTCATTCAAAGTTAAATATTTATTCATTTAATCCTCTCTCCTCTGTATTTGAGGAGAGGCCAATATTTACTAGTGGCCTCTTTTAACTTATGCTGTGAAATATCTGTCTTTATTTGTCTCAATAGTTTAAATTTTCTTCACCACCTTTGTTAAACAAATACTTCATTATTTTATTTCATCTGACTTGTTGAGTCAATATTCCAGAATGATCTAAATTTATATGTAAATATATAACATCAATTATGTAATTTCATCTTAACTTAAAACTTTTCTTCTGTATTATTTGTGCTCTGAAAATCACGCAATTTTATTCTTTAAATCATCTGAATGGAAATTTCCTCTTATTTCTGGCCACATCATTTTTTTGGTGCTGTTTTTGATTTAAAAATTTGCGATTTTTGAGTGGATATCTGAAAAGATACTTCTGAGTCTAAATCCTGGGAAAGCTTTGATGCACTCATTCCTTGCTTTTTTTTTTTTTCCCCCCAACTCATGACTTTTTAGAATTATTTCACTGAGGTGAAATTCATAAATATACAATTAACCATTTTAAAGTGTACAATTCAGTGGCATTTATGCATTCATGAAGCTCTGCCAACCACCATCTCTCTCTAGTTTCGAAATTTTTCATCACCCTAAAAGAACATCCTATTCTTACTAAATAGTAACTCCCCATTTCCCCTGCCTCCATCTACTAGCAACCACTAAACTGTTGTCTGTCCCTATGATATACCTGTTCTGAATAATTCTTATGAAAGGAACCATACAATATATGACCTTTTATGTCCACCACTTTCACTTAACACAATGCTTCTGAAGTTCATCCACATTGTCCACATTGTGGCATGCTATTAGTACTTAATCACTTTTATGGGTGAATAATATCCTATTGAATGTGTAAAGCACATTTTAGTTATCCACTCATCCACTGGAGGAAATCTAGGTTGTTTCTACTATAAGGAATAACGCTGTTACAAACATTTGTGCACCAGTTTCCTTGTGAACATATGTTTTCACTAATCTTGGATATATACCTTAAGGTGGAATTGGTGGGTTGTATGGAAATTCTGTTTAACTTTTCAAGGAATGGCCATACTGCTGTCCACAGAGGTTGCATCATTTTACATTCCCTCTAGCAATATATAAGGGTTTCTATTTCTCTGCATCCTCACTAACATTTATTTCTTGTCTTTTGTTTAATTATTATTATTTTATTATTGCCATCCCATTGTGTGTGAGAAGTATTTTATTGTGGTATTCGTGTTTCTTTAATGTCCAATATTGTTTCATATCATTTTATGTACTTGTTTGCCATTTGTATACTTTCTTCATAAAAAAAAAATAAAGTCTAAGTGGGTACGAGAAGAATAAATGAAACAAGATGGGATCGGGAGGGAGACAAACCATAAGTGACTCTTAATCTCACAAAACAAACTGAGGGTTGCTGGGGGGAGGGGTTTGGGAGAAGGGGGTGGGATTATGGACATTGGGGAGGGTATGTGCTTTGGTGAGTGCTGTGAAGTGTGTAAACCTGGTGATTCACAGATCTGTACCCCTGGGGATAAAAGTATATGTTTATAAAAAATAAAAAATTAAATTAAAAAAAAATTAAAGTCTATTCAAGTTCTTTGCCCATATTTTTAAATCTAGCTTTTGTTTTGTTTCTTTTTGTTTTTGAATTTTAAGAATTCTTTATTTAGTCAAGATATTAAATCCTTATCAAATATATGATTTATGAATATTTTCTCCTATATATAATGTCTTCACACTTTTGAGAATGTTCCTTGAGGCACAGAAGTTTTCAATTTTAATGAAATCCAATTTATTTTTTCATTGTTACTCATGCTTTTGGTGTCAAATCTAAGAATCCATTGCTAGAGCTAAGATGGTAAAGATTTCTGATACGTTTTCTTCTCACAACTTTCAAGTTTTAGATTTTATAGTGAGGTTTTGTATCCATTTGTGTCCAGTGCTGTATATGTCCAACTTCATCCCTTTGCATGGGAGGGTCATCGAGCTTCTGGTATCCTTGCTGAAAATCCCACAGAATAGTCTTAATGCACTCATTGAAAATCAATTCACCATGAATACTTGATTATGTTTCTTTCTCTTTTTCTTTTTTGGTAATTTGTGAGACAGAGGGAGATAGCGAGCACAAGCAGGGGGAGCAGCAGGCAGAGGGAGAAGCAGACCCCCAGCTGAGCAGGGAGACCAATGTGGGACTCGATCCCAAGACCCTGGGATCATGACCTGAGCCAAAGGCAGATGTTTAACTGACTGAGCCACCCAGACATCCCTTGAGTTTGTTTCTATCCTGATTTTATCCTATTGATCTTTACGTCTATCCTTATGACACTACTACACTGTTTGATTAATGTAACTTTCTTTGTACTAAGTTATGAAACTGGGAAGTGTGAAGTAACCAACTTTATTTTTCTTTATCAATATTATTTTGACTATTTGGAGCCTCTTGTAATTCTATATGAATTTGAGGATTGGCTTTTTCCATTTCTGCAAAAAAAGAAACTTTTTTTTTTTTTTGACAGATATCGAATTGAATCTATAGATCACTTCAGGGATTGTTCTCATTTTAAGAGTACTGTTTTCTAATCCATGAACATGGGATATCTTTCCCATTTAGTTAGGTTTTTAATTAGGTATTTAATTAGGTAATCTTTAATTTCTCTCAGCAAAGTCTAGTAGTGTTCCATGGACAAGTCTTATACATAATTGGTTAGATTTATCCTAGGTATTTTATTCTTTTGGATGCCATTGTAAATAGAATCATTTTCTTAATTTGCTGTTGAGTTATTCATTGCTGGTGTTGAAAATCAAACTGATTTTTGTGCCTTGATAATGAGAATAGCTAATGTTATATAGCATGTATTAAATGGCAGGCATTGTTCAAAAAGTTTTACATATTTATGCTTTCTGAATACTAAAATGGGTTGCTCTAGCCCATAAGATAAAGGTACACTGTATTAGCATGGCATACAAAGCTGTTCTCTTTAGGTTTTAACCTATAATTCTATTGTGTCTACACAGACACTGAAATAGCTGTCACTGAACACACTATGTGCTTTCATCCCTTGATGTTATGCGTATTTGATCCTTTTAGGCTAGGATTTTTGCCCCATCTCATCTGTCTGAGAAACTCCCACTCATCCTTCAAGCCTTAGCCCAATAACTTTAACAGAGGGTACTCACTGAAAATACAGCATTTTAGAGGGGAGTTGGGTGGGGGAATGGGTGAAATAGGTGAAGAGGATTAAGAGCATACTTATGCTGAGCACTGAGTAATTGATGTATAGAATGGTTAAGTCACTATATTGTACACTGAAACTAATATAATGCTGCATGTTGAATATATTGGAATTAAAATTGAACAAAAATTTAACTAAAAAGAGAGAGACTTAGCTCAAATGTTGATGAAGCTCCTTAATCAGCTCTCTTGTTATCTTGCAACTTGTATGTACCTGTTTTATAACCCATTAATCTGTGTTGCCATTATCTTTTCTGCCTATCTTGTTGCCCTTCACTATACTGAACTAGCTGGATGTAGAAACTGTATTTTACATGTATTTGAGCTTTAGGGCTTGGTGCAATATCCAATACACTGGATTTTCCATAAAAGTTTCCTAAATGAATGAAGGTACCAAACACAAAAAAGACAATCTACTTTGCACAAAATGTGCTCAGCCTAGTTCCTTCATCCAAAAAGCAGTCATTCCCCTACATTTTTTTTTCTTTTAAGATTTTATTTATTTATTTGAGAGAGAGAGAGAGAGCACGCACCAGTGAGAGCGTGAGAGAGAGCAGGAGCAGGAGCAGGAGCAGCGGAGAGGGACAGAAGGAGAAGCCAACTCCCACCCCTTGCATGGTTTAAATCAAGAGAATTAACTGTTATTAAACACACTAGTGGTAGTGAATGAGGAGTCTCTTTCTCTTTTTCTTCTTCCCTTTCTCTCTCTAACCTGAGACACGAAGATCCTCTTTGTCCATCTAAAATCAAATCAGAGCAAAAATAAACATGGAAAGCCGAGAAATATGGTACTGTTATACGCCAAGTCAAAGCCTCTAAGAACATTCCCCTTAAACTAGCATGAAAACAAATGATGGAAAGCAAAATGAGAAAAGAAGCAAAACAGAAAGAAGACCCAAATGTATTTCCAAAAGATCTGAGTAGTGTTTATACCTTTTCTTAATAGTGTGGCACGAACTCTGTATTTTGCCTCTGTCAGCCTCAGCTTCCTCGTCTATAACGTGGAACCAACATGCCCTGCCCCCCACACCACAGATTTGTTGGTGTGAGTCTCAAGAGAGAGAAAGCGTTTGAAAGTACGCTACAAAATACAATGTGCTCCACAAGAGTGTGTAGCTGTTCACTCACCGAACACAGTTCTTGCAGGCACAGATTCTCTGTTAAGCCAGAATGACACTTGGGAGAGAATGACAGTCATGATGCAAGGCAGATATGTCTGAATCACAAAATACCCAATTTTTCTTTTCAAGTGGAAATGAGCTGTCATTACGGTATATTCACCTAGAAGAAAAATTTAAGAAGCTTAAGGAACGGTAATAGTCAATAGTTTGAACATTTTGGAAATGGAACGGATTTGAGAAAGAACAATCCCCAGTTTAAAAAAAAAAAAAAAGAAGAAGAATTTATCACATATACGACATGAGAAGTATAAACCTCTAAATGCCTCTTTAGCACAGCAAGAATATTTAAGAGAATTTTAATATTACCAAGAAACTTGCACGACATGTCCAAGGCATGACATTTGTTTTTCTCTCCCGGTCATGCCTACTGAACAAAAAGATACAGGATTCGCAAATGCTCTCTGACCATGAATTATCTTACTCAGATCTCTCATCCCCACTGGTATCAACTTCAAGCCTCTGCTTTGATTGTTCGAATTCCCTGGTTTTTTAAAGGGTCAGTCTCTGGCCACATCTCTAAGACTAACCCCAGGCTTCGGTCCAAATTTTCCACTTTTGACCCTGTCACTATTCTGAATCTCTCAATTGTGTACATCGACTCTAATCCACTGTTGTCATTTCTATCCAATCCCGAGAGCCTTTCCTTTCTGCTTCCCGGGGGTTAGATTTGCCAGAGATAAAATCATTAGTTCAACATGGCAGCTTTCTTAGAGGAGTGGGATCCTTAGGAAGGTCATCAGCTTTCCCGCACCCACCAGTAGTAATGATCCAAAATTCAAGAGTTGAATAGTCACAAACTATTCTGAATAGGAGGAAAAGAATTAGAAAATTAGGAAAACCGTGACACTGTTTGATGATAAAATTGGCTTGTCTGCAAAGTAACACTTTTTTTGAATTGACAGTATATTTTAACCCAGTGTTTCTCAAACTTTATGTAAACCTCCTTAGAATCTCCTTGGATCTTCTTAAAATACAGATCTTAATTGAGTAAGGGGTCAGGTCAGAGACAGTAAATATCTAAAAAGCTCCTACAATATATGCTGCTAGTTCCTGGACCCCAAGAACAAAACTTTCTAAGCAAACTAATGTATTTTAGTGAATTCAACCCATCGATTTTCTTAGAAACTAGTTTAAGAATCATTTTACTGACCTGTACTAGATTTAATTGTTTCTTTTCCAATTGATTGGCCCAGCAGATCATACTGATTTAACCTGGAGCCATCAGGAGCAACTTGTACTGAATCAGATGCATTATAAGTCCAAATATAAGTGACCTCTGAGGTTGTGTAGGCATCTGTAGGAAATCAGAAAAAAATATTTAAGCACTTTAGTATAAATCATCAATAAAGTACAATGTCAAGGGTTATATGTTGCATATAATCACTATTTATTATAAAAACTGATTTTACAGATACTATTTTGTATAGTAAATATATCTTTGAAATTTACAATTTTTAACATGAAGAGTATGAAGTAGATCAAGAGAGAAAATCACGACCAAAGAATATTTTCAGTGCAACCACTTTGAGAAGTGAACAGCAAATTTCTCTTCAGAACCTGCAAGAATCACTGAGTCCTGAGATGGTTAAAATGTCCACCATAGTTTCAAAGTAATATATAAAGACATTGTAGTACACAGGTTATAAATGCCTAAAGCCGACTCAAATGGTTTATTTGGAAATAGCAATCACTCATGAAATAACATTTATAATTCAAATTGATATTACTCTCTGGGCATAAAAGGAACTTATTATCATATGAGAATACTGATGAAATGCAATCTATTTATTTTAAGTACAATTTTTGTAGTTTGTTTCATAGGTTTTTCTTCAAAACCTTCACCTAGTTAAGAATTACATGACTTAGCTATCATGATACAATGCATTCCATTAAAAGAATGAGAACTAATTGTTGCAGAACATGTAAAAATAAATCAGAATGCTATAGTTTCATCAAATACTCCTTAAAACATGTCCATTTTAAAATTAATGCACACAGACCTCACTGGACTATACTTTCATAGCACCTCCATTATGGATTGGCTAGAGATAAAACAAATACAGACCAAGTATAACCTTCTGATTTATCTGGCCGAAGATACAGAACGTAGTGGAAGTTAGATAATTCTAGCACTAGAATTGTCTTAGCTGCTCTCTGGCCCTGGCATTTCCTTTAAGCCTGGATGTCCCGGAGGGGAGCAGCTGCCTCTCCATGCCGGAAGTCCCTCCACAGTGGAATTAACAACCAATTCTTACTATAGTATTGTCTTTTTGAAGAACTTCTTTGTACTTTTGCTCATGAGAATGTTTAGAAGTATTAGCTACTCCTGGTTCTTGAGCAAAACTCAGTATCACAGTTACATTCTCAGTTTAAGGACTAGCTGTTTCCAGCAATATCTCTGCCCACTAGATCTCTAGGACTCTGGGAAAAGTTCATTTACAGGCCATGTATAAGTCTTCCAGTTTGATAACTTTGTTCTGGGGTGGACCTGCTACTTACCTTGGTCTGATGTTGACAGATCACAGACCAACTCACACTTAAGCATCAGTCACAATAAAGGAAATGTTCATGAGTTTGTGTCTTATTGGCTGTGTGTCTTAATGACATACTACAATGTTGTCTGGTTTCTGCATGTTACTACTAAATGCTCCTATCAGTGAAATACTGTTTTCATTGTACACATATTCACCTATATCCATAATTACATTCTGTGAAACAATTTTTTTGAAATAGAACTCTAAAAATATGTAGATGTGTGTGTATCTTTATAAATGTGCATATATATATAGCAAATATAGTCCTATAGTTTGCATATGAATGAATTCTAGTTACTCTGGGATCTAAATTTGTATTAATTTCGATTAGTTAATCATTGGCGATTCTGCTGCTATGATTAAATAAGGGACAGTAGTAATGTGGGTAACTAGCACCCCATTTGCACATTATCAGTGGTTTTTTTTCTATGAATAAGCATTAGTAGTTGTGAATATCAATAAATTATGAACTTTTTTAAAGTATAATGATTCCACTCTTGAATTTTGATGTTTATTTTTAAATATAAATAAGAGAAAATGAAACCCTACAAATGCAGTGACTTTTTTTTTATAAAGATTTTATTTATTTATTTGACAGAGATCACAAGTAGGCATAGAGGCATAGAGGCAGGCAGAGAGAGAGGAGGAAGCAGGCTCCCCACCAAGCAGAGAGCCCGATGCGGGACTCGATCCCAGGATCCCGAGATCATGACCCGAGCCGAAGGCAGCGGCTTAACCCACTGAGCCACCCAGGCGCCCTGCAGTGACCTTTTTAAGAAACTAGTGAGACACCGAGGGGCAAGGACTCTGTCTTGTTCATAACTACAGCACTTGCACCTGGCACAGGGCCTGTCACCCAGAAAAAGTTCTGTTTGTTTTTGTTAGATTAATCAATAAACTCTTCATATTTGAATTACGTTATTTACTTTTACGGAAGATGGAATCTGTGGAGGATGCCAAGGATATGCTAAAGAAGGTAAGTGATCCTGCCCATGTCCTTTAAAAAGGAATTATAGCATTTGATTAGTTAGCTAGGAAGATGATTTTTAGATTTTGAGACTAGTAAGAGAAAATAGAGCAGAAAGTCATGCAGCTTAGAGGCGTTCCCAGTCCACCAACACACATATAAACCAGGAGACCACTGCACTATTTTTCAGTAAAGTAAAAAGGAGAGAAAGATAGTTTGGTTTACAAATTTCCCTATAAATTCCACCTCTAAATTAGATTTTCATTGAATAATTTAATTTAATTCTGTTAAATAACCCATTTTTCAGTCATCATCTGCATTAAACATCAAATCCATCCTGACTGATTCTTAGTATTTGGTAACCAGAAAAAAAAAAAAAAATTCCTGAATCCTTTTTATTAATTTTCATCCCAAAAGATGACATAATTTCTTTTGGATCAATGCACAGAACACATCCAGACTCCCATTTAAGAAATTTTAAATCATCTTAAGCGGCAAGAAAATACATAAAGACGTGAAGCAACAGAAATAAAGCAAAACAAAAAGGAATTCAAAATTATAAACTTATACAAAAGATGCATCTTTAAGAACAATGATAAATTTCCAGAAATTCTATCACTTTAGGGGGCTTTTAAGCAAGAGAGGAATAAAAAACTAGAAGGCAAAGCCATGAGAGCTTCTGACAGCTTCTGTTGTGTCAACATTTTAAGGCAGTTTAAAGCTTGTGTTGGCTTGTTAATATATTACAACATGCTAATACCCATACTTTTAAATTTTATTAATATTTATTTATTTATTTATTTGCTAGAGACAGAGAACTGGGGGTTGGAGGAAGGGAGAGAGGGAGAATCAATCTCAAGCAGGCGCCATGCTCTCTGAGGAGCCTTGAATCGGGATTTATCTCAAGACCCTGAGATCATGACCTGAGCTGAAATCAAGTCTAATGCTTCGCCCACTGCACCACCCAAGGTGCCCATAAAGTCTATCTTTTTAACACTTAAATATCAACCACTTACTATTGGCAAGGATAAATAAAAGAATATACAAATCAAATTGTTTATTCAATGTGTCAGAAAATAAATGAAGAAAAATAAAAAGCAACTACTTAGAGAATTCTTAACAATAAACTTTGTTTTCTGTATCACTTCTAGATACAGAAACTCACACATACAATATTTCACTACTCTGTAGATACACTACAAGAGATTTTTAGATTTTATTTAAACTCTTTTCAGGCATATTTATTTCATATTCAGAATTAAGACATCACGTTATTTATATTTGTTGCCTTAATGGCACTAACTTGTCCAGTGAAAAATTCTTTTCCTTCTTATACCATGACTGCATTTTGAATAAATCCTTTCGTTGGTTATCAAGGCTTTTCAATTTTCTCTTTAATGCCATTTATGTGATGCAAATGAGTTTCTCTCTGCTGCATCTGCTGTAGATTTTCTCCATGATGTTTACGTCGTGTAACACGATTGACTATCTTAAATAATTTTGGGAAAAATGCCAGTATTGAAGTGATAGTTTCCATGACAATAAAAGAAGGCTTTGTAGTTAAACAAAGAAGAGATTCTCAAAGAAAATTGAGAGCTGACACCTTTTGTAAGAATAAACAGAACAAGACTGAACTTCTCTTTCCACAAAACTATGGTCATCCAAATCACTAGAGGAGTTTGCATTCATCTTAGCCATCATTCTCTTTTCTTTCACTTAATACATCTGCGGAGTGAAGGCCCCTATTCAATCACGCATATTTTTAACCAGGTGAGGGAACTGCCTTTCTGTTCAAGTGAATGAAAAGTCAAAAGGTGCCCCGAATGGATAAAGATGGGGATAATAAAAAGAGCAAGGTTTCTGAAAAGGTCAGGTGATGGGACATGCTAACACCAGAGAAACTGTTCCAGCTGTGTCCGTGAATTTATTGTGAACCTGCCCTAAATGTGGGCCTGGGGAGATGATTTGACCTCCCTTCTTTTCAATTATTCCGGGAGAGTGAATGCTTCCACTTGACATACAAGATACAACCTCAGTGACCTAGAGAATGGCCAAATGCACAGAGCCTTTTCTGAAATATCTTAGGTAAGCAGAAGATATAACAAATCCAGTTACTCATTTCCTTAAAATTTATTTTAGGAAATTAAAAAAAAAATCCTTTCATTATTTGGAAAGTAGGAAGATAATTGCACAGAGCCAGCTTCTGTGCCTGCCATTTGCAAAAGGCTTAACAAACAATACCATCCATCCTTTACAGTTCATTCTTAGTTACCAAAAAGAAAAAAAAAAGAAAAAGAAAAAAAAAAGAAAAAAGAAAAAAAATTGCATTTTTAAGGACCTAGCGCTTGGAAAAGAAAGTAAATGACATGGTCTTGACCTTCACAAGCAGCTCCTGGATTACCTTCCCATGTATAAAAACACATGATATTCTTTAGTGGCAGTAAAGTGATAATTTAAACATCATGAGTAAAATATAATGATATTTGATGGGGTGCCTGGGTGGCTCAGTGGGTAAAGCCTCTGCCTTTGGCTTGGGTCATGGTCTCAGGGTCCTGGGATCGAGCCCCACATCAGGCTCCCTGCTCAGCAGGGGGCCTGCTTTCCCCTCTCTCTGCCCACTGCTCTGCCTACTTGTGATCTCTCTCTCTCTCTGTCAAATAAATAAATAGAGTCTTTAAAAAAAAAAAAGAGAGAAAAAAAGATACATAATGATATTTGAGAGTGCCATAGGGCTAGACAATTAGTTCCTAGAGGGAAATCAGCAAGTCTTTTACTTCTATACTTTTCTGGGCAAATATTAAGCATTCCATAATATTAGAAGAAACTATACTGGTAAGCAATGATGTTGACCACCCTTGACTTTACAGGCCCAGAACATGTACCTTCATCCCCATACTTACAGCTGCCAAATTTCAGAGGACATGAATGGGCATCCATAGGAAAATCCTCCAAGTGCATTGGACATTCAGCTTGAACTGTAAGCCTAGAAGCAAAAATTTCACTCTTTGTTTAAGTAAATTGACAAGTCAAGATTAATCACTCCTCCCTGTTCTCAACAGCATCAAGGATAAGGTAGGACTTTCCTTATAGCATTGAATTAGGCTAATTCACATGTAAATGTTCATTTAGATGATCCTTCAGAAGACATTAGCATATACAAAAACTGAGCTCAAATAACAATATTTATTTACAAACATTTGGAACTCTGCGATTTGTTAAGAACTAAAGAAGTTTTTTTTTTTTTTTTTTTTTTTTTTTAATTAAGAAGTAAAGCAGTTATATACACATTTTTGAAGGGCTATTTTCCCATTAACATTCACTATGACATTTACGATCCTGGGGGAAAAAAAAGAAAAAAATTCTCTATCATGAAAAGAATGCTATTTCCTTCTTCATGTCCTCAACAACCATAGAACAAAACTGATACAAGAATTCAATACTAGCTCCTAGGCGTTTCCTCCAAAATATGTCAACTGTGAAGGAGTATCACATACTATACATACTATATACAGGTACATGGATTTAAATATAGAAGTAGATACAGATAGTATATAGATATGCCTCTTAGAAATACCATGTTGAAACTAGACTATGGGCTAAATTATGGACATAAGCAATGTATTGTTAAATAAATATTGTTTTTCTATATCTACATGATCACATTAAAGAGTAATCACAGCAAAAAAATAAAAGAGTAATCACAGCAAACTTGTTATAAAGACAGTCATCAATTATTCCATTTCACACACAGGTAAAATGGATAGAAATGGTATTAAACTGAACTTAGAGAAGACTCCTATGACAAGCAAAACAAATGTGGCCAACAATTTAATTATTATGTATACTTCTAGGAGAGTATTTAAGTAGAACACCAAGAAATATTTTCCAAAACTGTATGTTCTCTGCCAACATTTTGTTTAAAGCCAAAATTTCCCATCATTGTCTTAATCCACGGGAATATTCAAAGTGTAAAACCAACAGGGATATTGCATCTGGATTATAAAATTCAGAGAGAGAGGCATAGAATTGCTAGCACTTCCATTTTAGGCAAGGGCCATTTAGTAATCAGTTCTCAAGAATTTTTTCTTTAAAGATCAGGATTATATTTTTGTCACTTTTTAAATAGCTTATACAACTGAAATCTACCACCTAACATTTCATATGAAATAATAACACATCAAATGTTTAGAACACATATCTAATCTATATTTAATGCTAATAAAAATTACCCATGTTTTAAAGCCTTTCTTAAGCATTTAATTTTTAGGTTATACATCACTTTATTAGGTTTGTGATTGTTTTCTTTCTTATATAAGTAACTTATTTTAAAAGATTAATTTATGAGTAGAGTTAAAATGTAGTAGCTGCTATACTGTAAATATAAAATATATACTGTATATGTAAATATACAGTCAGCAACTGTGTAATTTAATTTTTTAAAAAAAGATTTTATCTATTTATTTGAGAGAGAGAGAGAGAGAGAGAGAATGGGCGGGGGAGGGGCAAAGGGAAAGAGACAAGCAGACTCCCCACCAGACTGGGAACTTGATACTGGGCTCGATCCCAGGACCCCGAGATCATGACCTGAGCCAAAGTCAGATGCTTAGCTGACTGAGCTGCCCAAGTGCCCTTCTTTAGATAGTTTTTTAAAGGTTGAATCATGTGAAATTTATGCTACGTGATACTATTTGACTTACAAAATGGCAATTTATATTGTTCAATCTAATATATATGCTTATGGTATTTGTAAACTTTATTAAATAAAAACTACCTCTTGAAAAAGTTTTTTTTTTCTTTAGATTAACTTTATAAGGAGGATCAAAATATTAAGTAAAAGCTTGCTTAAAAATCACTTAAAATGTTGATGCATATCTGAAGAAATACTAAAAGTAAAATTACATGACGGTATAAAGGAAACTTTAAATTATGACATTCAAGCTGCACTTAATTAAAATGTAGTGTGAAAAAGAAATAGACAAAAACAATTCTTAATCGTTAAGGTAATGCTTATGTTTTAACACTCAGATGATAATCAGTCTCATAAACACTATTTTATCTTATTTTATTTACCTTTTTAGAGAGAGAGGGCATGTACAAATGTGCATGAATTGGGGGAGGGGCAGAGGGAAAGAGAGAGATAGGGGGAGAATCTCATTAAGCGGGCTCCATGCCCAGCACAAAGCTAGACATGGGGTTGAATCTCCAGCCCTGAGCTCATGACGTGAGCAGAAATCAGGAGTCACATGCTTGACAGACTGGTCACTCAGGTGCCCTGTTTTATCTTATTTTAATATCTAGGGTTTTACGAAGCATGCCTCAATAATCTGTTATAAAAATGTTCAATTTGTGCTAATACTTGACAAAACTAGGTTGGTTGTTTAATACATGGATTTTCAGTACTTAAGTGCAATATATCAAACCTGAAAGCTTACCTCATTGTGTACAGCAGAGTCCCATCGTCCTGGATTCGAAGAAGCTTATTTGGCATTGTCATATTATGAGCGACTGATTTCTTCCCATTGTGAAAGAAAGTGTCAGGAGTCCAGATTTTGCTAGCCATTAAATTGTTAAGTCGAAGAATGTTCATAGGACCTTTAAATTTTAACCGTTCATCTTTCCATTTTTGTCGAAAGAAAACATCAATTGTATATTCCTGAAATAGAAAATAGAATTCTTTGGAAAATAATAACTGTTTCAGACATAAGGTCACCATAAAATTCCAACAAAAATAGTAATAAAAAGAGTGTAAAAAGAGAGACTACTATACTGAGAGAAGAAAGTTTTGAAAAATTATTTCTTTATCAATAAATGTTGCCACTTACAATGAGATAAGCGTGTATATATATACAGTTAGCCACATATTATGAAAAGAAAAGTTTAAGTCTACTTTACCCTGGCCTCTTTCAATCGAACAAGGTCTTAAACTGCTTTCCTGCATCCTAGAACTTAGGAGTAAAGGAGAGGGAGCATGCTTGGGAGCAGGGTCTTGGTTATTGTTCTAAGTAGTTTATCTCAAGAAAGGGTAAGCAGGCAGCCTTCTCAGTAGTGAAAAAAAAAAAAAGCAGGAAAAAAGAAACAACTATTAAATAACTGTCAAATATGTATGAGTCATCATCTGCTGTTGCTAAAAGAACTATAAAAAATCATATTTCTTTTTTAATCCTAAAAAAAATGGTGAGATACCATATTGTTAGCAAGAATGTATTAGTGGATGCTAATTTCAATAGAGTTTTTTTTATAAAATTTGTTGTAATAAAAATACTTAGACAAGTTACTGTAATCATAAAAATACAAATATTTTACAAATAAATGCCCTCAGGTTAAAATGTACTTTTAAATATTCATACAGATGAGCTAGTGGTCAATTCCTATATTACCACTGTTCAACACTTTGAGGTTGCTTAATCAATCAGTATGACTTTCTCACCTCCTCTTTCTCATTCCCCTATTCCCAGCCTTCCTCTCTCTCTCTCTCTCTCTGTCCTTTTTAGAATAGACTGTATACATTTTAGACACGAGGTCCAATTCACAATTGTGAATAATACTGATAATCTATTAGATGTTAAAATTTTTGTCAATGTGTTTTTGTGCAAACACTTACATGACAGATCATCAGAATACTCACTTACACACTTGAGAATGGAAATTCAGAAACTATCTTTTGAGCCCAAAGCCACAGTCATCATATTTGAAATAAACACCTTAGCAATTGGCAATTTCATTCAACCAAAATTATGCATTTGAAAAAGGATAGATTAAAAAGGCCATGTACTTATGAAAATATCAAATTATTTGTACAAACTTTAATCAAGTAAGTGATTCCAGTGATGTCTCAAAAACTGAATGGATGAAGAAAATAAGTATCAGCCATAGGTCATGATATATGAACAGGAAGTAAGCGAAGGCTCTGGGCTGTGTCCCTGATCCTTAGGAGACAATTTCATGATTAAACTGATACTCACTCTCAGTGGTTTAGTCCTAATTTTAAAATGTTCAATTCTGTATAGATGTAACTCAGTTTAAAAAAAAAAAAAAAAACATCTAGATTGAGAGGTGAATCTTCACTAAGTGTTTATGCAAGTGTTTCTTTCCAATTATAGTTCCCTCAAGTCCAAGCCCAATGTGAATACCTAAGACATTTATTTGTCCAGGAAAATTGAATGCATTTTACAACTTTCTATAAAACATCAAACTCAAATTTTCCATTTCTGTAAAATTATGATAAGTTTTATCTGTTACAGAAGCTGTTGCTAAGGCAATCATTTCCTGCAGATTTACCCTATAAGAGATACACAAGGTTTATAAGCAGGAAGCTTCAGGTGAGTTCTTTTTGAAAAGTGTTCTCAGGAAAACTGTTTCTGAGCATTGATGGTGTCCTAAGTATGTCTGTCAACCTGCTGAGAATGATCTGTGCCTCTTCTCTCCCACCCACTCCACCCAGGTACTCACATTTTGTTGTAGGCAATTTTAACAATCCCCACTTCTTACTATTTCTCACCTAAAGCAAGTTTCTTACCTGCCTGAGTCAGGAACTACTCCTAACCACACTCTCAGTCCTTTGCACACCCAGAAAATACATAGCTAGATGTCTGTGTATCTTCATTACTCGTAAAGTGTTCTATTACTGTAAGATTCCATGCTGCAATGGTATGTTTCTTCCTTTGCCTCCAGACATGCTTGCAAATCTTCACAAAAGGCACCATGGCTTTCATCTGTGTATTATCTTAGTTTGTTTTCAGACATATATGAGAGTATAAAGAATATAATAAACATCTTGTAACCATTGCCAGCAGAAATGCCACCTCAAATATTATTGAAGACTTCTCTCTCATTGATTCCTCCTCAATCACATGGCCCTAACTCTCCGAGGAAATAATTATCTTGGATTTGGTGTTTATCATTCCCATACAGGTGCTTAAATATTTACCACATAAATATATGTTTCCATATCACATTTTCAACATTTATGTAAATGGTATCATATAGTGTGTATACTTTCCTGACACTAACTTTCTTAGCTACATTATTGAAATTCATTCATGGTAATTTATCTAGTACTTTGATTCATTTCCATTGCTACATAGCATTATCTTTTGAGAATATTTCACAATATTCACCCTTTTTCTATGTTCTTTTTTTTTCCCATTTCCAATCTGTTATATAGCAAGTAATACTGCTACAAGCATTATTATACTACACTTTCAGGACAAAGACCTAAGAGTTACTCTAAACTAGATCAAACTTTCTTTGTAAAGGGCCAATTTAATAAACACTGGAGGCTTTACAAGTTATATGGTATTACAACCACCCCATTTTGCTACTGTAGTCTGAAAGTCTTCACTGATGATACATAAATGAGTCATAGTGGTTATATTCCAGTAGGTCTTTGTTTATAAAAATAGGTAACTGATAGGATTTGGGCTGATGGCCCACGGAATGTCCACCACTGCTGTAGAGTAAACCTACATGTGGGAATACCATAATGTATTTTATGTATATCCTCAACACAACAAGATATTTTCAAATTGAAATCCTAGAGGTCTGTACTCATGAACTCTCTTGTTTCTGTACAACTTGATATAAATAGAATATTTCATTATAGCCATTGTGATTAGTGTAGAATGGCTGATACTTCTACCATTGGATTTCTCTATTGACTAATGAAATTTAACATATTTTCATGTATTTATTAAACACTCTACTTTTTATGAAGGGTCTGTTTATTTCATGTACTCCATTTCCTCTTGGGTTGTCTTTTTATTATTGAGTTATAGAAATTATTTACATTTTCTGAATATAAATATTTTAAATATTAAATATACTACTCAGTATATTTACTACTCAGTAAGAATTATAATAAAGATTATAAAAGTATGCAAATAGCATAAATACATCCCTGTACATTTCTTCTAAAGATGCGGAAGTTCTGCTTTTTAACATTTAGGTTGTGGAATTGTTATGTATGAGAAAAAAATTCAACATTGTTTGTTTGTTGGTTTGTTTGTTTTCAACTTCCTAGTACTGTTTATTGACTGATACATCTTTCTCCACAGATTTGTAATGACATTTCTCTGATGTATATATTGTCCATACCTATGTACCCAGTGTCCATGTTTCTGAGATTTCTCTTCTTTTCTATTGTTTATCTGTCCCTGCATTAATTCCAAAGTCATGGTTACTACAGTTATATAATAAGCATAATTAATAGTATTTTCAGTATTATTCAGTCAAAGACAATTTTTAATTCCCATATGGCTTTTCTTTTTCTTTATGTAGGAGATATGTAAAGTACGTTTGTATTTCCAAATGTATTGGTTTCCTTAATTATATTTTTGTCATTGATGTATAATTTTGCTGGATTTTAATAAGAGACTATGTTCTGAAGATACCATTTCCAATTTATTAAAAATATCTTTGGATATAATGGTAATTCAGTCCATTTAGATTTAATGTGATTACTTAAATATCGGACATATCCCCAGACTGTATTGTTTTAGCAGTGACCATTAAAATTATGAAGATCGAAGGGATCACTTATATAGATGTGTCATGATTAACTTATAAAAATAAGGAGGAAAAAATTCTAGAAAATTAAAGAAAATGAATCACTGAAGAGCAGAAATACACACACACTCACACAATAGCAGGAAAGAAAAATAGCAAACTCAGAAAAAAAAAATTTAAGGGACGCCTGGGTGGCTCAGTTGGTTGGGCGGCTGCCTTCGGCTCAGGTCATGATCCCAGCATCCCGGGATCGAGTCCCACATCGGGCTCCTTGCTCGGCGGGGAGCCTGCTTCTCCCTCTGCCTCTGCCTGCCATTCTGTCTGCCTGTGCTCACTCTCTCCCCCTCTCTCTCTCTGATAAATAAATACAATCTTTAAAAAAAAAAAATTTAAGAAGCATGTAGAGATAAACAGTGTCAAACAGGGGCGTCTGGGTGGCTCAGTGAGTGAAAGCCTCTGCCTTCGGCTCAGGTCATGATCCCAGGGTCCTGGGATCAAGCCCCGCATGGGGCTCTCTGCTCAGCCGGGAGCCTGCTTCCCCCACCCCCACCTGCCTCTCTGCCTACTTGTGATCTCTGTCAAATAAATAAGTAAAATCTTATAAATTAATTAATTAATTAAAGCAGTGACTGAAGCCTTGCTAATAGAGAATATAAAGAACCATGCTGGCACTCTCACCGCCCCCGTAAGTCGATGCTGGTCGTAGAGGTAAACCACTCAGGAATGGTCGAGTGACGTCTCTTTCAGCTGCTCTCAGTGTTTTGTGATTTAGAATCAGGTGAGTTTGCAAGTTATAGAATTTAGTTTTGATTAAACTAACATGAACAAAAATAGACAAATGGCTTCAAATGATCATTGCTAAATGACAGCACGGATTGAAGAAAACACTAATCATTACGCAAGCACAAGTGAACAACGGCAGCGAACAAGGAGTATCTGTGCCTAACCTGAGGTCTTCATTAGCCACATAAAGGATGGTGACCTAATCAAGTCTTACAAGAAATCTGCAAAGCAAATTTATAATTATCAATGGGGCTATTTAAAGTATGAGTTTATAACCACTGTTTCCTAATGATGACATTCATCTTAAGCACATATTGTACCCTGGAATAATGGTTACTGTGGCATAAGGCCATTGCAAGCAGCAAGTTCTTTTAAAAACTAAACATTCAGACCATGAGGAGAAGCATCGAGAATTGGTGGATGACTTTTTAAAAATTAGCGTGATGGTTCAGTAACCAATAGCCAATGACAGATTTCTTAGATTTGAATTTATGTATCTTTTTCACCCATAAATTATCAAAATAAATATCAAAATATAAATTTAGAATCAGATCTTTGATTGTTATTATTTTAAAGTACTTAGATAAATTTTTAAATAATACAGTTAAATAGATGAATTGCTAAAATATCATCATGAATGACAATCTTAAGTGAGAGCAAAAATAAATCTACTTTATTAATAAATATCATTATTTCTGAAATAATGATATGCATCTTACCTTTTATTATTCCAATTTCTGTGTTAGTGTTTATCTTATATTTTAATGTATTAATAAAAATATACAGGTAAATAAATAAATACAGTTGATTCACCAGTTTTTGTGGTTTTGTTTTCTAGATTAAAATGGCAGGGTAAGGAGTATTTCAGTCAAATAATATTTATTGCATATCCTTAAGGGTAACAGGATTTCCAAATTATTTGCACTTGATTTCCTTAAATGCATATAAAATGCATATTCTCAGTATTTGAAAAGATCTTTTCCTGAAAGATGCCTTAAAATAAACCTCAGGCTTGCCATGAGTGTATACTAGTAGACTAAGTCAATGCTTTATTTGTGTTGCTAGAAATACAAAAGAATGCAATTTCTTCATATAAACTTAAGACTTGGACCCATGAATTGAGATTCTAAAAGGAATAAATAACAACAAGATCAACTACAAAATCCCCCAGGGAATATACAAACAACTAAGAAGCGAACTTAGGAAGAAACCAAAAAAATCACAAAGATGGATTAGTGCGCAGCTATGCCACAGTTTATACTCCAGAGACGTGACTCTGACTATTGGGTGAGACCAACAAGTTGAAGAATCCACATGCTTCAGGATTGGAAAAATTCTTTAAAGGAAACTTATCCAAATTCTCCTTTTTATAGCTGGGGTTATAGCTAAATTGCATCAGTTTCCTGTCTCCAAGCTTGGTAGAGGCAAAACCCACACAAGGATACAACTTCCAGTCCAATGTTTTAACTACCAATAAGTATTATTTCCGTATTTGGTACTTCAAACAAAGATGATTTCAAAGACACGTTCACTTAGTGAAGGCAGAGTATTTTTTGTGCCTGATTACATTAATTATAAGTCAATGCATGTAGCCAATTTCTGAAGAATTCTATCTATTCACTGAAACATAACCAAGTTACAGGACTGCTCTGGGGGTGATTTCTTATTTACTTTGATTTACTGAGCATGTTTTAAAGTACCAAAATTTATTTCATTTTACCCTTTTTGCTAAAAAAGGCTAGTCTCCTCTAAAGAAATAACACCCTTGGAATATACAAGAATGGTTAAGCTCAGACACTTCCAGTTGGTACTCAAAAGGGTATGAAAAGTACATGTAACCCAGTATTAGCATTGCAAAAATTGCAAAAAAAAAAAAAAAAAATGGAGAAGCTTTAGAAAAGAGCAGCAGTGTGCCAGTCAATCCAGTTAATACAAGATCATAAAACCTTATTATGCAAAGAAGCTCACACAAACAGATTCAGAATACCACAGCTACTGCAATCTCTGACCACTGTTCAGTTAAGGTGTCTAGGTTTTCTCTTTGGAACTAGGGGCTGAGCAAGTTTCACAAACAAATTAAAAACTGATACTACAGAGTCAGAATCTGAGAGTCGATTATTAAAATATATCTAATAAAATATTCAAAATGATGAATAGCTATAATAGTTCATTGCAATTTGCTTAATAGAATTTTTAAACTTCACAATAACTGTACTAAAATATGCAGAATATCCTAATTTCACAGGTGGAAAATACCTCAGAAACCATACCTATTTAAAGAAGGAGATAGAGAAGGCCAAGCTTTGAATTCAAGTGTGCTTCCTAACACCATTCCCTTTTTGTTACATCATACGTAAAAAACAATCCTTGAAGGCAGGACATCAGAGTGAAATTGCCATCTTTTATAGACCAGCTAATAGATGTTAGTCATGGATAGTGGAAGGTTACAGGGAGTATTTAGTTGCAAAGTTGAGAATAGATTTTAGAATCTCTGTCGAAGTCTTCTTCCCACATTGAAAACTGACTTAAACATTAGATCAAAAGATAACAAAAATAATAAATCAAGTAATTTAAAATAGATGTTAAGAATAAGAATAAGAACTTAGGCTCTGTGGTTGGGTTGACTAGAGTACTTGACCTTGAGCAGGTTTTTTAATCTCACTATTCCAGATGACGTATCTATAAAATGGTGACAATAATAAAATCGACTTCTTCTTATAATGACAAAGTGGATAATATGTACAAAGTTCTCGGAAACAGTTTGGACATTAAGGACATTGATATAAATCACCTTCAAAATATGTTTCTTCCCCCATTGCCCATACTCAACAACAGGGCAGTGGGACAAGTGAGGGACACCCAGCAGCAAAAGGGTCATGACATAAAGTGCCAACAGCACAGGCTGAGCCACACAAATTCCATTAAGGAATAAGCCACCTGAGTTTTTGGTGTTTGGGCAATAAAGAGGTCACTGAGAAGATATCACAAATGTGATCCATGGGATAACCTGCCTTTGCGGCTATACAAACGGCACCAATTGCCAAGAGAGAACCACCAACAGAACAGGCTAAGTAAAAATATATTGTCCTCCATTTTTATCATCTCCCTTTCCCTTGCCTCAACTCCGGCAGACCCAAAAAGAGGAGAGGAAGAGCAGATTACAGCCTTTTGCCCACTGCACATCGCTTAGCTGTGAACATGGCCGTGAAAAGGAGAGAAGATCCAACCAGCATCAAAGACTGATGTTTCAATTGGCCTGCACCGGACTCTTTGATATTTGAAAGTAAACAGAAAGCTACAGGATGCACTCAAGATATTGTCACAATGTTGGGGGTGGGGAGGGAGATCCAAAAATGAAGTGTTGTTGAATTTGATCAGCTGAATTTCTAAAGCCCTTGGGGTAAAGTCCAAACACTTTCTTGCAGTGTCCAAGTCCCAGCATGATCTTCCCCACCCTTTCCTCTCTAGTCTGGTGTTCGGCAGTATGCACCCTCCCACTCCACTCTGCCTGGAGCAATACTGATACTTCAGGGCCTCTGATGTGTCCTGTTCCAACCAAGTCCTGAAACTCACTGATCTCTGCTACAGAGGCTCTTCCCTGCCAGTCCCTACATCTGGCCAACTTTCATTCCACACTAACAAGGATTGTGATCACCTTCTTCAACGCTGTAACACCAGTATCGAACAAACTGCCCGGAACACAGGAAATAAACAACAATTAGTCAATGAATGAATGAATGAGAGGCATCATTAAAAATTAAATGTAGTAACAAGGATTCTGGGCAACAAGAACTCTAATTCCCTAAAGAGAAAGGTATCAGCAGAGGCATAGGGTAGATAAACTCTCAGATATCTTATGGCACT
Source organism: Mustela nivalis (assembly GCF_964662115.1). NCBI lineage: Eukaryota > Metazoa > Chordata > Mammalia > Carnivora > Mustelidae > Mustela > Mustela nivalis. The sequence continues at coordinate 29,196,746 of NC_139023.1, read as the reverse complement.
CACCTGCCCGCAATACCTTAATCCTTAAATTTAACAGTGTGAAGTGTATAATGTTTGCATGTGTGTTTTTGTGTAACTATATTAAACTAACCACAGTAGTCTTTTAGTCTGTACGGTGGCTACATTTTAAAGAATGTTGACACTTATCAAAACAGCTATGCCATTAATCAGTCCTCTGGTAAAAGAGATCTACTGTGTTTTAAAGTTTCATTTGGAGATGGTTTCGCAGCTTTCTTTTTTGGGCAATTGGCTATAAGGCCTTTGTGATCCGGCTCTGTGTTTCTTTCTAGCCTCATCTCTGCATGAGATCCTCATCCCACCCCACCCTACCCCACCCCCCCACCCCGCCCCACCCCCCACTCCCACTCCCCACCCCCCGCCGAGATCCTTTAAAGCATTCTGGGCTCAAGTCACACTGAATTTTTGCATTTTACTAAATTCAACCAGCCTTTCAAGTTTGTGCTAAAACACTCCCCTCATTTGTCCTCTGTAGTTATCTTCTTTTCCTAGAAACCTTCTCAGATATAGATATCCTATACCCACATACCCTCTGCTACATAGTCATCCATAAATACTTCAATAAATGCATGATCCCACTGTTTCAAAGTTGATAACTTTTCTTAGCTGTTTCCCCACATCACTGTGAACAACTTGAGGACAAGCACTGGTTATACTTAGGGATTTCAGCTCCCACACGGCGACAGACACAGAGCACGTACTTAGTAAATCTTGTTGAAATGAGCAAACACAACTCACGCCTTGTAGTAGCTCAGACAGCAGTAAAGAAGAAAGACGTGAAGATTTTTATAATCCAGTATGCGAAGGCATAAAAACGTGAGTACACCATGTGGTGGAACACAAGGACAAGAACTAACCCTACTTGGAGTAGCCAACAAAGACATTGGAGAAGATGAAACTTGAACTTGGCCTTGAATAAATGAAAGATCTCCAGTTGGCAAACGGGGGAAGCATCACAAGAAAAGTGAAAAACATTTCCACAGAGTTGTTAAAGATAATGGCATGTTCAGAAAACAGTGAGTTCAATGCAATCTTTAAAAAGAAAAACCTCACTGATAGTTATAATGCCTTACAGCTACTGCCCTCTGTCTCGCCTCCTCTCCTCAACCATGTTGCTTAAAAATGTTGCTTCCACGATTTCTCCATTTCCTCACCTCCCACATGCTCAACCCACTGCAATCTGGTTGCCTTTACCACGATCAGCAAATACCTCTGTGTTCTTAATCTAATGATACATTTGAATCCTTTTCTTGGCTTTTCCATAACATGATATCCTTGCTCTGTCCCTACATTTTCAGTGCTCTCTTGCATTGGTATTGGGCGCCTGGGTTAAAGTCTCTGCCTTCGGCTCAGGCCATGGTCCCGGGGTCCTGGGATCGAGCCCCGCATCGGGCTCTCTGCTCTGTGGGGAGCCTGCTTCCTCCTCTCTCTGCCTGCCTCCCTGCCTGCTTGTGATCGATCTCTCTCTCTGTCAAATGAATAAATAAAATCTTTTAAAAAAAATCATATTCTCCTGGTGTGGTAGGAAACCATTGGGAAAATCCTCACCATGGGATATGATACTTTCTGTGTCTGCCAACAATCTACATGTAATGGTAACCCCTAAGAAAATTTATGGGAGTAGCATCAATAGACAACATCTATTATTCTTGACTAGGGAAAACAAATTCTGTGGGACACCCCCCAGAACAAAGATTCCACCCTTGAAACTTGGAGAAAGAACATGAGACCTCTGCAATTTTAATTTTAAAAAAATCACTCATGTTCAGAAATTATAACTATTTATTATTTAGTTTATAAAAAGGAATGGGGGAATGTTAAAGAGTGCCCTCCTCTGTAGGAAGTCAAGAGAACTATCACCTGAACCCCACCCTCTTGCAGGAAGGCAGGATGGAGTCAATCTAGTCAAACTGCCTTTATCCGCCCTCTTTTCTGAAACCATTACCCCACCCCCTAGGTTAGATTTTACTCTGGGCAAAATCCAAGAGTCCTCCCCATTACCATATAAATAATACCACCTTCAGTATACAGAATCCTACCTTTTTTTTTTTTTCCCCAAGATTTTATGTATTTATTTGACAGAGAGAGAGATCACAAGGAGGCAGAGAGGCAGGCAGAGGGGTAAAGGGAAGCAGGCTCCCCGCTGAGCAGAGATCCTGATGTAATGCGGGGCTCCATCCCAGGACCCTGAGATCATGACCTGAGCTGAAGGCAGAGGCTTAACCCACTGAGCCACCCAGGCGCCCTTACAGAATCCTACCCTGACAGAAAAATGTAAATGAGACAAACATCTGACTATGGTTCATCATTGCATCTGATAAGGAATAAAAGGCAGTGATTTCTAACTTGTGTTGTTAAGGATTGAAACATGGTCTGTTTCAGAAAAGGAAATCCTCCTTTATGTTGACAGACACCTCCAGTCGCTTCATGGTCTCCTCTAAAATCTGTTTTATTCTCTTGTATTCTAGACTTGCTGTGAAAGTACAATGACCATTTCACCCGAAATCTCTTTCTTGCACAATGTTATACATGCCCATGGTTTCAACTACCATCACATGGCTCCCATGCTTCCCTCCCAAGCTCTGCCTATAGGTCGGCACCTAGACATCACTGATTAAATCTCTCACAAAGACCCAAACTCAGTGTATCCAAAACATAAGTGCTCACCCTCCAAACACCAAATCAACAGCAAAGTAAACTTTCCCTTCTGTGTATCCCATCCCTCTGGATGGTACCACTCACCCAATCTCCCAGAACTTCATCCTGTGCTTCCTTCAACCCCTGCATCCAACACATCATCAAGTCTGACTAATGCGACCATGTGGAGATCTACATTTTTTTCAGTTTTTCCAGCTTTGGTACCACTAATTTGGCCCAGTCCATAGTCATTCTCATGTGGAATAAAAGAGCTTCCGAACTATTTTTTCCCTTTCCCTATCTTCTAATTCAAATTATTGGATTGCAAAAAATCTGACTCCATCACATGTTCTTTATATTACTCCAACCCCCCTACCTTAAAATGGCTTTTTGCTGCCTTTAGCATAAAGTCATAAAGTCAAATACCTTAAACTGTTAAAACGTAGACTGGCGTACCCCACGACTAGCAATTACGGTTCCACAGGAACCCAGGAAGGAACGCAGGAAACAATCCAATCCAAGTGTCCATGAGTCACATTTTAAGGGACAATATTAAAAACTCTAAGAGGATACTGGAAAATACTGACTAGCTGAATGCATGCTCTCAAAGTCTAATTTCTATCCTTCCAAAATACTAGTAACTTTCCAGTCATCAACTTCAACAGGCCAATTTTGAAGTGGGTTAAATGACTACTTGTGGTAAGCAGTATTTGCCATGTTTATAACAGGTTTCCTTATCTAGCTACATTTACAAATGACGACTTCTGATAAGGGTTAACACCTAAGTCCAGTGTCAATTTTTGACCAAATGTCAAGATCTAATAACTCTCTAAGTCTCCCTATGATGTTAACCGCCAAAATACAGAATACCTCAAGAGCTTCTGGTGAGTCTAAGAGATAATGCACTCTGTTTTCAAAGGGACAGAAAATGATTAATCAAGGGGATTTAAATGATCAATAAACCAAAGTCATAACTTAATCTGACAGCCTGCTTCTTAATAGCATAATGGGAAACTCAGGTTCAGAAATCTGGAGGTGATTTCAAAATTTGCACTGTTTAACCCTAACAGTACTGCAAGAGATTACCATTTGGACTGGGGTTTTAGTTTAGGTTTTAGCGCAGTTTTAGGTTTTAGTTTAGGTTTTAGCTATACCACTTATGCCTAAAGACCATGCACACACAGTGAAAATGTTTACTAATATGGGAAAAGATCTAATATAGAAACTAAGGAGAAAAGAAAAAGCAAAAATAACAGAGGAATGAGTTATAAATTGCTCAAATGCACTTGCCTATTGAAAACTTTGTCAACTGTCAGCTACTAGTACATTCCCAACTTTAATTACCTTCTTACTCATGAATTTTTTAGATGTTGAAATAAAAGATTTTTAAACTTAATTGCAGACACTGTAATTAGAATCTCTAATTATAATTTAGATCTGCAACTTTCTTTGGACAATTACACTAGTTAATGATTCTGAGATAACAGAATGTCTAAGTGTGTGTGTTCCCTTGGTTCTTAATTCTTTTTGCTATGCTGCTTTTTCCTCTCAGGCTAATGTCACAACAAATCTACATCACTGACCTGAACAGGATGTAGAGGTTTGGGTCTTTGCACACTGCATAGAAATTAGTGTATTAGCTAAGCTATTAAAAGTGAAATTAAATATATTCTTTAATTTTTTTCTCATAACCAAGCTGCTTCTATAAGGCATGAGTTAGATATCTTCATGTCCATGGGGGCGCCTGGGTGACTCAGTGGGTTGAACCACTGCCTTCGGCTCAGGTCATGATCTCAGGGTCCTGGGATCGAGTCCCGCATCGGGCTCTCTGCTCAGCAGGGAGCCTGCTTCCTTCTCTCTCTCTCTGCCTGCCTCTCAGTGTACTTGTAATTTCTCTCTGTCAAATAAATAAATAAAATCTTTTAAAAAAAAAAGATATCTTCATGTCCACTTGCACATATGGTTAATAATAATGTGTTTTCCTTCCACATATAATATATTTCATTTTCTTTAGAGTGCCACAGATAAGTTTCACTTCTGGGCCATCTATACTAACATAAATTCAAATTTTTCTCATTTATTTATCTTGCTTTCCAGCAAAAGTAATATCAAGATAGAAAATCATTACATTTGGTGATGATGAAGACCAAATCATTTCTTGTTATAAAATGTATATATGTTTTTAAGTTGAGTTCTGTCTTGCCTAATAGGTTCACAATATGAGTGCGTGTTTGTGTGCGCACATGCACATGTGTGTGTTACATGTGTATAGAGGTTGGTCAACTTTAATTTCCCCCAGTTTCATCTTTCTTCTTAGATTTGGACAAATAACAAACAATACCTGTTGAGTGATGAAACTATCTCTTGTATCTCACTCAAAATCCTTCCCATATCACACAGTATTATGGATACCAATTACTAGTGTATTGTCTCTGAGCTCCAAATGCAGACTCCTTTCCCCTTTTTTGGAAGACAGCTCCGTGTGTGTGTGTGTGTGTGTGTGTGTGTGTGTGTTTTCTTTGCCTGTTTGTGATGCTTCACCCCAAATGTAGATGCTACCTTCTGCATATAGTAGTTCTGCATTACTTAGAGCCTTCTTTTACCCTGTTTTATTATTAAAGCACCTTGTTCTAGTTAATAATTCATTTAATTAGATCTTCCCTGTTCAAACTACATTTATAGATCCTTTCTTCTGAGTGGACTCTGATTACAAAGCATGTGCCCCCTTGATGGCTTTGCAATTCGTAAAGCTTCCTCCAAGCCAGCTACCTAAGTAAACAAGGTGAATAAAGATGTAAGTAATGTAGAAAATCTGACATGACCCAAAGAATTCTATAGGATCGTGTTAGGCCAGGTAATGCAAGGAAAATGAATCATTAGGAAAAAGGTCTGGCGCCTTCGAGTGTTTCAAGAGCCCACCAAGATGTTAAGTATGTACTTCATCTAGGGAATATCCCTACATACAAAGTGCACCTGCATATTACTCTTTCTCTCCCTCTCTCTTACACACACACACTACAAAATAGAAAAGGAAAACTAAAAAATCAAAGTAGTTTTTTATTTAAATGTTTCCAATGACAACTCTACTTGAATACAATTTAACCCAGATCATTTGGATTGTGAGTGCATTTTAATGTTTAAAACAATGTGTAGCAAGGTCCTCCCAGATAGGAAGCAAATTTGGAGCTTGCTAAAATTTTTTAAAGTTCTCGAGCTTGATTCACTGAAGAGGGCAAAACTTTTAATTCAATTCAGACCAAAGAGTTTTAAGTTTGTTCTGTTGCTAATGGCCGTATACCTAACAACAGCTACCAGCTTTTTACTTTTATTTTTCTGTGCATCAGCTTGTTAATACGTATCCTGTTTTTAAGAATGACAGCAGCAAACAACCACAGACCCATAACCGTTAGAAGCATGATTGCCTGATAATGACTGTTTCACTCACACATGGTCCTGTCCTAGCTCTGGGGCAACTGTCCTTAACCTCTGAGTCTTCAACTTCACATGTCAGCAGTCCCTGTGCTGCCTTTCAACTTGACATCAGTGGATTCCTTATGTTGACTGCTAGGCTTTCATTCCTGCTGCAGAATTATAATGTCTTTCCCATTTCTTTCTTAGTTGATTTTTTTCCCAGAATTTACAATTTGCAAAAACAGATACATTTCCCAACAAATGTCTGCAAGGAATTTCTACATGGAAGTACTTACTAAATGATCACAGTTTCTTTTCTTTTTTCTTTTTTTTTTTCTACACTTCAGCTTTACTAAGGTATAATTGACAAATAAAATTATAAGCTATTTAAAGTGTACACAGTAGTGATATACATATACATTGTGAAAGCACTCCCCCATCTAGCTAATTAACGCATTCACTAACTTATATTTATCTGTGTGTGTGTGTGTGTGAAAACATTTAAGCTCTACCCTCTTAGAAAATTTCAACTATACAATACTGTGACATTAACTATAGTCACTATGTTTTACATTAGATCCTCAGACTTTATTCATCTTATAGCTGAAAATTTGTACTCTTTTACCAACCTCTCCCTACCACCCCACCCCCAACCCCTGGCAACTACTTATGTACTTCTGTTTCTGGGTTTGACTTAGAAAATTCATATTTCTGATGTAGGTGATATCACGCAGTATTTGTCTTCTTCTGTTTGGCTTATTTCACATAGCATAATACCCTCAAGGTCCATTGTGTTGCCACAAATGCAGATTTTAGGTTTTTCCCATGACCAAAGATATTCATATATATAATATATGAATTATATATGAACTATATATCTGTATAATATATGTAGTGTTTCCATATCTTGGCTCTTATGAATAATGTTGCAATGAACATTGGAGTGCAGAAATCTCTTTGAAATCCTGTATTCATCTCCTTTGAATATATACCCAGGAATGGAATTAATGAATCATATAATAGTTCCCTTTTGGGGGCACCTGGGTGGCTCTGTCAGTTAAATGTCTGCTTTGGGTTCAGGTCATGATCTCAGGGTCCTAGGACTGAGTCTCTCATAGGCTCCCTGTTCCGTGGGGAGCCTGCTTCTCCCTCTCCCTCTTCCACTCCCCCTGCTTGTGTTCTCTTGCTCTCTCTGTCAAATAAATAAATAAATAAATAAATAAATAAATAAATAAAATCTTTAAAAAAAAATGAGTTCCCTTTTTAAATTCTGAGAAACCTTACCATTTTCCATATAGGCTGCACCAATTTATATTTTCACCAACAGCGCACAAGTGTTCCTTTCTCTCCACATCATAAACAACACTAATCTCTTGTCTTTTTAATGACAACCATACTTGACAGGTATGAGGTGCTAGTTCATGGTGTTAAAGACTGACATTTTCCTGAGAATTAGTAATACTTGGTGCCTGGGATGTGTCTGCTGGCTATCTGCATATCTTCTTTGTAAAAATGTCTGTTTGGGGATGCCTGGGTGGCTCAGTGGGTTAAGCTTCTGCCTTCAGCTCAGGTCAGGGTCTCGGGGTCCTGGGTTCGAGCCCTGCATCAGCTCTCTGCTCAGCGGGGAGCCTGCTCCCCGCCCCCCACCCCGCTTGCCTCTCTGCCTACTTGTGATCTCTGTCTGTCAAATACATAAATAAAATCTTAAAAAAATATGTTTGGTTTGTCTTCCTTTTTAAAATTTGATTGTTAGGGGGATTTTTTTTTTGCTACTGAGTGGTGTCAGTTCTTTATTTATTTTGGTTATTAACACCTTATCAGACATATGATTGGCAAATATTTTCCCACATTAGGTAGGTTGCCTTTCCATTTTGTTGATGGGTTCTTTTGCTGTGGAAAAGATTTTCAGTTAGATATAGACCTGCTTCTTTATTTTTACTTTTGATTTCAGATCCAAAGAAACCATTACTAAGACTGATGTCAAATGGCTTCTCTCCCATGTTTTCTTCTAGTGGTTTTATGGTTTCAGTAGTTCTGTTCAAGTCTTTAATCCATTTTGAGTTGAAGCTACCTGCTTTCTAAATGTGTTAGTAATCGACCATAAGATCAGAACAAAGAGGATTAGACTAATCCATTGTCACCACTGGAAAAAAGTCACCTTCCACATTTTGCCAAAAATATATGAGTTTGTCCAAAATCTCCAGAAAACAAACATTTCATATGTCTAAGAGAAGTATATGTTTTTCTATTTTTGAGTTTTTAGGTAGAATAAATCCCTTTGTAAAAAAAAATAAAATAAGATAAAAATAAAACCCAAAACATTAAAGGTAACTGAGCAACTTCACAACACAATATAGATTCACAACACTCAATGTTGTGAATGAATAATATTCACAACACAAGATAGACAACACAGGAAATTATGATATTTTGGGACCTATATTATTTGTCTTTCTGTTTTGGCTGGTAATAATACACCAAAAGGAACCATAAAAGAACCAGGTATATACGATCTTGCTAGTTTTTCAGTGTCAGATGAAATTCTAATTCTCATTGACTCCACATAAAGGTTAGGTGCTCATTCTCGCTGTGTCTTTCTAATATTTGGGAGATTCTACGGAGACAAACAGAGCAAATACATTGTCTTTTCAGTTAATCAATAGTGTTTGGAATACATATTCTTACTAAATATGTCTCCGTAGCCTTTTAAGTTCCTGTACACTTAAAACTGACCTATGGAAAGAAGCAGATGAATATTTCAGATCACAAAAGAAGATACCACAAAAGAGGAGGAAGGATTATGTTGAAAGAATTTTTTTCTGTTGTTGTGGAATTGTGGTTAAGGCTAAGAGTTAGGAGGGGGAGAAAACACTTAAATCTTCATATTAGAATCTGAAAGAACTTCAAAGACCTGCTAGTTTAGTATCAACCAAGTCACCAAAGTTGGGGGTCATTACCCCTGTGCCACCTTATAGTTTGAGGCATCCAAGTCAATGTAAGAAAAGGACCATGAAGCTGGAGAAGAGTCTCTGGCAGAAGACAATGCAAATGTTTTCAATGATAGAAATGGCATATCTGCTTCCTAAAGGAAAGGTAAAGAGGTCCCATATATTGGCTATGTTTACTGATGCCTGCATTCAAGGAAAACTTAGTTTTTGTGTGTTTATCCCAGTGAAAAGCCACCAAACTTGGTGTCCTTCCCCTTGGGCTGTCAGAGAAGTGGGGGAGTTGGGGAAAAGTGACATGATAGAGGATGACCAGGCAAAGAAAGGATAAGGGCATTTCCTCGAACTTTCACTTTCTGGGCCATAAGGAAGGTGGGTAGAGTCTTTCAACAAAAATTTCTATTCCTGGGGGCGCCTGGGTGGCTCAGTGGGTTAAAGCCTCTGCCTTCCGCTCAGGTCATGATCCCAGAGTCCTGGGCTCAAGCCCTGCATCAGGCTCTCCGCTCCGCAGGGAGCCTGCTTCCCCCTCTCTCTCTACCTGCCTCTCTGCCTACTTGTGATCTCTGTCTGTCAAATAAATAAATAAATAAATCTTAAAAAAAAAAAATTCTATTCCTGAGAGCTATCGTTAGCAATAGAAAAGGAAAACCGAATACTAAAATTTTGATGCTTAATTGATAATTATCTATGATGTTTCTAGCCTGCCAGTTTCTAACCCAAGAGACCAACTTCCCCCTCTTTACCCAACTCATTTTAGAGAAAAGTAAATACCAATTCCATGGAATCCAAGAATGTCAAGATTCTGTTTTCTTTAGATTGAGTTATATATTCCTACTAGGTAAGCATGTAGGTGTTGTATGTGTTTAGGGAATGTGAAAAGGACCCCACCTCCAATGGAAGTTTTGCATTTATAGCACTGACCATGAGCACACTGTGCAAGGAGTGGTTGTCTATGAAACTATACAGATTTTACTTATCAAAGTCTAAGCAGGTCCTTCAATCATAGAAAATGGTTCTCAGTGATATAATTATTTGCATTTCACTAATTGTTTACCACACTGTAGCTACATAGGCAAACTCTGAAAGAATATAAAATGGGAAGGGTTAATATAAACACTCAAGGAAGAATAGTGTACCACTGACAGAAACAAGTATCCTTAAGTCTCCAAGTATTTGGATCGATTAGGCATGAGACAGACACATCGTTCTATAACACTAAAAATATTTTCTTATTCTAACCTCCCCCCATATAATGGGAACATAATATGAAGTAAAAATACTATTTAATGAAAAACTCACCATATCTGTATCTGAGACAGGGCCAAAACTGGTCACGTAGATGTTAGTGAAGACTTCAGTAATACTGTCTGATACGAGAAAAAGAGATTAAATATAGATAATATATAATGAAAGCCACTGAAAGAGAGGGGTCAAGTACATGGAATGACTAGAAAGCTCTGTGATACTTAAGAATATTGGTTTTTACTTTCTTTTCAACTTTCACAAACAACAAAAATTTCTATAATGCCCAATTATTTCATAGATTCTCACAATCCTAAATGCTAAATTCCCGGAAGCATTATGGCATTTTTACTTGGAAACTATACCTGATTTAGAGCATTTTGTCTTAAACATATTTCTGAGAATTAATAGTTTCTCAGAATCTGTGTTAACTGAACTAGTTTACAATAAATTTACTACCAGTACTAAAAATAAAGTGCAATTAGTATGGTTGCTATTTGATATAGTGCTAAATCTGGTTTTTAAACTAAATATTTCAGATGGTACTTCATGATGGTAGAGGTTTAGTTTGTAGATTGTAAATTAGTACATCTTCTCAATAAAGCACAGAAATGAATTGTTATTTGTTAGAAATAAATATAATTCAGATTAACATAAAAAGCTTCATTATTCAGTGACATAAAAATAAAAGCAATTAACAGACATTAATCACAATGGATTATTTCCATACAAACTTGTCTTTAAAGGTATTTACAAATGCATGAAATGTAAAGATTTACTTGAATTAGATTCAAATGTTATGTAACTTATTAACTGTAACACAATTAACTGGATTGCTCTTTTTAAAAAAGATTTTATTTATTTATTTGCTTATCTCTCTATCAAATAAATAAGTAAAATTAAAAAAAAAATTACCCAGTTAACAGAGAGAGACAGCGAGAGAGGGAGCACAAGCAGATAAAGCGGGAGAGGGAGAAGCAGGCTCCCCACTGAGCAGGGAGTTCCCTGTGGGACTCAATCCCAGGACTCTGGGATCATGACCTGAACCAAAGGCAGATGCTTAATGACTGAGCCACCTAGGCACCCCTGAACTGCTCTTTTAACCCCATGATTTAGATCTTTTAAGTAAGCCAAATAGTGATGGAGGAAAGGCTCAAAAGGACTTGAAAAGAATAATTCTTCCAATGTACTTATAGAAAAAAAATACATCATTAATTTCTATCATGAACTGAGTGTCTCATTTATTATCAAATTTTTAATTCTACAGAAGAAATATCACAAAATATTTTTTCATATTGTACTGGACACTAATTCAGAACCATAAAAGAGAGAGTAAACTAAGTCTGGGTATATTGTATCCAATACGACCAAAATAAGAAGCAAAAAGGATTTTGAAATAACAGAGCAGACTTTGAATGCTTAGGCTTCAAAGTCTTGAAATATAGTAATCTGCATGACAATCCTATGAGATAGGTTCTTTCTCTGTTATTATCTCAATATCTACATGTACACTTATCTATATACAGAAAGGTAAGGAAGTGTGCTTAATGACCCACACTTGGTAGAGTGAATACAGCCAGGTTTTAGAACCCAAGCAATCTGGCTCCTAAGCCCTAAGGGAAAACCAAAGCTAAAAGTGTTTTCTCATTAACTAAGTATTTCTATTCACTGTATTCATCCTAATACTCTGCATCAAAAAAATACAGTGCTCCAAATAAATATATTTATTCAGCTTTATTATTTTCTATTCTATTTTATTTTAAAAACTATTTTCATGAAATTCTATCATAAAACTCATCTGGGAAATAAATATGTTTATAAATTTTACCCTCAGCTGCCAGCTGCCCCCCAAGACCTGCCCAGAAAATCAGTTTCGTGGGCATTGTAGCTTATGCAGTCTCATACAGCTCTGTGCTTGGAAAAGCCCCAAGCTTGCTTTAGTGTCCTGTTTTTCTCTTTTAAAATTCTTAATTATCTTTTGAATAAAGGGCCCTGCATTTGCATCTTGGACTAGGTCCCACAAATCATGTAGCTGGTCCTAGACGTGAATTATATACGCTATTAGAAAGAAATTATGAAAATGGGACTCAGGTTTGTTTGCTTTTTCCTCTTATTCATACCAAATCAATACTGTCACCCTTACTCAATAAACAATTGAATAAAACTTTAGTTATTACAGATATTGATTTAAAATGTTCCAGTGAAGAAAAATGGAAATGCTGAGGTAGTCTTCACCTAAAATAGAGGCAAATGAAATTACTCTCCTTAGTCTGAAGTAGCAGAACTCGAGAAGAGAGATGACAAAATGTGGGAATATATTCATGCTGAGGATATGAAGAATATCCATTATATGCCGAATGGCAGGTAAAGGGTATGGAAGGTTGTTATCAGTACCTTGTGGCTGCAAGGAAATGGCAGCTCAGAATCCAAAGAGAAAAAATAAGATTACCCTCAAAGCTCGAAGCACTAAGAGCGACACCTAAAGACACAGAACACAGATATGCAAAATTACCTTAAATAAAGGATTTCATGGTTTATCAACTTCATAAGCACAGTGAAAGAATGGAGGCATTGCAAGGAATATTCTCCAGCTATGCAAGTTCAAGAAAAGGAAAATCAGCAAGACAAACACTGACCATGAATACCCAATAGCTAAGAGACTTGAGAAAGTGATTCTTGGTTATAGCAAGAGGAGTCAACAATCAACATGACTTAGTAAAATATTTTAGGGTGAGGACTACAGATATTTGGTACATCTAACACAGTTTCCTAAGGTTCTATTTTCAAAATGCTACCCCTGATTATGATTTGGCTTTCCGTAAGAGAAGAGAAGGGAAAAGAAAGAAAGGGGAGGGCAGGAGAGAAAAAAGAAGATTTTAAGCATTTCTGAGATTTGGGGATTTTGTGACACTAATCTGTCGAAGGCCGTAGTATCTTCTGGTTAATTGTTGTTTTCCCATATGGATTTAGAACAGGGTTAAATTGTGTTGCTAATTAATACCTGTTATAATATTGGGAGCCATGGGACAGGTGTCTGTCACAGACTAAAGAAATGTACTAATAATCTGGCGGCAGCCTCACTCACGGAGGAGTGAGTACTCTCCACTTTAAGTACTGTGAGTGACCTTCTCAAATCCTGATCCCATGGAGTGGACTCACCTTACAATGTCCTGACTGGGGACCTCCACCTTGGCTACTGCCACTTTCGCTTCCCTTCTGGGTTGATTGTCTACCTGCCTTTAAGTTGCTCTTTAAATGTCCTCTCCTCGGAGCAGAGGTTCGCTATGGCCCTGTATAATGTAAGTCTGCTTTGGTTATTTTCTCCCTGACACTTCCTTTTCATAGGACTTTTTAGAATTTACCATTATTTTCATGCCTTATTTATTTATTTATTTACTTACTTACTTATTTACTTATTTTACTCACTTTCTGGTTTTGTTTATGTTTGGTCTGTCTCCCCAACCAGGATTCAGATTCAAGAAAAAGACAAGGACTATGTCATTTCTGTCCACTGTCCAATCACCAGTGCTTATTAGCACATGTCTGCCACATATTAGGTTTCCTATATTTAACAAAAAATTTCTAACTATAGTTCATGTACAATGTAAACCTTTTCCCAAGATATTTCACCTACACTGCAAATACCATGAATCGCAGAATGAGTACTGTCATTAGTGAAGACAGAGCCCAAATTATCCATTGACACAGGGAGGTTGAAAGCCTGGGGAACTGGATCCCAGTGAATAAAATTTATTTTTTTAATTAAAAATAATTTATTGCCAAGAAATGCTAATCATCATCTGAGCTTTCAGCGAGTTATAATTTTTTTGCTGGAAGGTTCTGGTCTCAGTGTTAACAGCTACTAACTGATCAAGGTGCTGTTTGCTGAAGGTTGGGGTAGGTTATCTGAAGCAAAAGAAAAGAATATATTAATGGAAAACACTATTTCAGTGGAAGCCAAAATTCAATTTTTGAACAAACAATAAGCGGCTTTTAACATAAATGTATACCATGAGTTACCTCAAAATAATTGTTGGTAAGCTAAATTCTTGGCTTTAGACATGCCAACAGCAAAATGTGCAGAAGAGAATCTTCTATATAGGTTTTTTCAAGGCAAAAACACCAGAAGGTTAATAATAAGTAGTTGAGGAGAAATAAGGGCTGCATGTAGTAAAGGTGGGTTTCTAGGATGCCTAAGAGCCCTTGCCTTCTGCCATCTGCCTTCAGCTCAGGTCATGTTCCCAGGGTCCTGGGACCTAGTCCCCCGCATCAGGTTCCTTGCTCAGAGGAGAGCCGGCTTTTCCCTCTGCCTGCCACTCCCCTGCTTGTATTCTCTCTCTCCCTCTCTGTGAGAAATAAATAACAATGAAAATAAAAGCATCAGAAAAACAACAACAACAACAGGTGTGATCTTTAGGAACAATCATCAAATTCAGGATTTGAAAGGCAGTTATCACTGGGGAGAGAGGAAGGGAATAACCTTCTCAGGGTTACAGAGGGGGTTTCTAATGGTTTCTAATGTATTCTATTATTTTCCTTTTTTTAAAATTGATCTTAATTTTGGCTAATTCTAAGATTTGATGAAACTGGTCATCAGATAAATCATACTATTCTTTGTACTCTTTGGAATGTTTGAAATACTTCATAGAAAAAAAATAATAAATGGCTCTGAAGGATATCTAAAATGAGCATGTAAATAATTTCAAGAAAGGCTTAGGAGTGCCTGGGTGGCTCAGAGGGTTAAGCCTCTGCCTTCAGCTCAGGTCATGGTCTTAGGGTCCTAGGATCAAACCCCACATTGGGCTCTCTGCTCGGCGGGGAGCCTGCTTCCCCCTCTCTCTCTGCCTGCCTCTCTGCCTACTTGTGATCTCTCTCTCTGTGTCAAATAAATAAATAAAATATTTTTTTTAAAAAGAAGGCTTAAATTAATTGAAAAAAAAAAAAAAACCTGTTCTTCATTAGGTAATGCTGCATACAACAAAATTAAATTGTTATTTAAATTTTAGTTAACATGCAGAGCTATATTAGTTTCAGGAGTAGAATTCAGTGATTCATCACTTACATATAACACCCAGTGCTCAATCACAAGTGTCCTCTTTAATACTCACCATACATCTACCATCCCCCACTCACCTCCCTCCATCAACTCTCAGTTTGTTCTTTGTCATTAGGAGTCTCCTGTGGATTTGTTCCCCTTTCTCCCTTTCCCCCCTTCCCATATGTTCCTCTATTTTGTTTCTTAAATTTCACAATAAGTGGAATCATTTAGGTCTTTCTTTGATTGACATATCTTTTAGTATAATATATTCCAGTTATATCCACATCACTGCAAATGGCAAGAGCTCATTCTTTTTGATGGCTAAGTAATATTCCATTGTGTATATATACCAAACTCGCTTTCAAAAATCCTTTGCAAATAGTCCAGTCTGGTTCATGAATACAGTTAATATGTGTAGGCAGGTTGGGGTAATATGGGGTAGGAAGTTTGTAAAGAAAGAGAGGATGTATCAAAAGAGACCCAGTGTACCACAATGTTGAGAATATTATATCTCTTTCTGTGGCCCCAGGGCAATCACTGAAGGACTTCAGGAGAATCTTACCCACAAGGATATTATACTAGAACTGTTATGTTACATTTTAACAGAGGGAAAACTGAATCAGAGGAGACTGATGACGATGTACCCAGTTTGGAAGATGTTGCAATGGTTAAAGCAGAAGAAAAAAAAGAAAGTGATAATGAGAAAAGAAAAGTGTAGAAATCAAGAGAATAAAGTCTGGGTTTTTTTTTTTTTTTTAAGTAGTATGTTAAAAGATACTGAAATTAGCCCTTTTGCTTAACTGGTACAAATGATGTGTAAAGCCTAGAAATGAGCAGTTGTGTAGAATTGCCATGGCATTAAACTAAACATAAAACATGAAAGATGACTAGAAATCATACACCTTGATGAGGTCCATCTTACCACCTTTTTTTTTTTTTTTAAGATTTTATTTATTTTTGGAGAGAGAGAGCGAGCATGTAGGAACGGAGAGATGGGAGAGGAACAAAAGGGGAGAGAAAGAGGGCATCTCAAGCAAACTCCACACAGAGAGCCGAGGCTGACTCCATGCTTATCTCCCAACTCTGGGATCACTATCTGAGCCAAAACCAAGAGTTGGAAGCTTAACCAACTTAGCCAACTGAGCTACCGAGGTGCCCCCTAAATTTTCTTCAAATCTTATTTTATTTTCTTTAGCTTTTTTTTTTTAATTATGTTCAATTAGTCACTGTATAGTACATAATTAGTCCCTGATGCAGTATTCAACGTTTCATTAGTTATCCTATTTTAAACTGCAACTGTTTCACATTTCTCCCTGGCTCTATATGTTCATTAACTTATTATGTTTACTGTTTAATGCCTATTTCTACTAATACGGTAGACACAGCCACATGTGGCTAATTAAATATAATTTCAATTAGCTAAAATAAAATATTTCTTTCCTTAGTTATACTAGCCATATTTTATCCCCATCCAACTACTGCTACCACATTGGATAGCCAGGATGAACATTTCTATCATCACAGAGACTTCTGTTAGATGGTTCTGTCTATATCTTCCCACTAGAAGTAAGTTCCATGAAGACAGGGACTTTTGTTTGCTCAGAAAAGTAAAGCCACAGCACAGAACTGATATTGATACATAATTGATAGATTTTTTTTGCCAAATTAATGAACAAATGAATTACCATTCTTAGTTCAGTCATTGAAGGTAGATACAGCCTCTGCTATCACAATGCTATAGCATTAGAAGAGAGATACTATGCAAAATCAAATAAATACACAATTACTAATTATTATGTAATATGTAATATGTATATGCTATGCTATGTAATATGCTATCAGAATATGTAAGAAAAGGCTCCCTCTCCTAGAAACTATTCACTTGGTCTCTGGAACACCACAATCTCTTGATCTTATTCTAGCCTTACTGGTTGCTTGACTCCTATACCAGCTTCCTGTTAATATTGGAATGTCCCAACATTCAGTTTTTGGTCCTCTTTATTCATACTTCTTGATTGATTTACTTCAAGGATTCCTGAAATTCTTTTTTGAGTCAGAGCATTCTTCTGAAGTCTAGGCTCCTATACCTAACTGGCCAATTGACATTTCCAAATGACTGATAGATTCTTAAACTCATCATATCACAAACAAAACTGATTTTTCTCTCCTAAATCAATCACACTAATGAATCCCTATTGTATCAAATTGTTGTTCCAGTGCTCTGGGCCACAAACCTTAGTTTCATCCACAACTTCACTGTTTTCAACAGTAAGTCTGGTTGGCTCTCTAAGATACCTATAATCCAACAACTTCTCACCTCTTCTCCATTACTACTGTTGCTTTTTGTTTTGTTTTGTTTTAAAGATTTTATTTATTTATTTGACAGAGAGAGACAATGAGAGAGGGAACACAATCAAGGGGAGCAGGAGATGGAGAAACAAGCTTCCCAGAAAGCAGGGAGCCGAATGCGGAGCCCGATCTCAGGACACTAGGATCATGACCTGAGCTGAAGGCAGGTGCTTAACGACTGAGCCACCGAGGTGTCCATCCATTAATACTGTTAAAGCTACCATCATCTCTCTGTAGTAACACTGCTTCTACCTATTCACACATACAGTCTCCTTTTTATAATAGCTTTCCTGAGGTATAATTTACATAATATAAAACACACCTTTTTAAAGTATACAGTTCAGTGGTTTTTAGGATAGGGTTGTACAACATCACTACTATCTAAACTTTGAATATTTTTATCATCAGAGAGAAACCCTGCATAGATTCCTTATCTTCCCTCCCTCCACGCTCTGACGACTAGCAATTCAGTTTCTGTTTCCATGGATTTGCTTATTCTGGACATTTCATATAAATGGAATCCCTTCTATTCCTAGGTTATAGAGAGTTTTTTTTTTTAACTGGTGAATAAGGAGGTTTTGAATATTGCCAAATACGTTTTATGAAATATAAATATGATCATGAATTCTTTGCCCTTTTTCCTATTATTACGGTATATTACCCTGATTTATTTTCATGTATTAAAACAACTTTGCATTCCTGGGATAAGACTCACTTGGTTTTGGTGCCTAATTTTTTATATGTTGCTGTACTTAATTTGCTAGTATTATTTTGAGCACACATATGTCTGTGTTCACAAAGCACATTAGTCTACAGTTTTTTTTTTTTTTTTTTTAACAAGGTCTTTGTTTCCTTTTAGTTTCAGAGTAATACTGGACTAATAGAATGAGCTGAGAGTTCTCTTCTTCTTTTAAGGAGAATTTATGAAGCATTGGTGTGAATTCTCCTAGAAGTGTTCAGTAAGATTCATCAGTGAAGCCATATAAACTTGTGATTTGTTTTGATGGAAGTTTTATATTATTATTATTAATTCTATCTCTTTCCTTATATAAGTCTATTCAGAGTTTCTGTTTCTTTTTGTGTTAGTTTTGGTAATTTGAATCTTTTGAGAAAGTTGTCCATTTCTTCTAGGTTATTTAATTTGATGCCATACTAATGCAATACAAATGTATTTCCCTACAGTATTTTTGTAAGACCACAGCAGCATTATTTACAAGAGCCAAGATATGGAAGCAACCAAAGTGCCCATCAACAGATGAATGGATAAGAAAATGTGGTATATATAGAGAGAGAGTGAGAGAGAGAGAGAGAGAGTGTGTGTGTGTGTGTGTGTGTGTAATGGTGTATATAATATATATTTGGAAGGCAGCTATGCTCACCACTATACCACCAATGCATATAATAAATATTAGTGTATACACAAACACACACACACGTAATAGTATATTAGCCATAAAAAAGAAAGAGCTGGCCATTTGCAACAGCATGGATGGACTTAGAAGGTATTATATTAAGTGAAATAGATCAAAAAGAAAAAAATAAATACCATATGATTTCATTTATGTGGAATCTAAAAAGCAACATGAACAAACAAGACCTAACGGACTTTCAAAACAGAGAACAAACTGGTGGTTGCCGGAGGGAAGGTGGGTAGAGGGATGTGCAAAATAGAAAAAGGAGATTAAGAGGCACAAAAAAAAACCCCAAATCAAAACCAACCAACCAACCAAACAAACACTTTGTAGAAGAAAACGAGCCAGGAAGTGAGCCAGGAAGGAGAATCCAGAAAAATAGTGGAATCCAAAGTAGAGGAGAATATGGTGGCCCGAAGATGAGAGGTAAGAGCGTTACAAAGGCAGGGAGCCTGGGTGGCTTATTTGGGGAAACATCCAACTCTTGATTTCTATGCAGGTCATGGTCTCAGGGTCATGAACTCAAGAGTGGTGAAATCAAACCCCACGTGGGGCTCCAAGCTCAGCAGTCAGTGCGGAGTTTGCTTGAGACTCTCCGTCTCCCTCTGCCTCTCCTGCTCATGCTCACTCACTCTCTCTTAAATAGTGTTTTTTTTTTTTTTTTAAAGAGTGTTACTAAGTCAATTTAAACCCTTATGAAGAAGAGAGTGGTGGGCAGTCCCTGCTGCTGCGAAATCAAGTAATCGGAGCTCTGAATAGTTACTGCATTTGGAGACCTCGGAGGCATCAGTGGAGGAAAAAAATGTGCACAGAGGCCAGCACAGAGTGAGAGAAGAGGAAAAGGCTAGAGGGATTGGAAACAACTCTTGAGGAGTCTGATTGCGAAGAGGAAGAGAACACTAACAACAGAGGAAGGTGAGGGAGAAGAGAAACTTCTTTGCTTGTTTAAGGTGGAAGATGTCTGAGCATATGGCAACACAGATGGAGGGACTGGAGTAGAGAGAAAAAAATTGGTGGCAGAGGAACATTCCTGGGTAGGCAGTGCATGCATTAAGGGACCGACAATGCATACAGGGAAGGAAGGAGGAGGAGGAGGAGGAGGGAATATCCTTGATTATATCAGGAGTGAATAGAAAGAGTGTGGAAATAAATTGAAGCAGGTGTTTAGGTCTGGTGGCAGGAAAGTTAAGGACATAACTTGTCTTAACACAAGTTCTGTGCGAAATATCTATCCATCACTCTTAGTATACTAGATAATGATTTCTAGTAAAAAGTTTGATATTTAAATGACTATATTAACCACATTTAAAATAGTATATATCCACAGAAGACCAATGTCACATCTGCTGCCAGTTCTTTGTCTATATGCCTTTGGCAATCACAATTGTTCTACCTGGCATGATGTTCTGCAGCACTAGTCTTTGATTCTCTGCCTGGGGGCTTTCCCTGGCTGTGCAGGGCAGACTGGAAATGCAGAGAAGCTCATACTCCTGAGAACAAGCAAAGACTGATGGGAGTTGGAGGAAATAGAACTCAGCTTTCTCTCCTTCTTAGTGGAGACAACTCTAAGGCATGTCCCACACCCATTTCCTAGAGGACGTCAGTGGGAGAGGAGACCAAACCCCAGTAGTCTTCAGCAGTAATCCACTCAATAACTAATATATGTACCCTGTTTTGGCTCCCCTCCCTTACTGGGTCACTTAGCCATCTCCTCTCCAGTGCCTCCTGATAGGACTTCTGAAGTCAATGCACATGGTACAGTCTGCTTCTGAGAGAAACCAGAGCTAAATGCAATCCTAATTCAGCTATTCTAAGAAGAAAAAAAATGATAAATGATAATAATTAAAGACTCAGGAAAGATACTAACTGTATTCACTGGAGTTAACCATCTAAGCAATAAGCTACATTGTCTTCACTCCTGTTATCTGGATATTAACAGTGATATTAATAAGGACATGAACTTACAATATTAAGAGCAAAATCAAATGGTGGAGGATATCCCTTCAAGAAGATCAGGATACTAATAAAATTTTGCTTATCATGTATCATAAATAGAATGTTACACATATATCTTAGAACAAGTTAGTCATTGCCGTGTTTTGCTTTAACTCTCTCAGCAACAACAAAGACATTTTGTTTCCTGGGATGATTCCCATAACACCTACATGGCCATTTGTCATTATTCAATTTTGTCCAAGCCAAAAAATACTTATTAAGTGACTTCTGTGTATATGGCACTTAGTGTTCCCTATTAAAAGCTGGAAACTTTGAATTTGATAATGTAATTTGTTGCCATTCTACCACAGAGGAATTGTTGCACCTTGCCCAATACCTTCCTTCCAGTAGGCACTCAAGATATGTTTAATAAAAGGGAATGGCAAATAGTACAGGGTCAACAAAGTGCCTACAAAAGTAGGAAGAATTAAGAACAGTAATAAAATCAGTATGTACTGTGTTTCAGTACAATCATAGTTCATTAAAGTTCTACATTTTGGTCTTTGATTCTTTGTGATGAATCAAAATATGAAATATCAACATATATTAAATATACAAAAGGAGAGCCTGGGTGGTTCAGTGAGTTAAAGCCCGGCTCAGGTCATGATTCTGGGGTCCTGGTATCAAGTCCCACATCGGGCTCTCTGCTCAGTGGGGAGCCTGCTTCCTCCTCTCTCTCTCTGCCTGCCTCTCTGCCTACTTGTGATCTCTGTCAAATAAATAAATAAAAATATTTTTAAAAAATACACAAAAATTCCTC
This sequence comes from Mustela nivalis, assembly GCF_964662115.1. Taxonomy (NCBI): domain Eukaryota; kingdom Metazoa; phylum Chordata; class Mammalia; order Carnivora; family Mustelidae; genus Mustela; species Mustela nivalis. The sequence goes on along the minus strand of NC_139023.1, from coordinate 29,174,939 downwards.
TCAGTGTAAGATTTCTAGTGTTCCTAATTGTTGCTTCTTTATATATTGTTTGTTCTTGTAGTTTTGTCTTATTTCGATTTTTTCCTACTAACGAAAATGGATTTATTTAAAGAGCATAGCTCATTTAGGAATCCTGAACAAGAAAAAAAAAAAAAAAGAATTCTGACAAGTGTCAAGATGACTATAAGCTTGTGAACAGGATACAAAATGTCCTTAAAGAATTAACTAAATACATCCCATCATGACAGTCATTGATTCTGAGTTGCAAATGAATCTGAATTAAAATCACCACAGGTTTTATTTATCCCCGAAAAGGTTTTGGCCTATTCTGGCCCTTAGAACCATCACCAGGTAGAACATTGTGGTGTCTCTCTCTTTTTGAAATGTCTTTCTTTAATATCCAATGACTCAGCTTACTCTGGTGAGGAAACTGTGAAGACACACCTCTCTCCCCAAGGCACTAGTAAAGGAAATCAAATAGGTAAGGGAAAGGGGAGACTGAAAAGACCCTGATTCCCATCAGTTTAGTGGGGCCATTCGGCCCAATTAACAAATAACTAACTAAGGGTTTCCTAAGTCCAGTCCAGAGACATCCACAGGCTGACAGACAAGGGAGAGAATGTTTCCAAAGGGAAGTCATATGTGGTACCAGAAGCAATTTATGTTCCTCGAGGTAATGTTTCATTAAGCAGTAGCTACATGTTCAGTCTGGGATTCTGACAAGCGAAAGACAGAAGACGTGCTCCAACATATCACTTCTACTACTTCAAGTTAGATTCTCTTGTGGTGAGATTCCAGTAATCCCATCTTTTCAAATTGTGAAAAATGACATCTAGAGCACATGGGATATGCTAGAATACGAAGAGTCCATATTTCAGTCTGGGCACAGGCTATTATAAATCTAGTATTCCTGAGTTAGTAACTTGGAGCTTATTAGTTGTTCTCCAAGTACCGATAGATGCCAGATTAACAACTAACTTGTGAGAATTTAAAAATGAAAACTATGCTCATATAAATTTACATTTTGCTCCCCAAATGCATATAAATAAGAAAGGATTCTCATATCCAACATAAAATAAAGATAAACTTTTATCGTTTTAAGATAATGAATTATTTTATGTCAACATGAATTGAGAATTCTTAATGCACTAAGAAATATAATTCATACATATTGATATTATCAAGGGATTGAAAAATCTTACTGTATTCATTTTCTTTACTATACAAAGGTACGTAAGTCAAAACATGCCAATTGACCTTATTTTGTGATCTCTTACCATCCCCACAGAATACTGCTGTCAACAGTAAAATTATGTTCACCCTGAAAAATGACTTTTCTGTTCTTTGTTTACTATTTTGTAGAAGGGAAGCATTTAAATGTAATACAAGTATAGCTACTGGAAAATACAATCCAATTTCAAAAGCTCATATTGAACACAACTTTGAAATCTGCAAAATTCCGCCTCTCTATTTCTAGTCTTGGTAAAAGGTACCACATCAGTTGTCAAACTCTTAGACTCAGTCTGACTTTCTTACTCATATTTTACATTTTAATTGTTCACCAGGCTCTGTCAATTACATTTCCTACATATTTCTTGAATTTGACTTTCCTTCCCAGCCTCACTAGCAGTGGCCTTTGGAATGGCCTCTTTTAGTCCTCCTGCCTCCCATCTTGCCAACTCCTATCTATTTTCCATGATTCTGTTAAAGTACTCCCTCCTAAGTAGATATTGTGTGATGTTTCTTCTCTGATCATCTGATCAGACCTTTTTCAGTGACTCTCCTGTACCTACAGATCAAGTCTGAAGATTAGAGCATGGCACATAAGACCCTTCGTGATCGGTCTTTGTCCACATTTCCATCCTGATTCGGTATGATTCTACAGTGGCTACCTCATCCATGTCATTTTCCATCATTTCTTTGTTCTTTTTCCACACTTCCACTTTCCTGTATATAAACTGTCTTCTCAATTAAATCTTGTTCTTAAAAAAATAAGCTCAGATAACACATCCTCTGTGAAGCTGTCCTTGCCATTTCTGGGGTATTTAATTAGTCTTTCTGTTGGTTCCAGAAGTTTTTACTCCTTTGAATGAAATAATCAAATCACCTTGTACTTTCAATGCATGGGAAGTTATCAGATGGTCCTGTGTTACCTCCACTCTGTTCACCACTCAAAAGCTCCCAGCATTTTGTTTTATATGAGTAGAATGGAGCATCACAGATAATCACATAATGATATAAAGCAACATCCTGAAAACAAGCATTTATCATTCACTGTTTGCTATTACGTAGTTTATATTTTCTTTAGAAATATGAGTAGGAAATTCTTCTCAATCTTCTTGTTCAACTCTAAATGGACAGTAGGTTACGATCAAGGATAAGGCCATATGAATCCTGACACTATTAAACAGGAAATACATCAAGTTTCTCTTTATGCCTTAGATGATCTGAAATAAGTTGCATGTAGGAATATTATGATGGTGGTAAAATTGCTGAATTACATTAATCATATATGGAACAATTTTAAGGCAAAGTTTTAGTTTAGATGCTAAAAACATTAGATCATTTGCTTTTTTTTTTTTTTTCCCAAGAAGAATGCAGTTCTCACATTCAAAAATCCAACATTTTTCATCTACAACATTCCAAAGTTAAATGCATGGGGAGCCTTGCTGGCACTATTACAAACCATTGCTATCTTTCCCGGAATCTCCTGGATCAGCCTCAAAAGAAACTGTACTTCTAACATAGAGCTTATTGATATTCTAATTTGATGATAGTATCACTTTTCTTCTTAAAAATAAATTTGGCTTAAAGTAGTGTAGAAGGAAAAAAGAAATCTCCTAAAGTAATTAACTTTATCACCCATCACTGGATGCTGTTTCCTGATGGCATGTGCACTGGAAAATGTTATGATTACTCTACACTAAACCTGTAATTAAGAACTTTTAGAACGTACGTAGCAACCTTTAAGACCTGTCCTATCTGTTGAATTCCTATTGTGTGATAATAAAAGAAACTTACTGCCTATTAAGCATTTACTGTAAGCCTGGTCTAGGATAATTTTATAAAATTATCCTAGTCCAGGATTTTATAAATATATATATATATTTTATGATCATCCTATGAGCTATAAATAATTATATTCAATTTATCCTTCACCTAAATTCAATAGCTGAAACATTTTTCTCTGGCTTACATCTCATCCTCCTAACTACTCGAATAGTAAAACATCATTCAAAAATACAAGGATTTTTTTCATTTAGCTTAAGACTGTTTGGTATCTTCAGTAGTGTCAGTATAATTGAACCATATACATTTATTACACATCTGTCAGACACCAGCCTTAAGTTACCTATTTAGAGAGATAGATACAATAGTACAGAAATAATAAAGAAACCTGTCATCTAATTAGGTAGTCAGTGTTGGTTTTATGCAAAACATAATGTCATTGAAACGTCAGCATGAAAACTTTATATAGATATGTATGTGACACACACACATATACATTTTTCATCCTATCATATATATCATATATGTATCTTATCATGTGTATATACACATACATGCCCTCTATAAATGTGTGTATTATATATTGATATAAATATCTTAACATGTGTTATAATTATGTGCATGTGTGCACACATATAAATATACAAATTTTGATGTTGAACCGCCCCTTATTTAAATCAAAAGACATATCACTCTAGCTTAAATCTGGAACTTCTGAAGACAGCTACATGTAGAAAGACATGGAGAAATGGATAAGTGAATTTTCTTCCCTTTCTCCTTCCTTTCTTCTTGTTTTTCTTCCTTCAAAATGAAACATATTTGTGTGCCTGTTACTCTATGTAATTCACTTAGATAAAAGACAAGGAACATAGTATGTAGCCATCATGATCTTGGAGGGAAAAGCAACAAATAAATAGAAGTGTGCATGAATGGTAAAAATCACAAACCTGCTAGGTTTGGTATGAGGAGATCAGAAGTGGGAGTTGGTAAGGAGAGAAGCAGCAGCACTGAACTCAGAGCTGGGGAGGCAGAGAACGTTTTATAAGCCATCCTTTTATCCACAGAGCATGCTTCTTTTAACTTATTTTTCTTTTGATCTCAGGACTTTTCCCTTCCATCACTTGAGCTCATTTTATTGCAATCTCACAGTTGCAAGATAAGAAGAAAAGGCAGGATAGCTATTACCTTTTTCTAAATAATTATACTTGGGTAGGCCAATTTCAGGAAACCTTGATTTTTACCTTAGGAGAAAATCCTAAGAAAGTAGATTACAGCATAGGATTTAGACCTCAAAATGAGTGCAAAAACCGGTAGCAGAAGGAACATAACAGAGAAGATTCACTAGATGCAAGAGAGAAATGAAAGGACTTTAAGAAGTTAACTATGAAATTAAAATGACGACAGAATTTTCTGGTGGTCTTTTAAAATTGTTTTAGATGCTGCCTTTAGATGTGGTCAGGAAATGCTCATTTTAATTTAATTCAAGTTCCCAAACTCAGCATTCTTTGCAATTCACAACATTATTTTACTTCGATCTGTTCCAGATCTGTCCCTGAATCCTAATTATACATCAAATGTCTACACATTCAATTACAATTACACATAAAAATGTCTACACATTTTTCAAACAAAAAAATATTTTTATTTTAAACCATTGCTACTAAAAATGTTTAAGAAATACCAGAATATTTTTACAATCAAAATTTTTAAGGTCAGAATATTGAAAAGAGATATGTGATAACATTCAATACTTATGCAAGAAAAATCGACCTTTCAAAAAGAGCAACTAGAGACCATACTTGAAATCAGAATTGGATTTACTATTTGTTAGTGTAGAGCATACCTTTAACTTCTCAGATCTGATCAGATCTCTCACATAAATTTCTATGTAAGATTCGAGTCGCTTCATTCCTCTTTCATTTGCACTTACATTTTATCCTTTTTCCTTTTATCTTCTGATACAATGTTATGAACAGTTGATTTTCCCCCAACCTACATTCAGTTTCCAGCACCACTTCCTACAAAAGTATTTGTTATATAAATTTATAAGTTGATACACTTGGGATTTTACCAGAAAACGATTCCCACTGTTCACCTTTACTTATTCTGGTCATTCCTGGTAGTCCTTTTAAAGCGATGTTTCAACTCTCCAGACGGTTTTTAAAGGCAGCTCTGGTTCAACCCCAGCTAATAGATCAAAGAGATCCACCCCATGTTTGCCTTCCCTGAGCTCAGAAGTAGGACTCTCAGCCCTTTGCTGGAAGGGCAGAGAATCACTGATAAACGAGCCTTTGCACCTTGTGCAATAAAAACACATCCAGTTTATAGTGACAGGGACAGTTATAGCTAAATCAAGGTATTTCATTTATGCCCTGATACTCCTCACCTTCAGGTCTCCTGTCTGGAACAGACACTACATTTCTGAACTCTATTTACAACTGTTGAGATTCAACATTCTGCTTATATTTGTGACTCACTGATTACGATGACAAAACAGAAATAGTAAGTGAGCTACATAATTTATTTTTCCTTTGGTCTTCCCAGAAATAATGTTTGCTTCTCCTCTCAGTGTGAAAGTTTTTATGTATCCCATCTGTAAATGTTCACAAGAATATAAATCCAATGCAGAAATGAAATACATCATTTCCAGAATATACTGGGCAGTTCTCTTTAGTTCCTAAGAATATATCACCACATAAAGAGAAGAACTGAAATCCCCTTTTGCCCATGTAAAAAGAGATTTAGACTTTTTAGGACTTCCTTATTTGGGTAAGTGCATCCAGTGTCCACACTCATGCATAGTACTTGTCTCCATGTGGCCAGAAAATAAGGCCAGATCATTACCAAGGCTCCTAACAAAGGAGACTATTTCTGCAATCAAGAAGGTTTAGTGCATTCGTATTAATTTGGGGGAATGTCTGTAGCAGAATGCCTGGATCAGACAATCTGATGGGGAACAAAGAGTTAGGGATGGAACTAGATCAAGCTGTAAAGTAAAGAGGTTTTCTCTGGAAGGCCTCACTACTTTTTCATGCCTAGTATTTTCTCTGAGCAATAGAGTTGTCCCCATGCCCCGCAAAGGTTGAACAACTATTAACTTGGCATCAAATTTGGGCATACCATTTTCACAGTGCTGTGGAAGATGAAAAGAAGCACAAGTGAGTTCACTGTTCTTTTTTAAGTACATAAAACAAGAAGCCACAAATTGTAAGAAAATGAGTCTTACATTTATTATAATCATTCTTGATGGTCTTGATGGCCAAGACCTGGTAATTATTGACTTCCAATGTTCACATCTGTCCATGAGGAAATCTGATGGCTCTGTCCTCAAAATATCCCAAACCCTGCCCCTGTAATGATCCCTGTTGCTACCTCTGTGGTCCAAGCCATCTTTGTCTCTCACCTGGATAATAGCAATGCCCTCTTAACTGCTCTCCCAGATTCCATCTTTGCCCTCAGTCTACTTTCATCACCTCACACAGAGCAGACCTTCTAAAATGTAAGAAAACGGATGGAATCATGCTACCATTCTGCTTGGAACTCTGAAATAATTCCACATTTCACATAGAGGAAAAGCCAAGGCTCATCTAATGTCCAACAAAGCCCTGAGCAATGCAGCCATCCTCTCCATTCCATATCTAACTTCCTCTCCTATTAATTTCCCCTGCCATCATCTTGGCCTCCAGCTCTAGGCACACTTTCACCTTAAAGCCTTTGAACTGACTGCGCTTCTCCCCACCCTAAAGTCCTCTTTACCCACCTGTCCACATAGGCGACTCTTTGAACCTTTAAATCATCATTGGAATGTCAACATTTCAATGCAGCCAATATGAAGGACCCTGTATAAACTGAAAAATGCTCTCTTACTCCCAGTTTTCCCACAATCCATACCCCCTGCTCTACTGTTTATTTTTATTTTCTCCAAAGGATTCATCACTTAACGGCCAGATTCCATGTTGCATTTATTTACTAGGTTTATTTATTTCTGCTCTACTCACAAAGATGTCAACTTAGGAGCAAGAATATGTTTTGTTCACTGATGCATTCCAATGGATTAAAACAGTTGCTGGCTATACTTGGAACCCAATAAATACTTACTAAACAATGAATACATTTATGAAAGAAAGCATTAAAAATAGCTATCTTTTACTGAATGCCTACTATATGTCAGCATTCTGTTAAATGTTTTGCACTCATCACCTTGCCTTCTCTCACAAAACCCCAAATGTGGGGTAAGTACTATTCCACCTCTTAGCAAATGCAGAAACTGACAATTAGAAAACTTTGTTACTTGTCGAAGGTTACACACCAGTTAAGTGGCAGAGCCAGGATTGAAACTCACGTCCAACACTAAGACTTTGGATATTAGCACTCTGATATGCTGAAAATAGCAACTTGATTCACTATACAGTTCTGCATAATCATAAGATCTGTTAGGTGTAGAAAAGGATTTAAGCTTTGGAGACTGGGAAGCAGAAAGTAATTATCAAGTGAGAGGTTATTCCCAGAGTCTAATCCTAATTTACAAAAATTTGTAAAGATACTGGCACAGAGTTTTTTGTTGTTTTTTTTTTTTTGTTTTGTTTTGTTTTTTTAATAGAAAAGGGCTAGAAAAACACAAGGAACATGAGTGGATTTTAATTAGTTATCCTTTAAATTCATTTCATCATATTTTGATTCTCAATTTTCTCTTGGTGATTACTCCTAAGCTTCTCTAATGCTTGACCTCTGTTCTTGACCTTCAATGAATGCAATACCTATACTTGTCCCTCTTCCTGTGCACAGTAGCTCATTTCAGATTTGCATCTGCCATCCACTTCTGCCCCATCTATGTCAGACCTGGCACCACTTGTGTCTTAGATTCCAAAATTCTTTGGAGGAGAACAGGCCTGGATATAATTACACACACTAACTCGTTTTATACGTTCCTTACAGGCAGCCATCAACTGAGTAGACTCTTAATATGTGCATTCTGATAAAAATATCCTGGTCTACTCCCTTCGGAGGCACCCTCCACCCACGCCAACACTTCACTTTCTTTCTCATTTGCCTGGTGAGTCATATCAGTACTGGCAATTTATATTAAATGCTTCAATCCCAAATTCTTGCTTTCTTTTTTTGTCTGTATTTTCTTAACCTGAATAGTCCTTCTAATTGCAATTGTTCACGTCTTATGGTATAAACATGGAGGAAAGCACAGCAGTCAATAGCCTCCTAGCATTTTAATATGCTAAACAATATTTTTGAGGACTAAACATCCATCATGCTTTAAAAATACTTCAACAGATTGTCTTTCTAAATGGTGCCTTAAACAGCAGTTGTCCCTTTCTTTGCAAGCTCAGTGAAGAGATAATATATCCTTTGGGGTCAGGCTCTGTTCCATTTTCTCCCCAGTAGACCCCTTAACTGCAAATAACTTTTCTTAAATGGATTCTCAAATTTCTTTTTAAATCAAAGTTATTATTAAATTAAAGAAAGTAAGAGAAGAATTGTTACATGTACAAAGCATTCACTTTAGCACTTCCTGCAGGGTAGTTCATTTAAATACGTAGGATTCCCAATGTTCCCACTGCCAAAAATGCCCCCCGAGCACAAGAACCCTCAAATAAGCAAGACTATGCTAGGCACAGCACTACCAGAGCCCTACTGGAAGAAACTGTGTCACAGTCTAATAGGCTACAAGTTTTCTGCCTTGTTGTCATTTATTTATTATTTTCGGCATACTTTAAAATACAACTGGGTCAATTAGAATGGCAGTTCAACAGTAAGACTCTTAAAGGCGCTCTCTAAATATATGCTTCATCAGCTTATAAGACCACTGGAACTAAATGTAGTTAAAAACAGTTTCGTTTACATTTCTCTTTCATTATTCTCATAATGGCACCGATGTTTTACCTATTCCAAGAGCCATGAGTACTCATCTCCAGCTTCGTTGAACCTTCTGGGATGTAACATCTCTTGCCTCCTATAAGGCTTCAACATCATGTTCCCGTTTGCTATTTGGATCACGGCCTCGGTGCCCCAGCCCACATCAGTCCTCAAGGAAGAATACCACTTTCTTTGAAATGCACCCTTTAAGCTCCTAAAATCAATTTCCTCAACCAATGTTCTACTGTGCTCCTCGCATATCTTTTAATAATTCTGAAGTTCTCCAAAAATCAAAATCCGCTTTCCTTTGTTCGGCTTGTAATCTCTTTTCCCAAGACCTCTGATGTTATCCTGTCCAGTCCATCTCTATAAATCTGCCAAAGCCAGTCCGCCAGCCAATTTTCTGAATTTCTTGAAATCTCCCCTTTCAGGGAGAAGGCCTTTTTACCATAACTGCTGCTTCTTCACACTCTTGCCCAGGCAAAAAGCATCTTGCAGTTATTATTATTATGAGGGGTATGGAAAACCCACTGAGCAGAAAGCGCCCACTACTTTCCAGCTTCCCAAGTGAATGGCCTGGAATACTTCCTCTGCTTGATGTGTATCAGGCAGTTACAGGGGTTGGTGGCAGCCGTATGAGGACAAGTAAGCCTTAGAGAGATTTATAATCTGCATATCAAAATCACCGAGATTTACACCAGCCCTGGGTCTGCAGAGATTGTCATAGGACAATCAGGGACAAATCTAATGGTTTCAGAATTAGCATAGTCTATTTTCCTTGGAAGGTGGAAGATCCAAGACCACATGGCTGCCCAGCAGACGTCGGATCTAGTCTTGGGGAGAACGCTTATTTCCCAATCTTCACATTTTCATAGACATTCCCTTCCCTAGAGGGAACAATCCTGAAACAACACTTTTTAGCTCTTGTGGTGAGCATAGCATAACGTATAGAGATGCTGAATCACGATGTTCTATGCCTTAAGCTAATACAACATTCTGTGTCAACTATATTTTAATATAATAATAATGATGATGATGATGATATCTAAAGTAGCCCACTGGGGTAAAAGAAGGAAAAAAGAAATAACACTTCTAGCCCCAGTCACTACTTGTCCACATCTCCCCCGAGAGACAAGTAATTTTTATGACACATGAGGTCAGGAGAAGGAATTGAACATGTCATCTCTGCCACCTTCTCAGGTTTACCATCTACCTGGCCCAGATCTGTACCCCATGTTCTTCTTTTTCTCCATGATTTAAACATACATCATGCTATGCTGGTCATCTGCAGACAGAGGTGACAGTGTCCCTTTCTGGTTCTATGTTTTGGGGTTCTACAGCCATGAAACAGTGGCCAGGAGTATGTGTCTGCATCCTCGGGCCCAAATACTCCCTGGGGTGAGGTATGAGGGAAACTGAGAATACCCAACATCTAAGCCACATTCTCCAATCTAGGCTTGTCAGTAGCAAAACTGGCACTCCATTCTCCATGTGGCTGCTTTTTATGTCTAGGTTCTATTTGATTTGGGGTTTAGGAAGGAAATAAAAGAATCTTCATGCTGGCCTCACAGACCCTCAATAGCTGGAAAGGAGCAATTTTACACGCTTTTCACCCAAAATGTTGAGTTTCTCTTGACTAGTGCCTCACTTTCCTCAACTGTGCATTCAACTAGTATCTGATGAGCACAAACTAAGTTCCAGGCACTGTTCTATGGTCAGAGGTCATACAATGTCTAAAATGTCTGCATTCACAGAGCTTTCGTTCTGTACAACTGAAACAGTTCACAGGACTTAAGGTCAGTATAAGGATTACGTGGGTTAGCATATCACACGCACTCACAGTGGTGCCTGGAGTATAGTAAATGCTCTGTAAGTGACGATGATGACGATGATGATGACAATGAAGATGAAGACGATGACGACGATGACAGTGATGACACTCTGCTTCAGTTAAGGAAGCAGTGCCAACCCTAACCGAACAATTCCCACTACTAAGGGATTCTTCTTTCTCCGTGATCATCTCTGAGCTTCAGAAGCCCTAGGATGTAAGGATGCTTCTCAGGTGAAAATATTTTATAACTTCTGACTTCTCACCTCCACTTGCAAACCCTACACTCAGATCCTTAGAGGATACCGTTGTTTAATACGCCATGCTGTGTGGGGAGGAATTTTTTTTTTCTGACTTGGAAAAGTGATGGTGAAGACCTCAGTGAGGCCTTTCTTTGCACAGTTACTGGCTCCCTCCGGTTGTTTTTGCCACTGCGCACACAGGTCATTAGGCTTCCGTGGATTTTATCCTCCTGCTTCTCACAAGCTTCATCCCAACCATAGAGCTCGAAACCCCCTGGGCCTCGCATCTCGCCCAGTGCTTCTGCACATAGAATTATCATCTCTTTAAGAGTGTTCCAATTATTATCTCAGTTTTACACATTTGCTAGTGAGGGATTCCGGGCGTGTTTGCTGGCTTGGTTGTAGAATAGAACCAACTATACAAGCAAACTCCTGACCTTAGGCGTGTTTGCTGGCTTGGTTATGTAGAATAGAACCAACTATACAAGCAAACTCCTGACCTTAGGTCCACGTAGAGCCACTGTCTCCCATGCAACTGATCTAGATGTGACTCAGACCGAACTCTCTGCACACCCTTCTATCAGAGTCCTTTTATCCACATGCCACACCAGTTATGAGGATCTTATGTACTAGCTTGGTTGTTACAATTTGTCCATCTGAATTCCTGTTTAACCATCTGTGACAGATCTATTTATCTCAGCCACACTAATGTTCTGTACAGAAGGATTGATGAATTGTGTTCACAGGTAATGGATTAACTATCAAACACAGCTCATTTCTTCATCCATTCTTTCAACCGTCAAGACATATGTTGTTATTTATGAATGTTGTGCTCTGCAATTTTGTCTTCATTTTGAACCAGGAAATCGAAACTTGCAGAACTTAAATATTACAGAGTATAAGGAGTCATAAAGATAATAAGTAGTGAGGCATTAACCAAAATATGTTCCTCCTGACCCAAAGTCTATGAAACTACAGACACCAATCTGCAGAATTTTATTTAAAAGAACTGGCCATTCATGTTTTAAATTCTAATGAAAATCACTCACTGCAAATATAAGGAGATATTCTGAAATAAATTCCTTATGAGAACTAACACTCTCTGACACATTCTCCCCACTTAGTTGTGAAGTCTAATGCAAATCACTCATTCCAAATTTAGGGAGATATTCTTAAACTAAACCTTAATGGGACTTAACATTTCCGACAATTTTGGGTCCACATTTTATTGTGGCAGCTCGTGATACTTATTATATTTTTACTCTGTAGGACCGAGACAAAGACACTGGCGGTCCTGTCAAATACAATCAATAAGTATTCTACATTCCTCAACTCGGTTAAGTGTTGGTTACGTTAAACAACATATCCACAAGTGCCTGGTTCTAATATATATTTTAACAAACCAAGTAATATTTGGAAAACAACCGATGATCCTTCTACTGCTCAGAATCTACTTTTTTTTTTTCTTTTTTCCAGAAACCATTACCTTTAGCATGGAAGAACTCCTCACACAGTGACTTTTATTTGTAGATTACAATGCAATGCTATGTGACAGCAAGAGCAGTGGGATCTCCACTCACACCCCTGAAAAGACAGGGGTGGAAGGAAGGAAACTAACTGATGAAGAGTCGCCTCTCCTGCCCTCCTAGTTCTGGGGGCAACGGAATTAGACACAATGCCCTGTAGCCCTTCGGGAAATATGATACACTCAGGAAATCCAAAAATAATATAAATGGCATTCCTTAAAGCTTGAAAAAAGAAACTCCATTTAAAAAAAAAAAAAGCAAAAAAAAAAAAGCATTTTGCATGGTAGAGGTTAACTTATATTCTATCTAATAAGAAAAGCACAGTTTGGAAACAGAGCTAGATTCAAATCTTTAGACGATATCATCACAACAAAGCCATAAAAAGCTACTAAGCAAATGATTTTGGGATTGTTTCAAAACTTTTAATGACGAGTTAGAAGCATCTGCCATATGGTTGCTGGTCATTATTAAGAAGAGAGAAATTCAAGTCTTAGCAGACTTACATGTAGTGAAACTATGGTTTGCCAAAGGACAAAGATGACAATGTTAAACCAGCTTATTCAATGATTAACATTTACTGAGTGACACTCTCCAGAGCATGTCATACTCAGTGCTGTGGCGATAAGACAGTCAAGAAGACTTAGTTGCTATAGTCAAGAAAGTCATAATCTTCTCAGGAAGCTAAGGCATGTACAAAAATAGCCACAATTCAGATTTTTCCTGTTTAAGTCAAAGTCAGCAGTGTTTTCCACCAAAGGTCCCTAAGTCAGAAACCTTTGAGCCATCCTTGGCCTCTCTAGCCTAACAAATTATATATGCACTCACTGCAAAACATACTCAAAATTGGGTGTTTTTAAGGATGAATAAAGGGGCAGTGGGTAAGATGTTTGCTAAAGGATGGATAAGGAACATAGGGAATGAAAGAATAAAGTATTTCGACAGGCCAGAAAGGAGACAGGTGGCAGGGCAAGTGTTAAAAATCTGCGGAGACACTAATAGGTAAGCATTAATGGGCTGAACTAGGAGATGTTTACACTTGCAGAGGTATAGCAAGTGTGAAGTCTCCAAGCTAAGAAAAGACTTTAGAAATATGAACACGTACTGGCAGCTAAATCCCTGGGAAGAGATGAGACCCCCATCAAGAATGAAAATGGAGGAAAAAATATCTACATGTATTGAAGGAAAAAGAGAAGAGGTCATCAGAGAGAAAAGACGCAGAAACACACTAATACTAACACAACAAGATAATGGCATATTTGAGAATATATAATGACTTTTAACTAATGTAAAGACAAATTTAGCAGTGGAACACTTAAAGAAAAAAATATACCTAATTATATAGAATAACTAATGTGTAGTAGTTTAGCCTTTCAGCTATAAAGTTAATATTCTGAGAATATTTCATAAAATATTTAATAAAGATGCAAAACCATTAACAATCTTAAAATGGTTTCCAAAGGCATTTATTCAATATAGGCAAGGATGATAAAAATAAAAATAATTATTATGAATTATCAATAATGCACTTTAAAAGTCAGTCATTTCAGAATATGTAATTTTATTCAGATTAATGTCAATTTTGAGCAACAACCGACTTCTAAAAAAATTGTTGAACCCAACTCAACTTTCCCATAACAATTTTAAAGGAAAAAATGTTTTCACACATAATGGCTTAAAACTATAACACCTACAGCTAATAATCTTGCCACACAAAAAATAAAGTGCAATTTCTTTATCTCTTGCCAAGGTGGCATAAAAAAGATATTGTGTAGATCAAGTATCACATCAATGTCATATCTCAGCCTATAGGTGGCATGTTATAATCTCCATGAAATTCCATTCCTACACAAAATTGTGGGACATGTAAGATCCCAAAAATGGGAATCAGAGAAATCTAAGTTCAGATCAGAGTTATGCACTAAGAATTTTGTGGACCTGCACACACTACTTAAATCGTATGTGTTAGCAATTTTCTCAGAGATGGGGTTTAGAACACTAATCTCACAGTGTTTTCATAATAATTAAATGAAATGATGTTTGTAAAGTATACTGCATCTGGCACAGGTTAAGCAATTTTAAGAAAATGTTGTATTTTAACTAATTAATTGCAATTGTATTAATTTTTATGCATAACAATTTATTCTGGCCTGAAACAACACACGTATCTTTGTTCTGTAGGTCAGTAGGTCAGAAATCCAGGTTGGTGTAACTGGGTTACAACAGAGAACTGGGTTCTCTGCTAAGGGTCTGAAGCTTGAGTCAAGGTGTCAGGTGACTGGGGACAGATCAGCTGACACACTCATTCAAATTGTTGACTGAATTCAGTTCCTTGCAATGGCAAGACTCCACATCTTCTAGTGGCCATCCACATTCCTTGCGATGTGCTCCCCTCCCCCAGTGGACAATCCTTTCCCTGTTAACTCCCTAACCTGTTTCAACTCTCCCTGACTTCTCCACCTCTGACCTCCAGAATGAGATTTAAAGGGTTTATAACATTAGATCAAGACCACCTGAATAATCTCTCTTTCTTAAAGGCAAAGTACCATATAACAAAGACCACTCATCACGCTAGATATATTCATTGTCCCAGGGATTTTAAAGGACTTATAAAACCTGCTGTAGGAATCATGGAGGACATCTTAGAATTCTATCTACCACAGTAGTTATGGTAACAGTCTTAATAATTGTCTATTGCATAATACTTTCAATCATTTTAAAAAAATACCATTTTTAAGAGTTCAATAAATAGGGAATTATGATTAGAAACTTAATTAAAGCCCTTATGTTGTCATACCATCAGTATTTAATTATATTTATACAGAGGAGATACAACATATTTATAGGAATTTGAATTTCTAAAGAAAAGCCAGAAGTAACTAGAATATCTTTTACCTGCCAGCTCATGTTTTCCCAGAACACCTTATTTTCCTGGTTTGTTCTGCATTTCCAGAGACATAATTTTGAAAGCCAGAAATTCTCTTTCATTCAGCTCCAATGTGTGGCAAGAAATACCATGCAATTTACAGATTCTGACAAATTTCTGAAGTTTGATTCCTTAACAAACTTCTACTGGAAAGGCATCTCATAAAGGAAAAGTTTAATCATTGCTACCCCCAGGGTAAGTAGTTAAAAACCATCCAGTTTCATGAATGCTCTTAAAATAATAGCTACTTATGTCCTATTTTTAAAGGCTCTCTCATTTAAATTCCTTATTTCGTAAATTGTGAACAAACCTCCATGTTATGACATGTTAGCAAAAATCACAGAGCAACTAGGAAGCTGGTCACTAACGGAAACCTACCACATGCCAATATTCTTATGGGAGCACTGTACACATATTGTCATTGATTTTTTTTTAACAATACTGTCAATACTAGTTATTTTATTCTTATTTTACCTCTGAAGAAACTG
Source organism: Mustela nivalis (assembly GCF_964662115.1). Lineage (NCBI taxonomy): Eukaryota > Metazoa > Chordata > Mammalia > Carnivora > Mustelidae > Mustela > Mustela nivalis. The sequence continues at coordinate 29,159,055 of NC_139023.1, read as the reverse complement.
AGGCTCAGAGAAGGTAACTAATGTGTACAAAAACCACATAAATAGAACCTTCTAAAGCCAGAATTCAAATCTAGGTTTATCAGACTCCAAAGCCTGATCTCTTTCCAAAGTATACTCTACTGCCTCTTCAAACTAAAATGAGTCAAATGGTGACAAAAGAAAACGCACCTAAGAAAAAGATCTCTTGCATTTAATAATCCTTCATTTATTTGGCTTTCATAGACTTATACCTTTGCACATGTCCTATTCTTTAAATTTAACTTACAAGAGGCCAATCAAAGCTGAAATTTGTATGAATGACTGCACCAGTGCTTTAATAACTGTACAAAAAAATCTAAGGACCCATATATTACAAAGCGAATAATGTTTATCTACCCAAACCACATGGTCATCTTATGTCCTCATTAGCTATTCTTAAGCATAGTAACAGTAACAATTCTGACTCACATCAAGTAAGGGGTAAAACCAGCAGAGTGAAAATCAAAGATTCTGGCTTTCATTTGCCAGCGCCCTTTAGAGATTTTCTACTAATAAATGTTCTTTCTGTCTCTTCATATCTTCAACTCAGATCCACGCCCCAGATATATGTCAATGTCAAGGCTGACCAAGAAATGTGATAATAAGAATCCCCCAGCAAATAAATGAGAAGTGTTGCAAACCATCCTTTTCTTTCCTGCAGTACTTACCCAGGGGCTAACGATTACACAATTGTAATAAACAAGGACCCCTTGACATCCAGAGCAGAGATATCCTCATAGCCCCTTTGTTGGATCTGGGGGTTCTTAACTTCTGACTTATCAGACAAAGTCTCTGGAGAAAGATGCATCCGTTGGAATGTCCACTCTTATCACAAAATAATTACGTGACAAAGAGCAGATAATTGGTCTCTGGATCACTTTTTTTTACCAGGAAAGTGAGGATCATCAAATCACCTACCTCACGACACTAATAGTGAGTACTAAATCATAGGTAAAGTGCTTAACTTATTACCTGGCACTGGAAACATGTTAGGTATTATTATTATTAATTTATTACAATTAGTAATACTTTATAATATTTAATCAGATAGCCTCCACAAGACAACTGAGAAATTTAAATAGATTGCTTGAGGCTAATAAAGGTTTTGCATAACCTCAACATTAAAAAAAAAAAAACACGCTTTTAGACATAGGCTCCTCAAGCTTTTGAAATGCATTTCTGTCATTTTGTGTTTTGTTTCTGTCCTCTGCAACTGTGCCCTCCCCCACCCCCGACCCTGGGCTTTTATTTCAGTGTTAGAAGGCAGTGCCAGGTGCATTCGTTTATTTTCCTGTATTAAGTCCAAGCCCATTCTAATGGCTGTAATTTTATGTGTTACTGACTTCCACATTCAGCCCAGCCACTATATATCCCATATATCAATCAACCTGGTTTCTGAGAAAGATGACTCATTTTAATGGATGTCACAAGTTCTGAATCCCCAAAATTTAAAGGTAAAACTGATTGATAAATGACCACAATGTATGGGAGAACCCAAAATCAGTAGCTGTCCTAAGGAAGGCTTTATGTATTTTTATGTATAGGAGTGTTGGATTCACCTAAATAGTCATTGACAAATAATGAATTCTAGGTACTATGCCCGCCACTGAGGCCACAGGAATGAATCAGAAGGACGAGGCTTCTGCTCCTCGTCCATTTAATTCCACTCTCCCTGGCAATTACGGTCACAGAGGCTTGACATTTCAGGCTAACACTTCAAAGATGATCTCCTCCTCAACACCTGCAATGCAGGCTATGGTTTTGCAGCCCAAGTGGCAAAGCTCCTTATTCCTGGGAGCTAGGAAAGTCTCGGAAGGTATATCAAGTCCATTTGTCAAAAAAAAAAAAAAAAAAAGCAAAGCTCCTTATTCCTGGGAGCTAGGAAAGTCTCGGAAGGTATATCAAGTCCATTTGTCAAAAAAAAAAAAAAAAAAAGCATAACAAAGCATAACAAAAAAAAAAGCATAACACTTAACTAATAAACATGCTACATATGTGATACACAAAACACAGTTCATGGATTATATATCTCAAAACAAGATATGGCCTGTGCCCCCAAAAGGTGTATGAGTTGCACCCTAGAAAAGGGTATTTCTGGCTAATTATGGTAGTCATTAAGCTGCCAAGTCTCCTTCTCCAAGTGTATTTCTGAGTTGTACTTCCCCTCACCCTGGAAGTTAAGCAAGTCTATATACCTTCCTTTGAGCAAAGAATCAGAGCCAAGGTGACATAGTATTTAAGGAACACTGTGCTTCAGACCATGTGTCCTTTCCCTGACACAGTAACCAGCAATATTTTCAAGTGGTGGAAATCCACCAGCCTGAGACCTTAAATAAGGATGATGTACAGGAAAGCCCAACCCCTACAGACCAGACGCATCCACCCTCAGTGGACAGTGTTGGGTCATAAGCAAGATAAATGAGAGAGAAATAAAACTTGATGTTTTAAGCCCAGAGTTGTTAGCACAGCATAAGCCAGTTAATGCAGACTAATTAATTTAAGAAACAAACCTACATCTCTGACCCAATGAAACAGCTAGCTCAAAAAAGTAGGGCAAAGAGCCCCTTTTTAAAGTTATTGAGGAAAATGCTACCAGACTCATCTGGTTACAGACTGATCTTACTACACACACTGATTTCTCACTTTTAACTAAAAGGACAGAAACAAAGTACTATGAGAGAATGGAAGAAGACACCGTCATTTTTAAGCAGAAACCCAAAGACACATGATTCCATCCAGTGAATCCAAACAGACACTTGCATCAGAATCAAGAACATTTGATGAAATGCGGATTCCTGGTCCCAAACCAAAGCCGACCAAATTTCTGAGGACTGGTTAAATTTGTATTTAACAAATTCCCCAATTGAATCCTTCATAACCTTTTTTTTTTTTTTAAAGTCTTTATTTATTTATTTGACAGACAGAGATCACAAGTAGGCAGAGAGGCAGGCAGAGAGAGAAAGAGGAAGAGAAGCAGGCTTCCCGCTGAGCAGAGAGCCCAATACAGGGCTCCATCCCAGGACCCTGGGATCATGACATGAGCCAAAGTCAGAGGCTTTAACCCACTGAGCCACCCAGGCATCCTCCTTCATAACCTTTATAAAATATCTTGGTTTGGGACCCAAACCTGTAAACTAATAATACTCAGGTGTGTTTTGTTTAGGATACACAAGATTTGGTTTGTTTTTATTTGAATTAGAATTGGTTGGCCTTTAAAAATTAAGAAACTTCTCATAAGAATTGGTATTTCCACTTTTGAAAAATAATTGGAATATCAGGCAACTCTTATCTCAAACACTTATATGGCAGTAATCAGATAAAAACTCAACCGCCTTAGCACAAAGCATATCCATGCCTCAGGTCTTGTCTCCATAATGTCAACTCATTTTTTCATTTGACCTGCTCAAGGCAGTAATAGAATTTGGGTACCTTTATTCTGATTTCTGTTATACAGGCTGGAGACTGTGTTCTGGAAAGTGAGAAAAAGGAAAATCATTGAAGACTGTTGAGCAAAAGAATTGCATAATGAAATTTAACTAAAAAATAAAAATCTGGCAATATAGAAAATAGGATAGGGCTTTGCACATGCAAGTGGTTTGCTGGGGAGAAGGGGGTGGTGAGTGGGGGGCGGTGGTGGACAGCACTTTATTTACTGGCCGAGTAGGTAACCTGACCAAGCGATATGAACTAAATGAGATCTCTAGCTAAATGTGAAGGACATACCTCCTTTAGAAAACTCAGTTTTAATTGTTATCATCAATTCAATTTATATTTCAATTTCAGTCATCAGTTCCATCCTGGGTTCACCAGAGCAGCAATTTTTAAAGGAGAAGATGGAAATCCACATTTTTTATTGGAAATGTCCTGATTTCTAAATGCCTTAAGTTATTTTAACCAATCAACTGGTTGTTATCTATATATTAAAGGATGGCAGAATTAGAGTCAGGAGACTGGAAAAAAGGGAAGGGGAATTTGAAAAACTTTTTTCAATGAATTTTTAGCCCTTGTAGATTGACAAATATGGACTCCATTATGAACCACAAGATGAAAAGCAACTTTAGGTGATAAAATTATGAATTTAGTTTCTGGAAGTTTAAGAAATTCATATGTGAAAGGATACAGTTCATCATTAATTTATCATTTTTCAACAGGTATGACAATTAGTAACCTACATCCTACACGTGGTACTGGGGCTAGAACAAGAGACAAGAAGTCTCAGATCTCTGCCTGTAGAGATCTTAGATCCTTACAGATGGAACACAGAGTTACAAAACACTACACTCGTGTTATGCCAAATGTGTAATGGATGATGTGTTCCACAGAAATGTACGTGTGGGGACGCCTGGGTGGCTCAGTTGGTTAAGCAGCTGCCTTCGGCTCAGGTCATGATCCCAGCGTCCTGGGATAGAGTCCCACATAAGCCTCCTTGCTCGGCGGGGAGCCTGCTTCTCCCTCTGCTTGCCATTCTGTCTGCCTGTGCTCGCTCTCTCCCCCTCTCTCTCTCTGATAAATAAATAAAAATCTTTAAAAAAAAAAAAAAGAAGAAATATACGTGTGCGTGCACACACACTAAAAGGCACCTAGAAAGTAGCAACATCTGAGCTAGAAACTGAAGAAAGGATAACCTATGTCCTCAATAGAAGCAAAAGCCTCTGTAAAGGCTAAAGAAAGCCAAATGCACTATAAAAATAAAAACTGAGACAAGGAGAGTTGATCTAATCCACTCAGCGAAAGGTAATGATTTGTAGCAAGAAATGAGTAGAGAAAAGTGAGAAGAGGCCAGAGTCTGCAGAGACTACCTTAAGTGGCCTGGACTTGCTCCTGAAAGCTGTGGGTGGTCAGAGAAGGGAGTTCATGTGGACAAGGACAAGCAAATCCACGTCAGAGGACAGCTTCAGGACCAGAGATAATCTACATATGGGTCCATATTTGAGGATAAGGAACTGAATGAGATTGTTCTGAGAAAATCATTAAGGGATAAGCGGTAAGTCGTAATTGTTGAAAGTACAGGGGGCGCCTGGGTGGCTCAGTGGGTTAAGCCTCTGCCTTCAGCTCAGGTCATGGTCTCAGGGTCCTGGGATCGAGCCCCACATCGGGCTCTCTGCTCAGCGGGGAGCCTGCTTCCTCCTTTCTCTCTCTGCCTGCCTCTCTGTCTACTTGTGATCTCTCTCTCTCTGTCAAATAGATAAATAAAATCTTAAAAAAAAAAAAAAAAGAAAGAAAGAAAGCAAGTACAAAACCTGGGCGGGGGGGGGGGCACATGTAAGAAAAGAGAAGATGAAGAGAAACCAAAGAATGAGATAGATAAAGAAGCGGGGGAAAGACCAAGACCCGCGAACAGGAGTGTTTCAAGAGGGGGTAGATCTATAATATCAAGCAGGGCGGAGAAGTCACAGAGGGTAGGCTTTGAAGAGATGCTGCCGTTCATATCACCTATACAGAGAGTGGAGAGCAATGCTTAGGAACATAAACAGTGATATTGGTCCATACAGTTTTGTACATTTATCACCATCTCACTGTAACAATCACTTCCTAATCAAAGCTGACGCAGCTTTAAGAGAAGCTTTAAATTGAAATTTTCATGCAATGGAACTACCCAGTTTTGTACAAACTCCTAATTGCTGGTAGTTGGAAGACCAAACAGCCTTTGTACGTTCCTTGGCAGGCCAGACTTCAGAGGGTTAGTCGCCTTATTCTGCTTGCTCGTATTCAGACCCACGCTCTGCCTATTTCTCCACAATGAAGAAAAAATTGGTTTTAGATTTCTGTTCCAAGAACCTTATTTTCTACTCTATTTGCTTTGAAACATACCACAAAAGATGAGAGAAATTTTAGATGGAAGGGACATCGCGGGTCTTAGCTACAGTCTCCTCCTCTTCGTGTTTTAGAAACTGAGGCACAGAGATGTTAACTGGCTTGCTCAAGGTCATAGAGTTTTTATAAAAATAAAGGGGTTTTTCATATATAAATGGTGGTTTTCATGCTTTTATACACTGCCTTACCATCACAGCCTCCCTGATCATAGAAAAAGCCTTTTCCCTCTTAGTGCCTTTTAAAATTAAAATAGAATCAGTTATTTAAGAATTTAGGTTCCTCCAGGATTATAATCTGGTCTCTGGCAGGCACTCAAATACAAACTATGTATAATACATTTTAAAGAAAATCACATTTTTCATCTGTCCAAAAAGAAAATTTTGAAGCATCTTAAATAGAAAATCTGACAAGAAGAGAGCTCTATTATTTTTCTCTCCTGAAGATTACACACATGACAAAATTTTATTTATCACAATACTATATTTAAGGATTAAATTTGTTGTTGTTGTTTTTTTAAAGATTTTATTTATTTATTTATTTATTTATTTGACAGGCAGAGATCACAAATAGGCAGAGAGGCAGGCAGAGAGAGAGAGAAAGGGAAGCAGGCTCCCTGCTGAGCAGAGAGCCCAGTGCGGGGCTCCATCCCAGGACCCTGAGATCATGACCTGAGCCGAAGACGGAGGCTTTAACTCACTGAGCCACCCAGGCGCCCCTAAATTTGTTTTTTTATAATCAATTATTTATACTACCTTAGTTTACAACCTTCACGTCAATATTATTTTTGCTACAACTAGTGGCAGAGTACTAGTAAGTACTAGTAAGTAAGTACTAGTAAGTACTAGTAAGTGCTAGTAAGAATGTTGTAATACCCAACACATTTTAATCAAGCCGAGTTCAAATACCAACATAGAATAGTCAGAGATCAGTTGCTCTCAATTAAACAGGAATATGTTCTTATTTACAGAATATGGCAGAATTATAGTGTACTGATAACTAAAGAAATTATACTTAATAATATGCAGCATAGTCACAGGAATTAATGGTCAAACTAATATTTACTAGCAATGTTGTAAAAGCATATCATAAAGAATAAATTTGTCTATGATTATGTTCTGATAAAATGAGGTTTATTACCACAACCTTTAGAAAGAGAAATTATGGGGGTCCCTAGGTGGTTCAGTCCTTAAGCATCTGCTTCCAGCTCAGGTCATGATCCCAGGGTCCTGGGATCCATTGATGGACCTGGCTCCCTGCTCAGTGGGAAGCCTGCTTGTCCCTCTCCAACTCCCCCTCCTTGGGTTCCCTCTCTTGCTGTCTCTCTCTCTGCCAAATAAATAAATAAAATCTTAAAAAAAAAAATAGAAATTATGAATTCCTAATTGACATCTGCTTTCCACCCCACTAACTTTGACTGTCAGAGTAAACCATGACTAATAGTGATAGTGATAGTAGTAGTAGTAGTAGTAGCAGTAATAATAATAATAACAACAACAGCAGCAGCATTTACTGAGCAAAGAACCTCTCCATTGCATTATATATTTTACAGAGGCCCCTAAAGCTTGTATAGTATGGTAGCCTTAGCTAAGTTTACCTCTCGGCTATTCAAAAGTGTAGTCCAAGGACCAGCAACATTGATATCACCTGGGGGCTTATTACAAAGGCAGCAACTGGAGCTCCAGACTCTCAGACTGCATCAAAATCTACATTTTTTTTTAAGATTTTATTTATTTATTTGACAGATAGATCACACATAGGCAGAGAGGCAGGCAGAGAGAGGAAGGGAAGCAGGCTCCCCACTGAGCAGAGAGCCCGAGCCCGATGCGGGGCTTGATCCCAGGACCCTGGGACCATGACCTGAGCTGAAAGCAGAGGTTTTAACCCACTGAGCCACCCAGGTGCCCCCAAAATCTACATTTTGACACTCATCACTAACCAGGCTATTCATATGCAAATTAAAGTTGTAAGTACTTCAGATAAATCAACTAACCATTGGAACTAATGTTTTCCATTTTACAGAGCAGGAAATTGAGGCACAAAGAGATTAAGTAATTTTTCTATTAGCATCAGTAGATGTGACTGGCATTGCTAGAAGCCTACAGAATATCAAAGGCATCTTCCTTCTAATAGATCTCCAATTTTCCCAGATGTTCTCCTAGTTTGAAATTGCTACAGAGATAAACGTGGAAATCAGCTGCAAGAGCTGGGAAGGTTTATTTTTCTAATAAAAGGAACTAACAGAGCTAGTGCCATCCCTTCCTTTTATTCCAGGCTTTACCGTGGACAGGATAGCTGGAGCTGCAGCAGCCATGTTGGGATTGTGAGGTGACAGCAGGACAGAAGCTAATGCTAAGTAAGAGGAAGTGGAAAAACAAAAAGTCTGGGTTCCTTAAGTTTTTGATGCCATCACTTAAAAGCTTAGTCTTCATGTGAAGCCACCTACCTACAGACCTTTTTTTCCCTTTTTATTTATTTATTTTTTTTGCAAGAAAAACTGACCCCCAGTGAAGTCACTGTCAATGGGTTTTTCTGTTAGTTTCTGACAAACACACCCCTAACAGACATAGGCTATGATAAATATTATTTTGCCTGTGTTTTATTGTTTTATTCCAATGCTTGCTCCCTCCTGTATTTCTAAATGGCACCAAAATTGCACTATAAAAAGCCATTTGGCATTACTGTATCTTCTTCTAATGTCTTCAAACAGAAGTGGGTAAAGTGTGAGACCACCCTCTCAGACCAAGTGGATAAAATTATAGAAATGACAGATGACAACACAGTTCCCTAAAAGGAAAGGATCTGAAGAGACATCTGCTTTCCACCCCACTAACTTTCATATCCACTCACTTAAACATGCACCTGCCCACTTTCCTTATCTGCTGATAGGTTTGGCTTAACCTCCCAGCTGTTCCAAGCAGGAACTGCAGCTGCTCTCTGCATCTGGTGGCAATCAGATGTCTGAGAGTAAGATGCCTATATTAGAAGCTGCCACCAAAAATGACAAAGTCTAGATCGGGCGTGGCAGCAAAGGAGAGTGACAAAGACAGCAGCAGTGTAACAAGCAGAACTCCATCTAAATGTATGTATCTCTGGGGCGCGCCTGGGTGGCTCAGTGGGTTAAAGCCTCTGCCTTCGGCTCAGGTCATGATCCCAGGACCCTGGGATCGAGCCCCGAATCAGGCTCTCTGCTCAGCAGGGAGCCTGCTTCCTCCTCTCTCTCTCTCTCTCTCTCTGCCTGCCTCTCTGCCTACTTGTGATCTCTGTCTGTCAAATAAATAAATAAAAATCTTGAAAAAAAAATGTATGTATCTCTAAGTCAGCAGCTGGGTCCCATGGGACTTTCATCAGCCCTCTATTTCACAGATAATAATGTAAATCCTAAACGACCCACCCTGCCCACTGACGTTATGAGTCATACTATCAGTTTGGTGGTAGCCAAAAACACCTTCAAGAGCACTTCAGATTATCTAGGAACCTTGAAAGAAGGGAAGTCAAAAAGAATTCTGCTACAGAAATACTCTCACTACTTTATCTTCCTGGTCCTTTAAGAATTCAGACACTATGACTCGATTTTGTATGTTTTAAGAATAATGAGTCATTTTTTTTTACATTTAATCTATTTTAAATGCCGACACGCTTTAATATAAGCACTACTAATCATGTGGTTCTATATATAGTTTCTTGTTAGTTATCTTTGATCCTGCAATTCTGTTATCATTATTAAGGCAGAAGCTACTCAAGGCGATGAAAGGATACTTAGCTTTAATTTTTAGTTATCAAGGGACTTACTGTTCTCCCAGGAATGCTCCAATGATGACTTCCTTTAAAATGTCTCTACATTCACTCCCGTTCCTTTATGACATTTTCATCACCTCAAGCCACCTCACTTCCTTTCTTAAGGGTCTATAGTTTCTCTTCCTCCTGGATCTGTTGGATGATTCTTATGCCATTCTACAAAGCACAGTCATCAGCCTCACATCTTTTTTTTTTTTTTTTGCTTCAGTGATTATCCTCTTACATGCCCTAGATAACTAATTAAATCTACCCTACCATATTCCCCTCTACCCGACCTGAACACCAGCCTTGCGATTCCATTTTCTTTTAATTAAGCCTTCCTCTCTCTCTTGGTATCCAAACTTTAATCTTCCATGTAAACCAGGCTGGCATTTTAGTCCACTGTTTTCTTTCTTGAGAAACTGGAGTGTTTATGTAATCGTGGTAACAAAAATGAATTTGTTCCATTTACCCCAATTTTCTGACTATAGCTGATTTGCTTAATTTTTATTGTAAAGGCTTCTGAAGAGTTCATATAATTGAATACATTTGGACTCTCCAACCCAAATATCTAAATAGTAGCTCAGCATCTTCTGCTTCTAAAGCTAAAATCTTCCTATGAGTAATTAGAGGTAAAGTGGACCTCTCCCTTTTTTATTTTTTATTTCTAAATCCTTTTCTAAAAGCTCCCCATGGCATTCCTTTTTCTCTCCAAATTACTCCTCCATCTCAGGTCCGGAGATCTTTTCTGTCCTGGAAAGCTTGTAACACATACCATTCTAAAAGCACCCAATCCTTTTACCTTTTTAATAAAAGCCAAATGTCTCCGTAACACTTATTGAAATACTCTAGGTATCCCCATGAAACATAGTCTAAATACAGGTTTGGGAATGCTATGAAAAAACATTTATAATTCTTATCCTCTCTTCAACTTTCTTTAATCCTGTGACATAACTCTACTCTTCTATTCAGACACAAAATCCAATTGTACTCCTCATTATATCATATCCTGAAATATCCCTGAAATCTGTTACAATTTACTAACCATCTCCAGAAAATAGCTGAAATAGCAGTATCTTCTTTTTGACATACATTTTTCCTGTGGGTACTATATCAGAAGAAGAGCCATACGTTTTCTTTTATTGTGTTTTAAATCAAATTAACAATCCCCTAACTAAACACATCCTCCAAGAATATTGAGATACGTTTAAGGAGAAAGAATGTCACCATACATGCTTCTGGAACAATCTTTGTGCTACATTTGGCATTCATTCCCAGGAAAAAAACAAACAAACAGGGAAAACAAACAAACAAGCAAACAAAAAAAACCTAGCATCCCAAATGGCTAATAAAGACACTTTCTAAAATGATGCTTTTATGACAGTATACTTTTTTAAAAAATTTTATGTAAATCCTTTCATTTTAACATGTTTTAAGCATTGAAATAATAATATTGAAACAAATAAGAAGACACCTAAGAAACATAAAATAAAAATTGACATCATAGCTTATGTCAAACTAAGACGGAGATGGACTCATATTTCTATAAACAGCTTTTGAATCTTTTGAAAAAGTATAATAAAAACATACAAAGATATCAAAACTACTATTTAATCAAAGTTTCTTAAAATGCAAAAAACTATGGAGAATTTGAGGTATTTACATCTCATCATAAGTGATATCCCTAATATAATGAACTTCTATATAAAGTATGTTTAGATTTAAACATTAATTTAATTCTTATACATTACTTTTAAATGATAAGATCTGTACCCCAAGGGATGAGGTATTTCAAGTTACAAACAAGTTTTCAGTGTTCTGTATGGTGCTAAGACTATTAAAAATTCAAAATAAATAAATTTAATACTCATTACATTACCTATCATGTAATTTATTTATTTTATTTCACAAGGAATGTCTTATTATTATTTAACTCATCTCCAGCTCAAAAGAAATTAAAATAAGGAAAAAATAATTTTCTTTAAAAAGAGAACTGAGAAATGTCTAGAAATTTCAACTGGAATTAACACTTACCTTCCTACCTCTGAGAATGCTACTCTTAACATAAATACCTTTAACACAACAACCTTCTGCTATGCACCCAAAAAGACATGCTCTCTGGATGTTATATTCCTCTACAGATAAAATTCTCAGCCTGACAGTAAATATATCCAAAATCACTCTTCCCACTATGAGAAAAAACAATCAATAATGTTCAATAAAGAAAACACAGGGTGGTTATACAGTATTTTTAATTAAGGAGGGGGGAAAAAAACAAACAATGTCTAGGACACTTGAAAGCCAGAAAGAACTAAAGTATGGTGTGATATGAATTTCTGCAAAATCCCGGTCTTAGTCATCAAAATATTTTCAGAATTTAAAATAAGACTCAGCAAATAGTTGGCCCTTAATAAGAAATAGTTGAATACATGAACCATGATTATAGATACAGAACTTGGCCAACTCCAGTTATGTGGTACAAGGAAAATGAATTCTTACTTCTCTAAACTTCAAGAGCATGTTCTTATAATGGAACACATGTTGCATTATTTCAAGTTATTTTGAGAATTATAGTGTATCTATCTTATCTGTCCTCCAAGGGACTTCAACCATCAGAGACCAATATCGCATCCTGTATATCTTTATATCCTGCAGAATGTCTGGCACATCATAAGCCTTCAATAGACATGAGTTAAGAAACAGAATACGAGAATAATTTAATTTGACTCTTTCCCTGTTAACACATTGAAAAGTAATGAATTGCTGCCTGGCCAAGCTGTTCACTTGGCCATCTCCACTACTAATATAGATTTCTACAATATGATTGAGCTGTAGCAATCAAAAAATAACACTGAAACAAATGGATCTGTCATGCCTATGGTCCAATTTATCCACTGTGTTAAGGAGGTAAAAAGAGAAACGCCGATTGCACCTGAGCTTAAATGCTAGTGAGAAAACACAGTGAGTGAGGCATGCTTGTGCCTGAAAAAGCAAAAATAATAATCCCGCAGAATATGACTGAGGGCAATGCTCTTCTAGAAGCAATGATTGAGAAAGAAAAAAATAAAAAGCTAACCAAGTATATTTTAAGGTGAAAGCAAAGCATTAGCATTGGTTTATGAAAACATGAGTAGTAGTCTCTTGGTCATTCCTTTCAGGGATGTCATCTCGAATTCTGCTGGAGAGATGCTGTTTGGGAAGAAAGTGTCACCATCTACTCTAATGTATACCCTTGCTGCCATGTATCCAGTCTGTCTTTCCCATAAAATAAATCACAAGCTATGTACCTAGTTCCAATAGCAAACCGAGAAAGAATTCTGCAAAACTACCTCAAGCTAAAGAGCCTGTCTTAATGCCGTTCTCTGATGGGCAGTGAACAAGCAACACAGCATTAGAGAGGATGTGCAGAAATGCTAGGGCATTCTTTAGTCTTGCCTCAAAATATTAAAAAGAATCCAGAAAACTGTACCTAACATTACCACTTCTAGCTTAAGCTAGCACGCACTGGGATGAAGTCCATATTATTTCAATGGAAGAGAGAGAGTAATACAACAAGTCCCAGACAAAACTAAAGGAACTGATTTTTGGAGGTCAGACCCAGAGACTCCAGCCTCCCCTTTCTGCCTTTTACCTTTTGTGCCTCCCACAAAGTAATTTTAAATAGACAGGAAGTGACAAATGATAATGAACCTTGACACTTTTATCAAAAGCACTTTTGCGCACCTGTGTGAAATCTCCCCAACTTACTTGATTTTCTCAGTCGTGAAATAATCAGATGCAGCTTTCCCTGTGATCTTTAGGCAAACTCAAATGGGTGGAGAACATGGTGGCCGAGAGCAGAAAAAGGCTCTGAAATCTTCGTTTGCCAACTACAGCTTATTCTAAAGGTTATCCTACATCAGACACTGTAGGGAACCCCAGAAGGCTGAGTCAGGAAGGAACAGGGGATATTCTCAGCTGCCTCAGGCTTCTCTGGGAACATCAGCCCAAACCACAGCAGAAGAGAAGAGAAAGAGAAGCAGAATGCCAGACCTCACAGCTTTCCAGAGAAGGGGAGGCCATAGACCTGGAGTTGACTCTGCCTCTATCTGAGACCAGAACTTCTTAATATTCAATCTCTCTTTTCCTGCTCATCTTGCCACACACTTTTTCCATGCCCCCCGTCAATTCTATGTACAGATTTCACACTATTCTTCCTGTTTTCTTTCAGTCCCAATGCCTCCCTCACCTGTCACCTCCAAAGACACTCTATCAAGCATTGGACCCATACCCCGCGGCTGCAAGACGCAATTTTTGCCCTTCCCGTACCTAGCCCAATCCCAGGGAAGGTTGATGGACACACTTTCGGTTTTCTGTCGCTAAAATCACTATTAATGTCACATAGTAAGGTTTAATTCTGTAACTATATCTTTTCTCCTACAGGCAAATGTACTCCCACGAACTGACGATGCCACATTATTACATGTCATGGTAATAATTACAAAGAGCGACACATAGGTCATACTTCTTTTGTGACCGGCTTTGTTTCCAGAGATTCTATACATATAAAAAGGGGTGTCCACAAAATGATACTGACTGCCCAAGGAATATACAACCTCTCCTTTCTTTGAAACGGGGTATGCGGGGGCCCCTGGGTGGTACTGTCAGTGAAGCATCCTCTTGGTCTCAGCTCAGGCCATAATCTCAAGGGTCCTGAGATGGAGCCCCGAGTCAGGCTCCCCACTCAGCATGGACTCTACTTAAATTTCTTTCTCTCCCTCTGCCCCTCCTCCATGCTCCTTCTTTCTCTTTCCCTCTATTTCAAATAAATAGGTAAATTAAAAAAATAATAAAATAAAACTGCGTTATGTGTACTACAAATTTATCATTGTTTAAGAAGTCAAAGCTTTTCTACATGAAGTGAAATACTGGGTGGTACTTTCTACTGCATTTTATGGCTACTGCTTTTAATAGCTATAGCATTGACACTTACATGTATGGAGTCCTTAATCTGCTTGCCATACACTCTCCAAAGGATTTAGATGTCCCCAAAAAATTAAATCCCCAGCAAACCAATAATAATATTTTTACTCCCATTTTACAAATAAAGAAACCAGAGCAAGGAGAGATTGAGTAGCATGATGGACGTTTTGTAGTTATCATATGGTGGCAGCAGCGTTCAAACCCAGAGGGGACGGTATCTAAAGGCCCTGATCTCAAGCATTACTTTATAAAGTAATATGATGTTATTTTGAGGTCAGAATTCCCCTTAGGTTGTGGAAGAGATCAGATTTTTCTATATTAATTTATCCCACTGAATAGCCTATGTTTTATTTTTATGAATTTGAGAGTCGTACAATTCATAGAAACGTGTTGTCATCCATCTCTCTGCAGACTGAAGGGAAACATCGAGGAGCGAAGTTGGAAACTGACCCTCAGACTTTATAAGCCTATGATCTGACATCGTATTTTCCATGGTTTTAAGCATAACGTTTCTTCAAGGTTTCAGAGTATAAAACAAGAGCACGGAAGGAAAAAAAAAATCTATCTGGACAATCTCCTCAAAACAGCTTTTCCAAATGTAGTTAAGCATGGTACTCAATCTAGATTTTCCAGATTGAATCTATAATTTAGATACCAAGCCTTGTCATTTCTAATAGTTGTCACTGTTGAGCATTGTGGATGTTAGCTGTCATAAATGTACGAGGCCTGTCTACACATTCATTTTTCCAATGACCCCATAAAATTGGTCCAAACAACAAATGCTGCTCTCTTTATTCAGTTAATAATTTGAAAGCCTCCTAAGGAATATAAAAGCCCATGTGTGGTCTCTAAGTTGTTAGCTCTAATGACTAAAATGAAGACAAGAGGAAAAATTAATTCAGTTATTAGTTCTAGCTAATCTAAATGCATGGTCTTGGTAGTTAACATATCAGGACAAGCCCATCTCAGGTTTCCAGGCTCACAAAGAAGGAAGCCTACCAAATGCACAAGACCTACCAGTATTTTCCTGGCATGTTTTCAGAGGGCAGTACCTCCTAAGATGTTCTTCTAGAAGAATTTTCTGCATATTTCTGACAACACTAACACTTATCAATTGCATGTCCCATTATGCTTTCTCAAGAATTTTGATTTACTTCAACCTCATCATATCCTTGTGAAATATAGAGTAAGTAGATCCTCTCCTGCCACTTCACAGATGAGTAAATTAAGTCACAGATAGGATCAATGAATCACCCCAAATCACACAGTTCAAGGCAGAATCACAGCTGACATTAAGTCAGGATTTGAGTAACTGGTGTAATAATAGCTCTAATTCACCAAGATGTCAGCCTAAAATACGCTGATGCTAACAGTGGAAGGCCGGTGTTTTAATTAAATGATAACTGCTCCACTGATCAAAGGATCGGGTTAAGTTCTATAGTCAACTCTTTTCATGATAGTACAGTAAAAATAAATAAAATAAAATGAAATGAAATAAAATAAAATAAAGGAATAAAATTATAATTCAATCCAGAAAGATCTGGGAGCCTACTATTGCAAGGTACTGTTCTAGATGCTTGGGATAAACGATGCATCGATCAATCAAGCAACAAAATAGACACCAATCCCTGACTTCAATGAGCCTACTTTCTAGCAAAAAAGAGACACAAGTAAGCATTCGACATAATAGTGATAAAGAAATAAATTATCTTAGATAATAAAGGATACTAAGTACTAAGAAGAAAAAGAAAATAAATGAAGCTGTATAAGTGGGATCAGAATTATTAAGAGGCAGATAGATTACAGTATTTACCTGGTTGGTCAAGGTAGGCCTCACTGAGAGTGTGAGGTCAAATGACACCCAGGGAAGAGGGAACAGCCCGGGAGAAAGCCCTAAGGAGTATCCTTGTGCGTTCAAAGAAAAGAAAGGAAGCCAATGTGACTGCAGCAGTGTTAGCAAGAAGGTGGGTTATGTGAGGTGAGGTCAAAGAATAAGGAGACAGACCGTGCAGGGCCTTGGAGACCACCACGAGGAGCATGATTTTTATTCTGAACGAAGCAGGAATGACTGCAGAATTTTGAGCAGTTGAGTGGCATGATGTTAACTTAAATTTTAAAGAGACACTATTATTAATCATAAAATATCTTAAAATTTTATCACTCGGTGTATTGTATAATCCTTCTCATATATATGAATCTCAATTTGCCATCCTCTTTTCAAGATAAAATATGATTATTGCCATTTTCCCAAAGAAAATACCAAGGGTCAGAATGCCTAAGTAACTTGGCTACGGATAAAATCTAGTAGTGGTAGAGCCAGGTGAAAAGAACGATTTTTCTAACTCGGAGTCCAAAACTGATTGCTCTTTCCTACATACTCATTTACATTAAAGTTATAAAGGAAAGAAAATAATAATTGAGATTAATTATCCAGATTTTTCATCAACAGAGATGTTCAGCTTGATATATTAAAATGGAATCAAATGCATTTTTTCCTTCTTTTTAATTTCTGGGACATAATGAGGCAAGTAATTTCCTTGGGCTATTTGAAATGACATATGAACACGTAGGCTAAGATTTGGGGATGCAGAAGTAATCATAATTATTTAAATTTACAACAGTACATTTAGAAAGTTTTTGAAAGTCTTCTAGGTACTGTTATTTATTAGCTCGCTAGTATATGCCAGTCGCTGTTCTAAATTCTTTGTATTTACTATAGTATTTCATATTCATCGAATATTTTAAGAATGATATGAGTCATCACACTTTATAGGTGACAGCTGTGGACGCAGAGAGGCTGAGTATTTAAAGGTCCTATGACTGCTCAGTACCAGAACTGGGATTTTACCTCAATCTCCGCAATCTAAAGTTAGGTAGGTCTTCACTAAGACACGCTACGCATGATGCCTGACACATCACCTAACAATTCTAACTAAAAGGTCAGCTAAATATGAATAGCACCATTTTTCAGATGATTAACTGGTCCTAGAAAAGTTAAGCAACCAATCAACATTTATTTGATAGCCCCAATATGCAAATCAATACATAGCTGCTGAGAGCACAGAAGATTTATGATACAATATCTTGCCTCAACGAGCTTACAATCTTGTTAAGGTAACAAGAGACACACAAAAAGATAATAAATATTCCAAGCTAGCACATAACAAGTTCCAAATGAGATACAGAGCCAACAACCGCTAGAGAAATTCAACAGAGAGAAAATTGAATCTGGGTGCTTCAATTCAGTTAAGAAAGATCTTTACTAGAGGACCAGGGTTGAGGTGGTCTTTATAGAAAAAGAAAGGTTTCTATCATCAGAGAGGATGAGAAAAATACTTCCAATGAGAGGAAATAATTGGATCCAAGGCCGAGGGAGCAGATAGGAATAGATTATCAAGAGAAAGTGAACAAATGCGATTGAAGTGCAGGATGAATGAGAGACAAAATAGAAACGGAGAAAACCTCGACTGGCAAATTAGGACTCTAAGGGAAGAGGGAGGAACTCGATTTTTGCTGGATCGCTACTACGTGGCACCAGTTTCATACACACTTTTTGTTTCTATAATCCTCTCAACAACCCTATAACGCAGAAAGGTAGATATATGATGACCGCTTTATATGAAAGGAAACAGAAATTATGTGGCCAAGACACAGCTTTGTGTGTGGATGGAAGTGAAATTCCACCTAGATTTCTCTGCCTCCAGATAGATTTATTCCTGCCACCTACCGAAGGCAAAGAGCCATGGAAGGTACATGATCAAGAAGAGAGAGCAGTATGTGGAAAGCATTGTAAGAATAAAAGAAAACAAGGTCGTCTGGGTGGCTCAGTGGGTTAAAGCCTCTGCCTTATTAGGCTCAGGTCATGATCCCAGGGTCCCGGGATCGAGCCCTGCATCGGGCTCTCTGCTCTGCGGGGAGCCTGCTTTCTCCTCTTTTCTCTGCCTGTCTCTTTGCCTACTTGTGATCTCTGTCTGTCAAATAAATAAATAAAATCTTTTTAAAAAAAATAATAAAAGAAAACCAATCTGATTGGGAAATATTAACACGTGTACAATATCAGAAAAGGAATAGGGAAGGAAGACACGAAACAAAAAGAGCCATTTAACCCAAATAATAGAGTGACAGGGTCCATATTTGAGTAGTGACAATGGAAGTAAAAAGGAATGTAGGAGATACCACAAAAGAAATATGAGCGCTAACTAGCAAGACCCACGTCCTGAAACAGGCAGATTCTACCCATCCCGGCTTCACACCCACAGTGTAGATATTTCCTCTAAAAATTCACAGATACAGAACCCAAGGTCTACCTCAAATATTAAGATTTTTGACAGTGTATTATTTATTTTAAGAAATAAAATCTATGATTTAGGAAAAATATCTGCCTTATGGCAATCTACCTCTTAAACCACCATCATGAATTATGACAGCTTTAAATGAAAGGAAACAAATTATCTGGCCAAGACACAGCTTTGTGTGTGGACATATGCTGGACATACGCTGGACATACTTCTACCATGTAAGTGTGGCAATAGCTCATTGTCATACGCTAACATTGAGAGTGATTCCTTCTATTCATGCTCTTTAGAAATATTAACTACTAAAGAAATATTATTTTTCTTTTAGTTTTTCTTTTCAGAAAATTAAGTGTGTGTTAAACAATTGACTTTGCTCTGAATGATACAATGGGCCATATTTCTGAGTATTACTGCTCCCTGTACTTCTTTTAAAGTGAGAGAGAACTCTCAGGGACTCTAGTAAAAACTAACAGCATTAAACGGCATATTATTTAGCAAGATGGGTCTTTTCTGACTTTTTCTGACTCCTGGACTCTCCAAACCATACAATGGCAAATATACATAGCATTAACCACCACCTACATTTTTCAAAGAAAGTATTTACATAAACATCTAGGCATTTAGTCAATGCACATCTTTATCAGCAATTTCATAATACAAAGTTGCCAGTAATAACTTAACTATATAAATCTTTGATTAGTATCAATTGTTCGACTATTTTTTCTTAATTTTTAATAAATGGTTAAACTAAACATCCAAATAAGTATAACATACATGTGATAAATGTGTGTATGGAGATATATAGCTCCTGTTATAATTGATGAGTAATAATATTTTGATTCAGAATCCTTTAGGAATTATACATCTACTTTGCCTTCACCTAATCTCCTTACCTAGCTAAGGATAATTAGAGGATAATTAAAATTTAACACATTAAAAAAATTAACATTTTAGCCAAGGCTAATTCTTCATAGATAAAGAAAGATTTTCTTTTCTGAGTTGAAAATCAGTATTTAAATTTGAAATCAAATTATGTCACAGTTCAATAAATATAGGCGTACAGCTAATATATAGCTAAAATGTCTTTGAAATTTTCAGGAATGCCAAACCAGTGCTACATTTTAGAAATATCATATGTATGGGTGCCTGGGTGGCTCAGTGGTTAAGCCGCTGCCTTCGGCTCAGGTCATGATCTCAGGGTCCTGGGATCGAGTCCCGCATCGGGCTCTCTGCTCAGCAGGGAGCCTGCTTCCTCCTCTCTCTCTGCCTGCCTCTCTGCCTACTTGTGATTTCTCTCTGTCAAATAAATAAATAAAATCTTTAAAAAAAAAAAAAAAAAAAAGAAATATCATATGTATGTGTAAAGAAATATCATCATAAAATCCTAAACTGTGTATTTGCTGAAATACAAGCCAGATGTGTTTTTAATGTGCCTTAATTCTTCCTACGTATACTGCTGTGAAAATAGGCATCTGTAAAATATGAAGATACTATACAAGCACAGCTTCCCAGTAATGTTTCATTTTAATGTACTTTAACTTTGAAACACTTAGTTATTAGAAATAAACTAATTTAAGAACTTTTCATGCAGGAAGTCTGGACTCTATATGACTTTAGGCTTTCTTAAAAAATATGTTAAATACCTTGTATGTGCGTAAAAGGATTCCCAGATAATATTTACTTCATATAACTTACTACTATTTATGATTTTTAATACATGCATTCATATATAAAATGTATTAGAAATTGAACTTCACCCCTGACATTTAAAAGCATTATTTTGTGAGAGTTTAAAAAAAGTAAAACTACTTTTACCTCCCAGTCCTGGTCTAAGCCGATTATCGTAACCATCCAGAAGTCTGTCTAGAATTCTTGTAAAGATGGTAATGTTATTTTTAGCCTCATCTTCTTGGATGTTAGCCAGCACCAACCTAAACAGATAATTTTACAAACTGATATATATATACATACACACACACATTCACATATACATATGTGTGTTGTACAAGTGTCAACATGCTTTTCTTGCTTGGTTTGAATTTTAAGTCTCTCTAAGTTATTAGGGCGATCCCTTTTCTCCTTTTATCACTTCTATAAATACCAGCGTATCTGTGGAGGAGATAAACATGCTGTTGAAAATGGACATCAAACTTTCTGATGTGAAAATTATTTCAGGTTTCTATCACTTAGCATTCAGTATAGAATACAACTGTAGATGACTACATGCAGACACTATTAGTACTATTATTCTGCATTAAGAAAGGTACAATAACCAAAATGACTCCTAAAATAATACTTCAGTGATCTGAATAATAATTAGAAAATAAATCGCCTCCTTAGGGGCAGAAAATTTCTCTATCTTCCTCATAAATGCTTTTTTTTTTCTTTATGTCATTTTTCTCTTTTAAACCAAGATTATTTTCTTACTTTGGGTATACCTCCACCCAATGGCCAAGTGCAATATAGACATCAGGGAAACTCCACTGGCTGTATTCCAGGCTCCGCTGTAGCCAGGCGGAGGAGGTGGGCTCTGAAAGGAACAGGAACACACACACGGGGCTGCAGAGAGCCTTGGAGGAGTACCCCTCCTGACTGGTCTCTGAGGAGAGCGACAGGGATTGCCTAAAAATTAAAGTGCCTCGCTACTTTTGTGTGTGTGTGTGACAAATTTGCGGAAAGAACAAATGGTCTTAAAATATCGCCAGAAAAGGGTTAGAAACAGTGATTTTCTCCATTATTTCTCCATCAGAAAGCCAGAGACCTGATTTTGTGACATCCAGCAATTTGGTGCAGAAGCAACTGGATGCATAAAACAGAATGTCCCTTTTCACTGCCATTTTTTTTCCCCCCAGAATGATTCAGAGATTTAAATTACTGGCCCCAAAAAAGAATCATTTATATAATAGAATAAAATACTGGCATGAGCATTACTGGTCAAATATAGAACAGAAAACTAGTAAAGGGAAACATGGTTAAGCACTGAGGATCTTCAATGATTATTAACTGGCCATGGTGTGTTCACTCCTTTCAAATCAAAGATTATACGTAATTGCATTCAAGGTGTAGTGTATAAAATATCACTGACAGAGTCCATTTGCATTTAACCACTACACAGCTAGTAAATAAAAATAGTCATGATACATTAAAAAAATTGGTAACCAACTTCAAACAAATATTGTCTTGAGGGCTGAGAAAACATTGGAACACTGGTATAAAGGTAAACATTTAAAAATTATGTAAGCAAATTAGTTCACCAAAACTCCAGCATCAAAAGTTTCTATATTACCTTAAGCTAATTTTAAAACCAATAATTACGTTAATCATAAAGTTCCACATAGAGATTTTCACTGAAAAGTGTTATTTGATCACATGTCATATTCTTTTTCTAAATTCAATATTAAGATGTTAAATGAGGGGCTATTTTCCAATTAAAAACAAGACTTATGAAGAGATTTCTTCTTAATTCTAGAAAGTATTTTCATACTTTGACAATTACTTGGACAGGAAATTGAAAAATTAAAAAGGAAATAAAGATATAAAAAAGACATTATTTTTTAAAGGAATGGTTACATGAACATTCTTATAACTTTTACATTTCAAGTCCTCTAATATTTTGAAAATCATAACCTAAATTTAGACAGTAAATAAAAAATACCCAGTGATGATAAAAATCAGAAAAGAATATAATTAAGATGATGTTATTGAAAGCAATAAAAATTAATTTCATGTTTGTAGAACATAGGCAAAACAAAATTAGTTACATGTTTAAAATAAGTGCTGTTTATGGCAGTAACCATTTTAGAAATAAAAGATCTCTAAATCAATAATATGAAAAGTTGATTAATAAATCAAGCTTTTGTTTTATTGTGATTGTGAAGTTGTATACTACCTCCACCTAGAGGTTAAAAACTCACACATCCTTTGGGTTTTCTATGTTGACCAAAAGAGTCAAGACCATTAAAAAAAAAAAGGTGAAAGAAAGAAAGAAGAAAAGAAAAAAGGAAGAAAAAATAAATCAAATCATTTTAGCATGTGCTTTTCTGTTTGGCTTAAAGAAAAACTGTTGGCTATTTTACTGAATCTTGGTGTTATTATAAATAACTTAACCACTTCAATTCCTTGCAAGAATATGCCATTCAAAAGATCTTTTCTTTTTTTTTTTTTGCAGATTTTCTTTTCTTTTTAAGAAAATGTTTCTGATCACTTTCATATTGTATCACTAAAAACAAGAAGCAGTGAACTTTTTACAGCCTCTTCCACTCCATAGTTCAATTTCCTGATACAACCTTTTTTCATTGGAATTGACTCTTCAAAATACTTCAGCTTCTCAAAGGCAACCCCAACACTGATAGCATTCAAGAAACACACCGGTTACCCTGAATTCAAGAAGTCGAATACAATAAATAAATGTCTCACCTGGCTGGGTCCCACACCAAGAAAACAAGAAGGAGCAACTGCACGTTGTAGGTATTTAATTTCGTCTTCATTGCCGCTCTTTGTAAAGCCATGCAAGAAAAATAAAATACACTTAAAATGACATTCAGTTGCACCATCCAAATAGCCCCAAAGAATGTCAAGTAAACTGAGAACTGGAGTTAAGGCTATAGAATTATTCCAACGGAGCAAGGGTACGGTGTGATGAGAGGGGGTGACAGTGGAGGGGGTGCGGGGGGGTTGTCTTGTCTTTTTCTTTTTCTTTTTTTTTTTTTTTTTCTCTCTTGACAGCAAGATGACCAAATAATCAGACTTTGCTCTGCCAGGAACTTCCCCAGCCCCATCGTCAGCAAACTGTTTTGTGCTCACACACACGTAATAACAACACGCGGGACCCTGAACTGCCATAAGAGCTACAGAAGAGAATGGGTCAGAGGGGAGAGTGAAAAGGGGGAGGAGAGATGGGTACTTGGTGCCACCACCTCCGCTGCCAAGACCACCCCCGCAAGCCCAGCGGGGAAAGCCAGGGGCAGCCAGCCCACTTTTTCCATTATTCTTTTCATCACAGGGTGCTGCGGTCCTCACGTCTTCCCTTCTTCCCTCCCTCTAAAATAATAGAAAAGAAAAAAAAAAAAAGAACCTCCCTCCCTGCCCGGGCACAGTTTGCCCAAGACCACGTCTTGGAGGCAGCCAGCCGGGTTGGGATCAACCGCTGCGAAACGACGCGTTTGCCAGCTGTTGGGAGCCGAGGACCACAGTCGGAGCAGGGGCGCGAGGCTCCCGGATCCAACCGCGGCCGGCAGGCAGCGGCGAGCTCGGTGTGCAAAGTTGAAGACTGCAACAGAGCCAGGCTAACGCGCTGCCTGCCTGCCGGCCGGGCGACCGTGCGTCTGGGCTCTCACTGTAGTTGCAGATAAGCTTCTGGTGAGGAGGATCGAAATTATTTTTTTAAACGTGCCGGGGAGGAGTAGGAGACCTGACCCTCCCGGGTTATGGGAGCATGGGAGAGTGGGGCGGGGGAGACGAGGCGTGCACCGGAGGCAAAGGCAAACGGGCAGGGGTCCCGGCTAGCACCGACGTGTGCGACCTTACCTGAAACAGCCAGCAGAATCGCGTGTTTTCCTCCCCGTGCCCTGATCTGAGCAGACAGGAAACTTGAGGGAGAGCGAGAGAGCGCGCGAGTGAGAGCGAGCGACTGCAGCAGCCGAGCGAGCGGGGAGCGATGGGCTGGTGGAAGCCGGAGCGGAGCGCGGAGAGCCGCGGCCGCCGTGCGAGGAGTAGATGGAGGCACAGGCGTCCGTAGTGGCGCTGATGGGCGGAGGAGGAGGAAGAGGAGGAGGGGAGGCGTTGGCAGGAGCGGGCGGGGTGGGGGGACGCGAGCCGAGGCGCGGTGCGCGCAGGCTGTGGCGGGCACGAGCCCCACGCCTGGAGGAGGAGGAGCCAGGCCCGGGAGGAGGGCTGACGAGGTTCCCCGGAACGCAGGGACCCCCACACCCGCCCGGATCCGGGGTAACAGCCCGCCCCGCGTCGGGCACCTGCAGCGGCACAGCCCCCGGCGGCGGCAAGCTCCCCGGCGCGCCCCGAGCACTGCTCCCCGCGCCCACGCCCCGCCGGAGGAGCGGAGCCCGCGCGCCGCCCCGGACTGCTCCCCGCGGCCACCCGCCGGGGCTCCCCCGAGGACCCGAGGTTCCTGGGCCGGGGCGGGGGGGTAGCTGCCAGTGGGTGTTGGTGCGGAGTCGGGAACGCAGAGTGTGTGTGACGCCCTAGATCCCAGGGACCTCGCCCTGCCGCCCGCCCCCCAACCTCCCCCGGCTCCGGAGCGACGTGGCGGCTGAGCAGAGGTAAAGAGGTACCACTCCCGCTGGAGGGCGAGGGGACTCTAATCAGCCTCTACTTAGTCATCAGCGCATCCACGCAGGATCAAGTTCAGCGCATGTTGCGTGGAGTCAGACAGCAGGAAGTTTCTTTGATTTCCTGAGCCGTCTTGATATACCACTCATTCCTTCACATTTCAGCAATCAGGACCCATTTCCCCTCAAAGCTCTGAGGGCTGGAGACCTCCCTCCAGCGGGTCAGTAAAGTCCATTTGCAGATTATGCACCTTGGGAAACCTCTGGCTCATTCTGGGCAATTCTTTTTCCCAACATCTTTTCACGGGCGTCCTCCCTACGTGATGATCAAACTCAATCAACAAAGCTCTAAAAAAGTTTACATTCCAAGCCCCCGCACCCACTCCACCCCATCCCACCCCAGCAAAAAAAAGGTACATCCTGTACTTCTACTACCTCTGCAATTTTGGGGGGAGGGGCTAAGGGGGGGTGCGCAGAGAGGAGATGTAGTCTAGCAGGGTTTGAGGTTTCCCGCTATAAGGCTTTTGCTGGTAAAAGAACCTGTTGTAATTCCATTCCCATAGTACACTTTCAGTATTGTGTTTGATCTGTCTCATTTCTCTTCTGTTTTATCTGAGGCGATAAAATCCAAACGTGCAACTTGAACAGAAAAAAGAAAGAAAAAGAGAGAAAGACATTTTCCTTTTTGTACTGCACATAAGACAGAATGTTATGCACACCCTACTGAGGCAAGACAGAGCAGGTGTTTATCTCTTCAAGCATTTGTTATGAATGTTAGACACTTAAAAGAGGGGGGGGATAAGTATGCTGATATGTTTTTCTCATATTACATTCAGAGTCAATATGTGCCAAACACTTCAATTTCGTTAGTTATGAACCAAAAATTCAGATGTTTTTCCTAGATGGTGCAGTTTTCATAACAACAGACACTGCTAATCTACAGTAAATTTTAGCTTTGCTTTGAAGATTATGTGAGGAGAGTAAAACCTTTACATTGTAAATATTTCAAGCTGTTCTTTTTAACCTATTAATCACCACTTTCTGAATGAGCATTTAATATGCTACAACCTAAACAAACATTTGCTCTCCTATTTAGCTGGCTTTGTGAAGAATGGAACACCACCCAGCCTTCTCCATCATTAATATTCCCTTCCTGACTTGCCCATTGCAAAGTCTAATTGAAATTCACAAAGATAAAAAGCATGCCATTTAAAACCTTGCAACTAGGGAATCTAAACGTCTTCTACTTGGTGTGAACACTTTACTTCCTCCTGTAGTTTCCTATTTTCCATTTCTATGAATCAATCTTCATTAAGATCTCTATCACTTTGCCATTTCTATTACTACTAAATTGATTATATTTTTGATCATGGAAGTTGAACAGCTTATGGTTTCTTCCCAACCTTAACTCTGTGCTCCACAAAATTTCTCTTTTACGAATGCCACAATTTTTGTAAATATCCTCATGGATTATTTTCATATTTGCCAGTATAGTTTCTTTTTTCTGGGTTTTCATGCTGAATTATAGATTTTAATTTGGTTTCTTTTATCTCAAAATTCATGGCTACTTGAATGATTTAGTCTAAAAAAAAATTAGGCTTTCCCATTAGCACCCTTAATATAAATTTGTGATCTCATTGTCACATGACCCATTTACCCGGAACGTCACAAAATTCAAGCTATGTGGGATGATTTTCACCATTTTTTAAAAACTATATGTTAGAACCGTCTATTGATTTGGGTATGAACTTACTTGAGACAGACTTCAGTAAAAACTAGATTCCAAAAATTCATTATAAACCATAATTTTTAATTCTTCCCCACAAAATGTTTTGCAGTGTTACTGGAGTTGGATATCTGTGATCTGACTTCAAAGCACATTAAAGGAGATGGAAATCAGAAATGCTTATTGCAGGCAGTGAACCCCTACTTCAGTTGCTGTATCTATACTGATATTTCACTGTGTTGCTTGTCCAGGCAAATATCTTCAAGGATCGTCCAGCCTTCACAAATGTCCGACAGATCCAATCTGATTTCTTTCTTCTCTCTCTGTGTTGGAGCACAGTGCACTGCCTGCGATTTGAGAGCCAGCCTGGGTAGGTCGTGACTAAGCTCTTCCTACCCACTCCTTTTGGAGCATGTCCTAAGGCAACCAATCCTGTAGACAAATTGACAACTAATTGGTTGCCAGTAAATCTAAATTTGTTTCTGCCCAGGCTAGGGCAGTGCAAAACCTTCTGTCTGAATTTGTCTGGATTATTCTCACACAAATGGGATTGGGAGGTGGGGGGTCACTTATAAATTCCTTATCCTTAACACCCTAGTCTCTAAGAAGATTCCACATGAGGAAAAAGAATAAAAGAAAGACAAGGAATTGGGGGGATCTTGGTTTTGTCTGACTTTTCTTTCCTGATATTTTGCAATATTGCATGTTTTTAAAATTCATTATAAAACTGTATTTTGGGGGGCGCCTGGATGGCTCAGTGGGTTAAAGCCTCTGCCTTCGGCTCAGGTCATGATCCCAGGGTTCTGGGATGGAGCCCCGCATCTCTGCTCCGCGGGAGCCTGCTTCCTCCTCTCTCTCTCTCTGCCTGCCTCTCTGCAAACTTGTGATCTCTGTCTGTCAAATAAATAAATAAAATCTTAAAAAAAAAAACAACTGTGTTTTTGAACAGATATTTTGGAGAACTTCCCTTTTTAGGGCCCAGCCATATAGACTCATTACTATTGTTCCAGGGAACTATTACTTTATATGCCTTAGGGGACCTCTTAAATCCTAAAGTTCTATAGGCGGTATGTGTGTAATATACATTATATATGTGTAATATACATTATATATTTTATATACATACATACATGCATACAGATATACAATATTTATCTGTAATAAAAATAGGCATAAGGATTTTAATGAGAGGAGCATTTATATAATGCATCTCTACAAAATGCAATTAGCCACACTAACATAATTCTTTTTTAAATATTTTTTTTATTTATTTGACAGAGATCACAAGTAGGCAGAGAAGCAGGCCAAGAGAGAGGAGGAAGCAGGCTCCTTGCTGAGCAGAGAACCCAACACAGGGCTCAATCCCAGGACCCTGGGATCATGACCTGAGCCGAAAGCAGAGGCTTTAACCCACTGAGCCACCCAGGAGCCCCTAACATAATTTAATTATAGTGATTTTTATACACTTTGAAGAGAAGTACAAGAATCAACAAGAATAGCCTCTCAATGTATTTATAAATTTTTAAATATTGCATGTATTCTATATAATAAATTTATATACACTTTAACTGCACCTTCCTATCTGAGTCATCCATTTGAATGAGAATATAAATTTGTGAAAAATTAAGAACTAAAGCATACATTTTCCTGTTTTCGCAGAATTAAATATTATCCTATACTTTTCCTCACAATGCTTTACTAATTTCAAAGTTTACTTGGAGTGTAAGTCTGTTCTCATATATTCATCACATTATCATTAAAAACAAAACAAAAACTAGAAAAAGTATCCATTTGGTCAAAACCGTGGGTTGGTCAAGCTCCATTTTGCCCTGGGAGTTGAGTTTAGATGGATGGTTCTAATATGTCCTCTCGGCTCCAAGCTTCTGAAAGAAGAAACAGCTGGAAAGTGGGAGTAACCAGCCTTATAAACAAATAATTCCAAACTACTCTGTTACATTAATGTATTTAGGTCACATTTCATTAGAACTAAATATATCATGTACACTAGCTTGGATGAACTCTGCATATTACCTTCTTCAAACAGAGTATCTCTGTGTATAAAGTAATTTTGCAAATCCTTATCTAACTTGCAAATCAAATTTATCATGCTTTCAGGATATCCTGGTGGTTTCTGAGATTTTAAAGACTACTTACATCAAACAGTTATAAAGAGTAATTTGTGAGGAAACCCTTCTGCCTTCTTTTCATGAAATTACAGATAAAATTTCTTTTCAAGTTTTGAACTACTTCCTAAAACAAAGATAACATTCCAGTAATTAAAAAAAAATACATATTGTGCATTTCATGAAGCTTTGTGATTGGCAGCTTTTACCTGGGAGGTGTGTTTTGTAAATAATACTCATAGTAATGGAAATTATAAAAAATAAACCTGTAATGTCTTCATCTGTATAACAAAATAGATCTCATTCCACATATTTTGCATGTATTAATTGACTTAATCTTAATCCTGACTTAATCTTCACAAGTTAGGATTAGGTTTTTATTATGCCCATTTCATTGGTGAGAAATCTGAAGCACAGAAAGCTTAATCTGGCGCAGGGTCTTACTGGTAGAGCCAGGAGTAAGAGCCCAGTAGTATAGCTCCATAATCTCCATGCTTAATTACTATACTGTATTACCTCTATGTTACTCCATGACAGCCAAACTTCTAACTTCTTATGTGCAGTCTCATCATTGAAACTTTGGATGAGATATTTAACTCTTAATGTGTTAATGTTATGAAAGTAGTGAGTATCTGTGAATAACAGCCATATATTCATTCAACAGGTCTTACTGAGTGTGTGCAAATTACAAGACACTCTGTTAGGTACCACTCTGGATACAACGGTGATTAAGACATGGCCCCTACCCTCAGAAATCATGCAGTATCATATGTTGTTAATTACAAACAAATTAATAACCAAAGCTTATACATGTACTCTAAAAACTTTTGGATGTTTCCAAAACAGTACTATCTTTACTAAGGAGTAACATGCAGCTTAAGAAAAAAGAATGCAACACAGGGAGCTTTACGTTTAATTAACAATTTATAAATCTAGTTGTTCCCATATAATAATTAATAAATGAATTATCATGAAGAACATAATTAAGCACTTCCTATGACGCAAAACTCACTTAAGGACTCCCTGGACCAGGAAAAGTTTATGTCTAGAATGAAAAATTTTCCAGTTCATATGGATATTTTCTGAATAATAACACCTCATCAGGTACAATTATGCACAAGAAGTCAGTAACAATAACAACAAAAGAATCAGAGAATAGAGGGGATACAGGACCCAATCTGGGCCCATCTACATATGTTTCAAGTGGGCTAAGAGTGATCCTAAATGAAGAATTATTTCAGTATTATTATTTTTAGCATCAAAACTGTTCTATCATGAGAAGAAGAGAGAATATATGTATTGTGAAGAAATAAATGCAAAATATAATCAGGCTATGAGTAATTCATGGTCAGTCAAAGAAACATGAAAGAGAAAAGAGAAACCAATTATTTCATTTTTTTTTTAAGATTTTTATTTATTTATTTGACAGACGGAGATCACAAGCAGGCAGAGAGGCAGGCAGAGGGAGAGGAGGAAGCAGGCTCCCTGCTGAGCAGAAATCTCGATGCGGGACTCGATCCCAGGACTCTGAGATCATGACCTGAGCCAAAGGCAGTGGCCTAACCCATTGAGCCACCCAGGCACCCCAGAAACCAATTATTTCTAAGAAAAAATGAATAATGCCATGGCAAATTAATTATGGATATCAAATGATTTTAAATAGTAATATATAGATCATTTCTCCTTGCTAGAGACCTTTTTGTATTTGCCAGAGGAACTTGCTCTTAGATGCACAATAAATAATTGCTGATTTCTTCATAGACTTAAGCACTTTGGAATACAAATTGGGAGCCTTGGTACCAGAGTTAAAAATGGCATGACCTTGGGCCATCTTGGCTATAATATCTACTGGAAAGTCTCAGAGCTCTGTGTCTAATAGCTCACTGTGTATTCCCAGTAGTTTTCTTTTCTTTCTTTTTTTTTTTTTTTTCTCAGAAAGTAACTCCTCTGATGTTCTCTGTTTTACCACCATCCCTCCACCAAAATCCTGAAAACTGGGAGTCATTCCAGATTCTTCTTCTCAACACATACACACATAAACCACCACCATCACCACCACCACCACATTTGCTGTTGCAGAGAAAACGCCCCGTATCTATCCATTGTCTCTGATCCATTCTCTCCATTACCAATTCCATGCTTTAGCTCTGTCTTCACTTGGACTACTGGATTAGCAATAGACAGTAGCCTACTGACTAGTTTCTCTGCCTCCAATCTCTGCTTTCTCCAGTTTGTTTTCCACAGAACCAACCTGAGTATCCTCAAACCAATTCAATAGTGTCATTCAGTCATCCCAAATCCTCTCTTGATAGAAGTACAGCGTGTGAACTTTTTTGCATATCACCACTGACGACTATTTTTATCTCCAGCCTCAACTCTGCTCTTTCCACACACATTTTTTTTTTTTTTTTAAGAGAGGGAGAGAGAGAGAGAAAGAATTTTAAGCAGGCTCCATTCCCTGTGTGGAGCCCAACACGAGGCTCCATCTCACAACCCTAAGATCATGACCAAAATCAAGAGTCAGACACTTAACCAACTGAGCCACCCCTCTTTCCACACACATGTCACACCTGTGCATATGCATGTACACACACACCTTCCATTATCAGCTGTAATGTCTCAACACGGCCCTGCCCTCTTTGCTCCCTACACACAAAATTGTTTATGTTTCTCTCAACAACCAAATATTTCATGCATCTATGCTTTTGTTTCTCATTGTCCCCTTCAACTGGAATGCCACTTTCCTACTGTTCACCTGGCAACACTTCAAGTCTCAGCCCTATAAACTATTTCTTACCCTTCCAGATAAAATTGTCCACACCATCTTTTGTACTCCTGATGAACATAGCACAGGCAAGTAATATGAAACCCAAAGACTATCCCATTAAATTTATTCACTAACTTTTCTATCTTACCTCATTAGCCTGTGAGCCCTTTAAAAGCATTGAGCCTCATCTTAATCATCTTTTCCTACTAAGTGTCTAGCACAGAACCAGGCATATATAATCTCAAGAAATTCTTGAGGAATGAATGAAAGAAAGAAACAATGCATGAACAACCTAATGAATAAATCCAAGAACACATGAGTGCCTGTGCCTTTATGTGTATATGAGAACCACACTACTTTCTTTCTTCCAAGGAAATGAGATGCAGTAGAAAATAGCAGTTGGAGTTAAGCACTTGGACTCTCATGCTAAACGCAGGTTCAAATCCTAGTTCTACTACTTACTTGTTATGTAACTTTAGATTCATTCTTCAGCTTTGCTATGCTCATTTTCTTACCTACAGAGTAAGTGTAACTACAAATCCACATCACATGGTCTTTGTGAATACTCTGTGAACTGATATTTGTACACAGGATGACACATGGATCATAGACAATACCTCACAGTGTTGGCTGATATTACAGAAGTATTTGAAAGTTGTTAGGTCACTGCCCCGACATTTAATAGTTGAGATGAGTTACACTCCTTGCCATAAAATTTACTGAATTATTTTACTCATCTTTTTCTGTATGTTCCCATCCACTCTTTCCTACTAACATTCATGTTCCCACCTTTGCAGAACAATTGGTCAAACAGTCCACAAATACCCACATTCTCTTACGGTGTCTTTTTTTTTTTTTTTTTTCATGAATACATTGTTTCCTTTCTTCATACTCTCTCTCTCTCTCTTTCTCTCTCTCTCTTTCCCATGCTCCTTTTTTCTCCCCCTGCCCCCTTTTTTTAATATACCATGCCCTTCTTTTTATTCTAGACATAGAAAGGTGAGTGTCAACATTGCAAAGGCCTGGGCATCCCTGCCTGTGTTTCTGTGTGTAGGTCTCTGTATAAATCATGCTATCAAATCCACTCGAGTGTATTTTATTGATTCATTATATGAATTGAATGGCAAAGTCAAAGGACTTTCTCCTTTGAATTGGCTACTGGTTTGCCTACAACAAAGAAATTGTTATACTTTGAATCTTCTGTTTAGAAGAGATCCACATCTGTAATATGCAGAAAGCCAAAGTCAGCAATCCCCACTGAAGCTTCCAGCTATCTTGATAGTCAACCCTAGATTAAAATCTGGTTACAAGTTGCTCTTCCTTTTTTTTTTTTTTTTTTTTTTCCTGTGTGTGACTTTCAGGTATCCAGTATCCTTATGCTACTCAGTTGGAAACAAGAAATAAAGGAAGTCTTTGCATTATGAGTTAGGAGGTAACAAATTATCTTTCAAGGCTGGTTTTTTTTTTTTTAATTTGTTTGTTTCTTTCTTTGTTTTCATTTGTTTGTTTTTTGGAAGAGAGACATTTTCAAAGAGACTTACAACAAACATTAGTGCCATCCAGCAAATATTGCCAGTTTCCAGCCTAGATGTGTGAATAGATTAAATTTCCTTACTCTCCTTGAAATTACAAGTGACCGTGAAACTTGCTCTGATCAATGAAAGGTGAGCAAAAGACAATGGGCCATTTCTAAATGGAGGCTGAAGGAGCCAGTGTCAGGCTCACTGTCCTACCTCCTTCCCCATTGTCTGCTTGGTGGCCAGTGAAAACCCCAAATGGTGCTCACTCAGTGGGACCTTGAGTGAGAACGAAGATCAGAGCTCCCAGCTCACCTGTACTGAACATACAGCATAAACTAGAAATAAATAGTTGTCTTAAGTCTCTGAAATTTGGGGTGGTATTTAATCACAAAATAACTTGGTCTATTCTGACTCCTGAAGGATGAAAAATGAAATTTTGTTGTGTCTTTTTAATATCACCTCTGGAATGACAAAGTGGCACAGAAAATATTTTCTGGTGGAGGAGACTTTTTAAAATTTGTTTGTTTTTTATTTTTTTATCTTATTAGTGTATAATGTATTATTTGCCCCACGGGTACAGATATGTGAACCATCAGTCTTACACAACTCACAGCATTCAGCATAGCACATACGCTCCCCAATGCCCATCACCCAGACACTCTATCCCGCCCACTTCCCTCCCCTCCAGCAACCCTCAGTTTCTTTCCTGAGATTTAGAGTCTCTTATGGTCTATCTCCCTCTCTGGTTTCATCTTGTATCATTTTTCTCTCCCTTCCCCTATGATCCTCTGTCTTATTCCTCAAATTCCTCATATCAGTGAGATCATATGATACTTGTATTTCTCTGATTGACTTATTTGTCTTAGCGTAATACCCTCTAGTTCCATCCACATCACTGGTGTTTGGAAAATTGGACAGCCACATGCAGAAGAATGAAACTGGACCATTTCCTTATACCTTATACCTTATCCCTTTATACACACAAAAATAGACTCAAAATGGATGAAAGACCTCAATGTGAGACAGGAATCCATCAAACTCCTTGAGGAGAACATAGGCAACAACATCTTCCACCTCAGCTGCAGCAACTTCTTCCTAGGAACATCATCAGAAGCAAGGGAAGCAAGGGCACATATGAAGTACTGGGACTTCATCAAGATAAAAAACTTCGCACAGCAAAGGAAACAAACAACAAAACCAAAAGACAACCAACAGAATGGGAGAAAGAATTTGCAAATGATATATCAGATAAAGGGCTAGTATCCAAAAACTATAAAGAACTTATCAAACTCAACACCCAAAGAACAAATAATCCAATCAAGAAATGGGCAGAAGACATGAACAGACAATTCTGCAAAGACATCCAAATGGTCAACAAACACAAGAAAAAGTGCTGAGTATCATTCGGCATCAGGGAAATACAAATCAAAACCACAGTGAAATATCTCCTTACATCAGTCAGAATGGCTAAAATTGACCACTCAGGAAATGACAGGTGTTGGCAAGGAGAGAAAGGGGAACCCTCCTACATTGGTGGTGGGAATGCAATCTGGTGCAGTCACTCTGGAGAACAGTATGGTTCCTCAAAAAGTTGAAAATAGAGCTAGCCTATGACCCAGCAATTGCACTACTGAGTATTTACTCTAAAGATACAAATGTAGTGATCTGAAGGGACACGTGCACCTGAATGTTTATAGCAGCAATGTCCACATTAGCCAAGTTATGGAAAGAGCCTAGTCCACCAACATATGTTCATATGTCCACCAACAGATGAATGGATAAAGAAGATGTGACATAGATATATATATATATATATATGGGGAGACTTTCTTAAAGATCAATTTATAGTTGCTTGTCTAAGTCTGAACAAATCGGTCTTTGGTAATATCTGTGCTTTGTGTCCATCTCTCAATGGCCCTTCATTTTTGTTTTGTTTTTGTTTTTGTCTTTCCTAAACCTGAGCATCCTGAGGAATTGGGACAACTGACAAACAGATCTGAATCTCTACCTCATCCTTTCCTACTGAGGCCAGACATTGAAAACAGTGGTAATGGGGGTAGGTAGGCTGGAAGATGGGTTGATATTCATTGAATTCCAAAAGGAACTCTCATTGCCAAAACATTCAATAGGTCCCAGAAATAAAATGGAAAATGATAAAAAGAGAAGGGATGAGGAAAAAGGCCTAAACTTGAGAGCAAGTGCTATATATTAAAGTTGAAGTGAGACGAGTAGTAAGAAGATTCGTTCTGAATAGAAATTGTTAGGGATCATTCTGCCTATGTCTATGACATAAAGAAAAAATAAAAGAAATCAACTCTGATCTAAATACAGAGTTCAAAGGGCGCCTGGGTGGCTCAGTGGGTTAAAGCCTCTGCCTTCAGCTCAGGTTATGATCGCAGGGTCGTGGGATCGAGCCCCGCATCAGGCTCTCTGCTCAGCAGGGAGCCTGCTTCCCTTTCTCTCTCTCTGCCTGCCTCTCTGCCTACTTGTGATCTCTGTCTGTCAAATAAATAAATAAAATCTTTAAATAAATAAATAAATATAGAGTTCAAAAATTTTAAAGCCATTTCCAGATATTTCCAACAAGGCAGAAAAGGCCAGTTAGTCATGGATTTTAATGTGAATTATGTTGTCATTACACAAGTCACTGGAGCAAAAACTTCTAGGTTCAAACTGCTTTCAGCTAGTCAGTCAACATCATTCAAATACTAACCATTGCAACAATTTAACATTCAAATTATGAGAAGAAAAATATGTAAGTTTTAAATAAGCTCTCAAGGGACCAGAAACTATGATTTTTCTCTCTTTTTATCCCTTATCAGACTTCTCATATTGTAAGGGCTCAATAAATGTTAATTGAATGAAGAATAAATGAGTGGGTAAATAAATAAATTAATAAATTAACGGAAGGATATGTCAAAGAGCTCATAAATGTTGTTCATGGTAGCTCATCTTTTCTCCCCTTATACATTTTGACCTTTCTAGCCTATCCTCCATGCAGTGGTCTTAGTGATGTCTCCAAAGTACAGATCTGTTCATGTCACTGCATAGACTTAAAAGCCTTTAGATATTTCCTATTTGTCATAAGGTTAAGACCAGAGCCTTATCATGAACATCGTCCTGGATGCCTTGACTCCTGCCTGGCCTTGAACCACTGTTTTCCTTGCTCCATGAACAGCAGCCTTTCAATTCCTGGAATGTGCCTGAACTCCTACTGTCATTTCTCCTCCTGCCATAAGGCATTGCAGCACATGTTCTCTCTGCTGGAAAGCTCCTCCCCACTCTATACACCTGTTCAGCCTTCATATAAAAAATTAGAAAGCACTCCCTCAATAAGACTCCCTGACATAGTCCCTACCCACAGTCTCTATTAGATTCCTTTATTAAATGAGCTTTCTCCTGGAGAACTTGTTTCAGTGTTTTTTTTTTTTTTTTATCATTATGTGTGATTATTTGACTAAC
Organism: Mustela nivalis; assembly: GCF_964662115.1. NCBI lineage: Eukaryota > Metazoa > Chordata > Mammalia > Carnivora > Mustelidae > Mustela > Mustela nivalis. The sequence goes on along the minus strand of NC_139023.1, from coordinate 29,122,310 downwards.
ATCTGTTACCCAACTACGTTACATGTTCCAGGAGTTCAGAGACGATGCTTATTTTTACTTAGCATTGTATCTCCTGCAATTATTACACTGCCTGTCTTAGAGTGAGCTCTCAATAAATAGTTGTTGGGGGGGGGTGAAGGAACAATTAAATGTATAACCAACACAGGATTAGATGTATAATGTCACTCTGAAAACTAGCATCTCATATCCCTAAAAATAAATGCTGCAGTTCAGTAATTTGGATTGTTGCCACATTCATAGAATCTATGGAGAACCAATGGCTGAAGACCATGGCATGAGAAATCAGAAGAGGGTACACTTTGTTGATACCAAGGGGGTGGGAGGCATTTCAATCAAGGTGGACCAGCAAAAGGAAGTGAAGAGAAAGATAACCATGTAGTAACAATAGAGGTCAGTGGGATCTTGACTTCAGAGGATAAGACCAGATACATGTAATTCCCAGCGTTCAAGAACTGAACATTCTAATAAATCTTGCCTTAGTATTATCTGCTTAGGGTGAGGTGATCTATCCTTATTGAGCTAGACTGCATGGCTAATTAGGAGCCTCATATGAACCATGTGGATGCAAGTTCAGGCAATATTCACTAAGATCTTTGTTGTGAAGGTGTTATAATAGATGAACTATAAGATGCCTTTTATTAGTTATGTATTCTTAGTTTATAAAAATTCTCCTTATCTAATTTCCCCAGGAATTTTATTACAAACGGTAATTACCCTTTTGTATCAATTTTTACTAAATCCTAACCGCTTGAGTCAAATGAACTGCTCATCTGTTCTATATCCTTATCATTCCAAGTATATGTTCAGAGAAATGTATTTTACCCACCATAAATATATAACTAACTTAAAATTTGCACATTTGTATGTACATATATTTATAGCATGATCCGAACTAGTCAATTAAGACTCAGGAGTTAGTAAATAGCTGTTGCACAAATCTGTTCTACCACCTGCTTTTGTATATGAAAGTTTATTGGGTCATAGCCATGCACATTCATTTATGTATTTTACTCTTCTGTGCTACAGTGACAGAACCGAGTAGTTGCGACACAGTCCGTGTAGCCCACAAAGCCCAAAGCATTCCTTCCTGATCTTTTAAGACAAAAAGCTTAACAATCTCTGAACTAAGTAAGAGAGTACGAGAGTTTCACATTAAATTCCATAACAAGATGGTTCTTTTATACCTTCCTTCAACAATTACTATTTGGAAGGCTCCTTTCTAGCTCCTGTGGAAATACTGCTCAATTAGTATCCAAAAAATGACAAGGAATTAAATAATTACCCTTGTTTTTCCAAAAGAAAAATTAAAAATATTTGTATATATAATTTATACAATGTAAAGCCAACTAGGGTCGGCCTTATTTTAAATTAAAAAACAAAACAATATAAAACAGGTTCACCACCTCTTCATAAAATAGTTTTGTGAAAGAACGTGTGATTTGTACCAAAAACTAAAGTAAAGGTATATCATCTGTATGTATGCCCTTCCCTTGTCCTCTGATACATAGCATCTTCTGCTCAAATCATCACGCTATATTGCCAAAATATGTTCACCCATCTCCTCAGGTGGAATGTGAACTCTTTAAGGACAGAAGCTAATGATTTATTTTTGTGTCCCCTTCTGTATAGCACAGTAATGACTTCTCAAGAAAAAGTTGTTGAAAGAATGGATAAATGGATATATCGATAGATGGCTAGGTCAAACAAACATCGATATTCTGCATGACTGTACAAGCCATCTGTCATAAGATGCTGAAACAAGTTAGCCTGACAGGTGAAAAAATATGTTCTGTGCAGATAAACTCTTTCTACTTGATAATTCTATAAATACTCACTTTGATGGAACCTGTCCATTGTTAACCTATACTCAGTGTAGGAATTCCTTGGTGTTTTAGTGCAGTTTGTCTTTTGTCGCAGGATTATCCTAAAACATTTCTACTTATTTTACTTACAAAGTGCAATAAACCAAGCAATAACAATTCACAATGATTGAAGTTTTATCAAAGTATATGAAAGCAGAGATAAAACAAAATTAAATTAAACAAGAGCAGATTGAATTCTTTATTCTGGTATCATTTCCTGCCAATTGTCAAGCAATTGATTCTTTTCAAAATCGAATTCTAACATGTTGGTCTCTCTACGGATGAATGTGAACTCTTGGGCTTTGACTTTTCTACTCTTATCTGGTAGAAGTGATGGATATCTAAATAAAACAGAGAAGTGGCTATGGAAAGAGTGATAGATTTCCTTCAAATATATAGTAGGAACACTGAATGGCTACATGTAAATATTAGTGTAATGACTTAACTATTCTTCTTTTTTTAAAAAATTTATTTGACAGAGATCACAAGTAGGCAGAGAAGCAGGCAGAGAGAGAGGCAGAAGCAGGCCCCCCATTAGAGCAGAGAGCCCAACGTGGGGCTTGATCCCAGGACCCTGAGCAGAAGGCCTTCATGACCATGAACAGAAGGCAGAAGTTTTAACCCACCAAGCCATCCAGGTGCCCTGACTTAACTATTCTTAACACTAGGAAAACATTTGGGGGAAGAAGCAAGGAGATGCTATTTTGTTCCTAGATAATTTTTGTAGGTCCTTTAACTGCTCCCAAAGGTGGATCCCACCCCAGGCTCTGAAAAGAACGAGAGTTAAATAATATAGAATGTCCTGGAGCCATAATTTGATAACAAGACCTCTCAGGTCTTCTGATCTGTCCTTTTATATTTTTTTTAATTTAAATTCAATTAGGCACATATAGTACATCATCAGTTTTTGATGTAATGTCCAATGATTAATTAGTTGCATATAACACCCAGTGTTCATCACATCATGTGCCCTCCTCATTTGTCCTTACAATTGTAGTAAGTAATAGAGTTCTTTGGTTGAGACTAATTCCCAACCAATGCTTGGTTCTAATAAATTGGATCCCACTATTATTTCACACCTGACTCCTGCTTGGCTCCCTCTTTAATATCTCCTCTCTTTAAAGAGTCAGTTACTATTTTGTCTTTCCGAGTCCTCTGGGGACCTTATATCACAATTTTGAGCTCTGTGTCCCCCTAGCTCTGTACTCATCTTTAATTTCTTTCTTTGCCTTTTCTTTGGGTTTTATCTAACAGTGAAAAAGGGTTTGGCCCATGAAATAGCACAATCCTAGAAAAGGCTAAGGAATCCTAATGGATAAAGAAGAACACTGACTTGAGAGAATTATAGGCCCAAGTGTTAGGAGATCTTAAATGCCTTCCACACCTATTCTACTATCCAGTTCTACCTGGAGTATGTCTGATCTACAAAGCTGAATAACTTCAAGATTCCATCAACTATTTTTATTAAGTCACCTAAGACATTACTGAAGAATCCTCTCACCACCACCATCCCACCAACTAGTTTGCTTGTTGTATTTTCTGGATGTAATGAACTTTAAATAATTCAGTGTAAGTGCTATGACATATATGTATGGACAAGTTAAATTTAACTAACCCTCTAGAGAGAGTTAATTAGCCTAAGAAGCATCTCACTGTCAATCAGCCCCTTTGGGTTAATTAATTTACATTGGACCTATAGAAGATAACCTTTTCTTGGAGATAGTAGTGCAAATGGAGATATGTGAAAAGTAAAGAGGAGTATAAAATCCTTGCAGGATGGAAGTATGAGAAGACGACGTGCAACAACATAACCAATGCCCTGAAAGCAACATCCATCTCCAGGACCTTTCATCTGGAGACCATTTTCCACTCTTCCCGGTCACACACCCTGCAGATCCTGCCATTACCACCTCCCATGCCTCCCTCAGAGTGAGTGTTTTTCAGGGATGAGGCTCATCTGTGAACCTGAGGGCAAAAGAACAAACCTATCTTAATTAAGCTTAAAAAGTTGTGCTATTATGCCTGCTTGTTAATAAATGTCTTCTGTTTGGCAGATTTGGGCTTAAGATATGTTTTCACGGTGACTTAACGTCTGCTAGAGAGGTGGCAGGGTGGGCACTGCCTCTAAGCAAAGGTGGTTCCTGATGTTTACTAAGAAAAACTGACTTTCACTAAAGGACCGAATTGGTTTTGGCACACTTGAGTAATTTGGAACTGTTCAAAGGAACTGTAGAGTTTGAAAATGAGAAAACAAGGAGTGAGCAGCTGGTGTTTAAGAAAACGTTGCCAGGGCTTTTTAGTTGGCATAGGGCTAAAGGTAGCAATAGTGACACAAGTTGGCTGGAGTGGGTGCAGAAAGGGAAGGCTTACTCACATCTGAGTCTAGGCTCTTAAACTTGGACAGGGTCTCCCCGGGAAAAGAAACTTAGCACATATATAGGAGAGTTTGGGGCAGAAAAGTTGTTTTATTTCTAGAACACTTGCAGATAATATGGAAAGAAACTCTTGAACATGGTTGTTGGTACACAAGCCAGAGCCAAAGATATTTTAAGCTTTAGTGTCTTTCCCCAAAGAAGGCTCACCATGGCACATGCTAGCATGAGTAGGATTGAAGCTGAAAGATGACAGATATATAGCCGCAGACCAGAGCTTCAGAAAGATGAAAAGTTAGCAAGTCTAAGCTACAGGCCAAGAAATCATTAGATACTATCAGATTCTCTACTGGGGGGAGGGCATGATTAATGAATCAATAACCAGGATTGGGAAGATTAGAACAGTGCAGGAACAGGAAACCAAGCAGAGTCTTACACCATCTGACCTTGGGAAGGTCTACATTGTTCCCACGTGCAGATCGACATTTACATGAGTCTGTTCAGAGAAGATTGATGTTCAAGTGCCTCATTCCTTTCACTCTCCATCATCTTTTTACCAAAAAGCAGCAAATAAAATTAGGAATGTTTCTGTTTTTTTGTTTGTTTGTTTTTGTTTTTGTTTTTGTTTTTTTCTATTTGACTGAATCTCTGGCTTCCATCACTGGCTGCTTAGGAAAGAAAGATAATATGACTTTATTTTCATCAATTACTTTTCATAAAAATTCTACCATACTTCCTATGGTAGAAGTAGGGTTTATACACAATCCTTTTTAAAATTAAAACAAACTATCTCTAGTCATTTTTAAAAGATTTTATTTATTTGATAGAGAGAGATACAGAGGGAAAGGAGCACAGAGAGAGTGGGAGAGGGAGAAGCAGGCCTCCGACTGAGCAGGGAGCCTGATGCAAGGGTGGTGGGAGGGGCGGTCTCCATCCCAGGAGCCTGAGATCATGACCTGAGCCGAAGGCAGACACTTAACTGACTGAGCTGCAGGCACCCTCCCTGTTGGTTATCTTTATAAAGAACTTTTCTAATTGAATTTGCCAAACCTGTCCATCAGCTTCATCCCAGTAGCAATGGAGTAAGTAATGTTAAAGAGAGAAATAGAAACAAATATAGAGAGATGGAGCTCCTTCGCCATTTTTCGGTGGAGACAAACTTCTCCATTTTTGGTTAAACAATACTAATTCACATTTATTGACTGTACATGACACTGTACGAAGAACCTTATATATAGGATCTCACCAGTTTCTCTGAACAGCCCTTGCAGCTATTAGCTCTGCTTTAAAGATTAGGAGAATAAGGTACAGCCTGGTTAAATTACTCTAAGTTATTCATCCAAAGTGATAGAGCCACTCAGCTCTGTATGATTGCTTCATACAGTAATCACAGAACCCAGGCTGTTTTGTGGACCCCTTCCTCAATAAAATAATGATAATAGTAGTAGTAGTAGCAAACAATAAAATAAAAGCAGTATTTTCTTAATAACCTAAGTAAAAGACAATTATTTTCCAGCCTGGGTTCACTATTATAGATCCATTGTTATGATATTCAATTGTTTCTTTCTGATTTTAAGAGAAATTAAAAGTAAAATATTTTGTTGAGTCTCTGGGGCACCAGGGTGGCACAATAGGTTAAGTGACCAGCTCTTGGTCTTGGCTCAGGTCGGGATCTCAGGGTTCCGAGCTCAAGCCCTGCATAAAGCTCTGCCTTCAGGGTGGAGTCTGCTTATGACTCTTTCTTCCTGGGGCATCTGGGTGGCTTGGTGGGTTAAAGCCTCTACCTTTGTCTGGGGTTATGACCCCAGGGTCCTTGGATCCAGCCCTGCATTGAGCTCTCTGCCCAGTGGGGAGCCTGCCTCCCCTTCTCTCTGCTTGCTTCTCTGCCTCCTTGTGATCTCTCTCCGTCAAATAAATAAAATCTTTAAAGAAAAAAAGCTTTTCCTCTTCTGCCACTCCCTCTTGCACTTTCTGTCATCCTCTCTCTCAAATTAATAAATAAATCTTTAAAAAAATATTTTGTGAGTCTCTAAACAAAACAAAGCTAAACAAAACCATCGGACCATGTCTAAGAGTTATACTGGCCATACAGATGCAAGAGTCAACCTTAATGCCTATGAAGTGAATTCAGACATGCTGTTCCTTCACTTACTTCCCTCATTCTGACCATCACATCACCAGTCTCAAATTTTTTTTCTCACTTCTCCCAAATTAAAATAATAATAATAATGTAACAACCTTATCTGTCTGAATTATATGAGTTAGTAGAACTCCGATTTCTTTATTTCCACAATATAAGGCCTCTGAATTAATTCAGGAATTTACCAAGAAAGTTGCACAGTGTTTGCAATGCTGCAAAGTGAAAGGAAATGCTTTGTTCATAATCATTTGAACCCTTAAAGCCATAAAGAACAAAGAGGCCTAACCTATCTTTATCATTCATTTCTGTATTATTGAACCAAAACTGCCTGCAGGTGCATGTGGCTATTTAAAGGGAATTGTAAATCGCTTTCATATCTTACTAATGTAGTGAGGATGTATAAATAGTTGCACATGGCAGATAATTAGTTTATGCCAACACATTATTGTGCTTACGAGCATCTGGATATCAACTACTTGGCAAAGGAGCCAAAGGAAGTTATTGCTAACAAAATAAGTCATTTGCAAAACGCTGAGTGGCGAATATTTAAGCGACAAAAGGAATTTTTTAAGCTTGTGCTAATGTATAAGATTTAAGTTAACAAAATTCAGAGAAAGTAGCTCGACAATTAAGTAATGGTTGTGCATAATATGAATGTTTCTTGAAACCAGTTTTGTTTTCCTTTCATTCTTATAAAATAATAGATGAGAACAAATGCATAGATATAGATACACATACTATACGAATTATGCTTTTCCTACTTTACAATATGTTATTAGAAAAATATTAGAAATCTATATATCACACCTTTAAAATTCTAAAAGAAACTAGGCTAAATTGGAATTCTTTCTTTTGTCAGGCAGTCTGAAATCTCTCTGTCATAGAGTGGGCTAACTTGCCTACAGTGCCCATAAACTGGGGCTCTTTTACCTGTTATATCCCATGTACCGCTCAGCTTGAAAGCTAATCAGCCACTTTTTGCTACTCATTGCAACAACCAGACCACTGTCTTCCCTAAACACCCAGCTTTTCTGAAGCAGGTGTCTTCACAAACCAGCCTCTTACCCCTTCTTGTTGCCTTTATCCTCTTACCTCTCACTCCTCTTTTCTCTTACCTCAGCTCCATAATTCCATAAATATGTGACACCCACGGACCCCACTGCCCCAACATTGACCATACGCTCTCGTCTTTTCTCACCTGACTCCAATTCCACGATGCACCCGCACCACCACTCCTCTGCGCAGACCCCTTCTCGCTCTGTTGAACTAATTTGTGAAGCACCCAGTGTTTGTTGAACCCAACTCTTAACATATTGGTCTAATGTTTAGGTGCCTGAGCAGCTGCATGTGGTTAGAGAGACACATGTCATGACCAAAGCCCTCAAGCAAGCCCCTGCTTCTTTAGGCAGGTTTCTCTCTCTCAGTCGGCTCCATGGTGACTCCATTTGTCTGTCATCGGATCTCCACGATTCCTTTACACTCACCCTCTACGAATTTTTTATTTCTCATTTCCCAGGAAAATAGAAACAAAGAGATTAAGACAGAACGTTTATATTCCCTCACCCCCAAATCTGAAATCCTACACACATACTCGTATCTTCTACCTGGGCACCAGTCCCCATTCCCCCCATCTACTCAAAAGCCTAAAGTCACTCATTTTCCCCATTTGCTTTCCAGGGTGAATTTTTCCCTGACTATAGTCTCATTCTCATCAGCAGACATACTATATTATAACATATTTCATTAAGCGTAAACAAGAGCCAAAACCTCCTCTTAATCTTACATGTGTCCGTAGCTACTGCCTAATAAACTTGCTTCTCTTTCAGTAATACTCAGAAAAAGATGTCCGTACTCAAAGTTCCCATTACCTATATTCCCATTTCCCCCCCGCCCTTGGACTCATTTTGACTCCACTCACATTTACGGCAAGAGGTTGGGTTAATGACTCCTGTGGTCTGCACATGGCCATATGCAAGGCTCACTCACTCCTTAGTATTCACTTAATTTCTCAACAGCATCTGGAACAGTTGCTAGTTCCCATCTCCTTGAAATGCTATCTTTTGACAACTTGGTTACCACCTGTCTACTTATCCTCCTCCTTTCCTGGCCATTACTTTGTCTCCTATGCTGGATCTTCCTTATCCCTACCTCTAAACTCTATTCTCAGACTGTATTTCTTCACTCTCTCTGCTCACTCCTTAGGTGACCTCATTCATTTGTGGCTTTAAATACCATGTATCCACTGCCTTGCAATTCTATATCTCTATTTTAGGATTATTCCTGAATTCCAGATTCAAAGATCTAAATACTTACCCGACATTTCCGCCTGGGGGCTGTTTAATAGGCACAGCAAGTTTATCACGTCCAACACTCAACTCCTGGTTTTAATCCTGCAAACGTTTTCCCCCCACAGTCTACTAATAAATGGCGATTTCTTTCTTATGTTGTTCATATCCAAGCTATAAAGTCCTTGTTGATTCTCCCCTTCTTCTGATGGTTAACATCCGATCCATCAGCAAATCTATTGTTTCTGCCTTCAAAATTTCTAGAATCCTTCCCATGCTCACTGACTCTACTCTTTAGTCTAGACTTACTCTGTTGCTTAAACTACGAGAGTTGCTGCTGAATGTTCTCTCTGCATCTGTTCTTGCCTCCCTACAGCCTCTTCCCTACATATCCACATCTCTGTCCAAGAGATGCTTCCACTTCTAGCCCTAGCCTTGTGGGATCTATGTTAACTGGACAACCTGCCCTCAGGTGATGTCCTCATAAGATAATAAGTGGGCATCAGATTTATAAATAGATCATGCTGACTAGTATTAAGCATTTCTCATTTTAAAGTCAAGGGTTTTTTTTAAAGATTTTGTTTATTTATTTAACAGAGAGAGACAGTGAGAGAGGAAACACAAGCAGGAGAAGAGCGAGAGGGAGAAGCAGACTCCCCACAGAGCAGGGAGCCCTATGCAGGGCTTGATCCGAGGACGCTGAGATGATGACCTGAGCCGAAGGCAGACGCTTAACAGCTGAGGCACCCAGGTGCCCCTAAAGTCATTTAAAATAAATGTGACTTCTAATTAAAATAACATATACATGTGATTAAAACCCTCAGTACTACAGAGATGTAGACTGAAAATCTAAACCCTGCATCCCACTCCCACTCCTAGAGGTTCATCACTTTGGAGGCAACATTTAACCTCTCCCACTGTTTCCTCTAGTGGTTTTTCCTCTATGTACAAACAACATGCACAAACCGATATTTTTCTGATTATCTGATTCCAAATATTGTCCACATAGTTTCTGCTATGAGGATTTAGGTCTCTTACTACTCAATCCCATCCCTCTATCTCATTGGTCCTATTTGGTTTTATCACTATTTCTAGTTGAATGAATAAATAGTCCATACACAATTATGGCTAGGTAAATATTTTGCTCTAGAGAGCCAAGCAGGGTAATTCTTACTCCATTTTTTTTTCTTTTACAGTATTTTCTTTTTCCCTAAAGTTTTCATTGTCTCGCATTTTCTTACCTATATCCTCAAATGTTGTTTTCAAACACTCATGATATCAGTAATTCTACTGGGACTGTCTCTCTCTACTTCTTTTCTTTCCCTCCTAAAGACCTCCCTGCTGGATTCCTCATTCTCCTGGTCTAAACTGAATAATAAGATTTGAGACAAAATACTTATTTAAGACTCATCTGGTCACATATAACATTGAGGGAGGAAAAATCTTCTGTATAACATGGATGGTTATTATGAAGATTAAATGAGCCATAGAAGAAAATACTTTATCAGCTATAAAATCCTAAAAATGCATGGTGATATTATTTTCATTATTAAAATTACCATTCTTATGTTGATTTGTCAAAATTGAATTCACGAATGCAAGATACTAAATTTGAGCCTTCAGAAAGAAGGAGCTCTTCCACCAATAACTCTCCTCACCAGAGCTGATGAGTGTTTGGCTGGGAGGCAGCATAGTGTGGCCAAAGGAGCGCAGCCTTTGTATTGAGAAGACCTGGCTGGCTTGGAAACGGGTTTTTCACAAATCATCATTACTTAAGACATTTAACTCTTCCACCTCTCACCTTCTTTAACATGCTAGAATAGCAATAGTTGTTTTTATTTAGCTGGGGTAACACTATCTGCTGTAACAGATCCAGTGTCAGCAGTTTAGTTTTTTTCTTCTACATCTAACAGTCCGATGTGGTTGTTTCAGGTTGGTGGAACCTGGAATTAGACGCTCTCTCCTAGGCTATGTACAGACCTGCACTTTGCCTACTCTGTGACATTGCTGAATTTATGCAGCTACACAAGGCAAATGAGAGTCCAGAGAATGGGGCACGTACTGCTTAAAAGCCTTGACCCATACGTGATAAATCTCACTTCCACTCATTGCATTGGTGAAAAATAGTCACAACCAAATATAAAGACTGAAGGGGACTGAGAAATACAGTTTCTACCTAACCAACTACTTTTCAGCTACTATGTTCTGTTACAAATGAAGAAATACAAATTTTGGTGGACAGCTCGCTATCTTCTCCATGCTATTTCACAGGTGCTTATGGAGATAAAATCTGGTAATACACCTAAAACTGTTTTACAAACTCTAAGCTGTAATTAAAATACCAGCTCCATGTGTGAGTATGCACGTGTGTGTATTAAGTGTGAATATTCCATTATTAGGACCACACCGCTGACTAAATAGCAATCCAAGAATAACTGGCCTTGATCAATTCAGCACAACAGACATTCATTGAGCATCCGTTACATGCCAGGCACTGTGCTAGGCATCCAACATCAATGAGGAGATAATAGTTCCTGCCCATGAACCTCCTGTAGGCAAGAACATAGGGAGAGATACAAGGAATTAGTCCCAGTGCATGACAACTATATCCATACAATTCAGGAAGCTATTACGTAGTGTGTCATTAGGAATTTTAAAAAAAAGTGTACTTTTGGGAAATAAAATAGGAAATACTGGTACTAACAGAGCTGGACTGATTTCTTTAGAGCACAACTTCTTTTGCATTGTGAATATCCAAAAGAAAACAAAAATACGAATTCCTAAACTTCTCTGATCACTGGCATGCACTCCCACTAAAATCTGGTGGAATGTTGCCATTTGAGAATTTGATGAGTAGAGCATTTTCTTTAATGATTCTCTCACAGTCCTCTCATGAGTTTAGGCACATAATAAAATTCACCTGTAAATATTGCTTCTATTTTCTTGGGTGATTTGACTTGATTTTTGGATGGAAAACTGATTTTTTCAGCTAAGTATTTTGGAAAACTTTCTCATTTAGGACACTGTGGGAAACTAGAAGAAGCACCATCTGTTGACACTGGGACATCAGGCTCCCAAGGATGGGAATTCGAAGAGTTCCCTTTTGGTTTCTTATTATTTATTTAATATGTATCTTAACCCTCTCTTCATCTTCTTTTAGCTTTTTGCTCCCTGAGGTATCAAGTCAAAGCTAACACAATATGTTCAGAAAAAAATAATTATAAAGGTTTACTATATTAGGGAGTTTCTAGAAGGACAAGCTCCTGACAAATACTATCACTTAAACACTATTATTGTTCACACTGTTTGTCCTAAAACTCAGCCATGTCTTCAGTCCTGTTCAGTAAAATGTCAATTGTAATCACCCCCAAGCCACTTCTATCTGGCTATCCATTTTAATGTGTAATCCCCGGAATTTTGTTGTTGTTGTTACTGTTTTTGTTGAGGATATAATCAAGAACCATTTGGTTCAGTGACAAATTTTACAAAACTGATTTGTTAAACTCTATTGGAAAAGACACTCATTTTTTGTTATCTGTTATTCAGGATTTTTCTTTTCTTTTCTTTCTTTTTTTTGTTTTTTTGTTTTTTGTTTGTTTGTTTCCTAAGTAAATTTGGGGTTGTTTGTTCTGTTTTTATTTTTAGGAATATTACACAGGTATCATTGACATCACGCTTAAATGAAACAAGACATGTGTTTAAATGTATTTTCAAAATAGTTTTCCTACTGGGGCACCTGGGTGACTCAGTGTGTTAAAGTCTCTGCCTTTGGCTCAGGTCATGGTCCCAGGGTCCTCGGATTGAGCCCCACATTGGGCTCTCTGCTCAGCGGGGAGCCTGCTTCCTTCTCTCTCTCTCTCTGCCTCTCTGCCTACTTGTGATCTTTCTGTCAAATAAATAAATAAAATCTTTAAAAAAATAGTCTTCCTACCTCTTACCTAACAGACAGTAAAATAACTCTCTGCAGCGTTCATTTTTATCATTTCCTTTCATCAGGAGCAACCATCTTTGCTGAGAGCTGGTCACTGACTCCTGTTGTAAAAAGAGAACCTGGACTTTGCACAACCTCTAGTTCCTCCTTATTATGAGAGGAAGTTCTGTGGGAAATTAATCTGATGATTCTCTGAGCCACTGATAAGCAGCAGTAAAACTCAGGACAACTTGGTCAGCCCAATGGAGCCCTTGCTGGGGCGTGTGGGGGTGATAAGCCCGGGCAGATTGAAAGCACTGGCCAAAACTGAGGGCTGAACACATTTCCATCTCTCCAAGACAAGCTCCTCGGTGACTGTTTTCTTTTCTTGAGAGACTGTCGTAATTATAAACACTACTTGACATTTGCAAAACACCAGGATTTTTTTCATTTTTTCATTTCATTTGATCTACCCTGGGGAAGGCAGATGATTTTACCCCCAATTTATAGCAGAAGAAATTGAGACATGAGCAGATGAATTGAGACAGTTTGGGATGTGGTGAAATACGCAGATTTTATCATCAGGCAGAGGTTAGCTCACGCCCCTATTTGGCCATTGACTATGCGTTTCACCTCTTTCTAAGCCTCTAACTCTCATGTAGAAAATGAGGACAACAATATTTATTTGGAAGGGTTGTCAGAAGGATTAAATGGGATAGTATAGTGCCTGTCTTAGAGCAAATAGATAGAAATGGGAACTATCTCACAGGAGACTCATAATAAATCTAAGCTTGAAGCTGGGCTATGCTTTCTTTACTAAATCACGTAAAAGTTGGTTAACACAGATTTTCAAATAAAAAAATCATAAAAGTCTGCACAATTCTCTACCCAACTAGACACAAATGCATTCTATTCTGAGAATTTGAAAATGACACAGGAAATGTTTTTCCTTTATAGTTCTTTCTGCCATTTCTTTCTTCTTCGGAATCAATTTTCTCTCCGGTTTTTAAGAAGACTCAGCTGTTTCATTTTGTGTTTTCCAAATAAGTATATTCAATTACATTATTTATGTTATGTCTTTCAAAATTAACAAATAAAAAACTGATAAATATTGGTAACTGTACATTGTTAAAGCCAAATTTGTAAAGTGCACTTTACATATTTTAAATTTAACTTTAAACTTTACTCAAATGAATATGTAATAACAAGAATAAATGCATCTATAATGACAAAAATAGGATGAAAGTTTCAAAGACACAGGTCAACTGATTCTTCAGTTCTTTCATCATAATAAGCTATTTTTGCTGGGTTGTTTTGCAGCAGCATTGGCTCCTTTAAAATGAAACTAATCAATTATTAGGGCTCCTGGCTGGCTTAGTTTGTAGAGCATGCAACTCTTGATCTCGGGGTCATGAGTTTGAGTCCCATGTAGGACCTGGAGCCTACTTAAAAAACAAACAAACAAAAATACCCTCATCAATTATCCTAAGCCAGAAATAAATACCGACACATAGATACCAATATAATAAGAAAATCAATGGTAGGTATAAAAAATTAATTTTACAGTGCATCTAATAAAAATGAGAGGCATTTCTTAAACAGGTTTAACTTTGAAAGCATACACATGCATTTATTTGTGAATATTTGATACAGAGATGCAGACATATGGCATTTTCTTTGGATGTAATTAAAGTTTTATATTGTCTCTTACACGAATCATATCCGAAGTACATCTTTTTAGTTCCAATTTGTTTCTTTTTGTTTCTTTCTTTGTGCTTTTATTTTTGCATCTTTCCATTCCTCCTTTTGCTCTACTCCTTCCCCTCCTTCAGTTTAGTGAGAGCTTGAAGAGTCAGGGGAAGCAATCTGAATTCAAAACATGATTATAATTCAGGACTTGGCTACAATCCTTCTTTAATCTTTATAATTTCATCCTAGATTTTAGTTTTCTCTCCAACACCAAAATCTCAGACTTATTTTAGCAATCCGTATTCATCAGTACCTAACAATGCAGTAAATTTTGTTTTCATAGTATATCAATTTACAAATATCTCATCAAATTAAATATTGCCCTGATAAGTATAATTGGAGAAACAGTCTAATCTAAGAGGAAATAGAAGGGTACAGACATTGAGGAGAAGCTTATGGCTGTGAGTGATTGGTGACTATTGTTATTAGTCAGTGTATTTTAAGTAGACAATGGGGAACACTGGAGCTATTTGTTAAGACACCCGAGAAGAAAATATTTAATATAATTGTTTTCAGAGCATTTATAAATTATAACAAAACTGACCTTAATAGATACAATGTCGTCAGAGCCTGAGTCCTAATAAACGTAACAGACATTGACCAAACCTCTGGGCCGTTTACTGTACAGCTCCTCAGCAATGTTGCAAAGTAAGGAGCTAAGTGTGAGCTAAGTTAAGTGATTAACTGATGGAAGCAAGAACAGCACATCCCACAATGGACCATTTAGACATGGCTTCACAATTTGGGGAGATGGAATCTGGTCCCAGACTGAATATTTCTGATACATAGGTTAGATCTCAAGATCAATCTCACTTTTGGGGGGTTTATAGACAATGGAGAAAATCATTGAAAGCAAAAGGAAAATAGGTTCTTACTAGATTTTGCTATATTGTTTTCCTCTCCTTCCTCTCTTCTCCTTTCTTTTCCTTCTCTTTGTTCCCCCATTCTTTCTTTTCCTTTCTTTTCTTTTCTTTTCTTTTCTTTTCTTTTCTTTTCTTTTCTTTTCTTTTCTTTTCTAATTCTCTGACAGCACACTCTCCTGGTTTCCCTCAACAATGGCCTCTTCTCAGTCTCCTTTGCTAGATGATCTTCCTCTTCATGATCTATAAATTTTGGAGCGCCTCATGTCTCTGTCCTTTTACATCTCTTCTACTACACTGAATCCTAGGTGAGTTCATCTGAATCTTTATATCAAAGGCACTAATGACTCCTAAATTTAAACTTCCAGCTTTGCCCATTTCTCTGAAATCCAGGACAGTGCATTTGGGTCTCTAATAATCCTCATTAACTTAGTGTCCCAAGATAAAGTCATGATTCCTGCTCTGCTCAAAACCGGCTCTTCTCTGCCTTCCTCCTGTTCATCCCACAGTGTGTCCTATCTCACTAAATAACACTGTCATTCTCCCAGCTGCTCAGGCCAAAACTCATACAACCACTCGTTATCTTCTCTTTTTCTCAGCCTTGACCTAATCTATCCATATTTCCCCTTGGCTCGCCTTCATAATAAATCGGGAAACTAACCATTTTGCATTCATTGTCCAGTTACTCTCCTAGTCCACTTGCTATCATTCCATGCCATGCCTGGATTCTGGCAATTTGCCTTCTAATTTGTCTCTTTGCACTCTTGCTTTCTTCCCATTAATCATTTTTTTAAAAATTCCGAATAATCATTTCAAAAATAGATCATAGCCTTCTATTTAAAACCATCAATAGTTTTAGTTCCTATACTATATTATACTATATTTAGTTCCTGTACTATATTCCATCAGTTCCTATACTATATTAAGATAATATTCAAATATACCAATATGTGGAATGTGTATACAGATCAGAATATCCTTACCATTACCTTCCGTCCTATAATGTCAGATGTCCAAGACTTCTTGACCTCAATTCTTACCATTCTTTCTTCCACCTACTCTTCTAAAGCCACAAGATTCTTCCTACTATTTCTCAGGCATATAATGCTTGCTCTGCCTCTAGTCTGCTTTTGCTAATTTCTCCTTAGAATATTCTTCCCCCAGATGGGGCATCTGGGTGGTGGTCTGTTAAGAATCCAACCCTTGATTGAGCTCAGGTCTTGATCACCAGGGTTGTGAGATCAAGCCCCATGTGGGCTCCATGTCCAGTGGAGAGTTTGCTTGAGATTTTTTTCACTTCCCTCTGCCCCTCCCCCTGCTAGAATGCATGCTTTCTCTCTTTCTCTCTCTCTCTCTTTCTCTCAAATAAATAATTAAAAAAAAACTTGTCTCCCAGATACCCACTGCCTCTGATAAACTAATATCACCTCAGAAATGTGACCTGATTACTCTCTCTAAAAATGGTATCTCTTGAAACTTTCTGTCCCTTTATATCTTGTACTTCTCTTCATGACATTTATCACTACCTGACATTATGTTATATATCCATTTGATTATTTCCCTACTGTCTGCTCTCCAAATTGAATGTAAGCCTTATGAGGATAGGATTTTGTCTACTTCATTTGCAGATGGATGCTAGAACCTGGGGCAGTAGCTGGCATATACTAGATATTGAATAAATATCATTTGAATGAATGAATGAATGATTCCAGACATGAGAAAAGGCAGAAGAATGGGTATTCTAATAGTGCCTCAGACTACAAAGAGGAAAAACCTTGAACAAGATGGCCTTGACTTCTCACTGTTATCCCCTTTTATGAAGGGTCTAGCATAAATCCAGTTCTAACTCTGTATCCTAAGTGGTCCAGAGTAAGGAGCCAAACATGAGTGATACATTTCTAGCGAACATTGAGCACCCAGTGTGAGGTGGATTCTTGGCTGAATATTGGGCACTTGGAGATTATTTAGAAACAGTCCTTGAGTTCCAAAGGTTTGAGGTTGAAAAAAGCACAGAAATAAATATAGTGCCCTGTGCAAAGTGAAATAGAAGTATGAACCCTATAAATACTTTGTGGGGCCCAAATTGGGAAGGTCTCATTCCTGTGCTAGATAGAGCTGAGTTGCAGGAGACTTCACAAATGATTCTTGTTCTAAATTAATCTTTTAGGTAAACTCAGTATATACTATATGTCTTTTAACTTCTTCTAAGTTGACTTGATGAAGAAAATCATAATTTACTTGTGATTATAATTTATTCTATTGAAATCTTTATTTTTTAATTAGTATTGCTTCTCCTTGACAGATTAGAGACAAATAGTTTTTTTATCAATCTAGCCAAAGGAAACGTAGAAAAAGAACACCATAGTTAGTGAGGCAGAAAGAATGTCAGACATCTTACGTCATCAGAGTTTTAGTTTTTGTTCTCTCGTTTTTTTTTTAAGATTTTATTTATTTATATGACAGAGAGAAATCAAAAGTAGGCAGAGAGGCAGGCAGAGGGAGAGGGATAAGCAGGCTCCCCGCTGAGGAGAGAGCCCGATATGGGGCTTGATCCAAGGACCCTGAGATCATGACCTGAGCCGAAGGCAGAGGCTTAACCCACTGAGGCACCCAGACATCCCTGTTCTTTTTTTTAATGTTCACACAAAATTCACTAGGCAAATCTGAACATTTGGTGACTTTGGGTGTTGTATGTATAAGGTTCTGCTCAATTAAGCAGATGATATAAGTTGAAACAGACTTTAAAAAGCAAGAAATGAAGAGTGAAAATATTTTAATGACTTTTTTAATAATCTTTGAGAAAGAAATTTTTTTAGAAGCAGTTGGTCAGAAACAAAATTATTTCCAAGTGGTTTGAAAACAACACCAAACTATATATATATATTTTTCCTACGTACTCAACTTAATTACTTTGTTTATACATTTAACATAAAATTTCTATAAACTGATGGAGATAGTATATATGAACCTAATTAGGATCACAATATAAAACATGCATTTCAAAACTGTTTCCTCAATTCCACTTCCAGCACACACATACAAAGGCACATGGCATAAACCCACACACATTTTATCTGGTTAACTGAAATATGTTTTCAACAAGTTTTAACTTACAATGAGTAGAGAGGGTTGCTAGAAAACTCACGAAATCGCTTAAATTATTCTGTACAATCTTTTAGCTAATATTGACAGTTTTGGCATGTAAAACCAAAACATCCCTTTTCTACCTTAATGGTAGATTAATTTTTAATTCACATAATTCAAGTGGAGGTACACATGTTCAAATTCACCCTCCAGTATGACTGACTGACAATGGAAAACTTCTAATAAGCAGATTTTGACACAGCTTTGGGCCTCTGGAAGAAGGTCTAAAGATATGTAATTAAAAGAAAAAGAAAGAGAAAGAAAGAAAGGAAGGAAGGAAGGAAGGAAGAAAGGAAGGAAGGAAGAAAGAAAGAAATAAAGAAAGGGAATGGAGAGCTGGGGATGACTGAGCATAAGATCTCTCTAATTTAGAAGTTGGCTTAGGAAGTCATCAAGTCTAAAATTTATTATTTAAAAAGGTGCCCTGGAGAACCTTAGGCATAGTTATAGCCAATATTTAATGCAACCAATATATGTAATATATGGTCATTAAGACTATTAAAATGTTCTGGCAGAGGACTCCAACCACTGATTAGCTGGATGGTATCCCCCCGAGTCAGGATATGCATTGGCCTGTTCAATCCTTTGAAAACAAACATTAGAGGGGCACAGTATTCACCTTTCTGAGACAGGTCATTGGCTACTGTCATGTTCGAATCTAAGCCCCACTGCTGCTTGTTTTACTAACAGACATTTCCACTTCTTATACACTTAACAGCCTCATTTTTGTTCTAATATCCATTTGCTCACCTCGTGTGATCAGAATTCTTCCAGAACGAAGGCAAACCAGGTAGCAAGCAGTATTCGTCTTCTTTCCATCTATTCATGTAGAAGTGAACATGTAATCCAGTTTCAACTAATAGGACAGAAGAAATCTGCTAGGGGCTATTGGAAAAGCCTTCTTCACGCCTAAATAGATTGACCAAAGAAGAAATTATTCTATTTCTCCCACTTAACACTGTGGCATTTTTCAACAAAAGGATGAATCTGTAACAGCCATTTTGCAATTAAAAAGAAACTCAGCCTAAGGGGATTACATTAGTAAGAGGCATGAGAACAGAAACTTGGAGAAAACCTTGTCCAAGATGACATCACTGGCTTACAAAATTAACCAAATCTGAAACTATTCTACCTGAACTTTTTTTTTTTCTTTTTCCTTTGGTATGATTGCTTCCTTATTATTGAAGCCATTTTGTTACTTGCAGACAAAACCACTTTACCTGTATAAAATCAAAGGGAAGGATCATGCACAGCAATAGTTTTTAAGATGAATTTTTCAGTTACAAGAAGGCAAAGCTCTTGGGTGGCTCAGTCAGTTAAGCTTCTGACTCTTAGCTTTGACTCAGATCATGATCTCAGGATCCTGCAATCCAGTTCAACATTGGGTTTCCTGCTCAGAATGGAGTCTGTTTGTCCCTATCCCTGTTCCTACCCTCGACTATGACTATCTCTCTCACTCTATCTCTAAAATAAATAGATAAACAAATGAACAAACAAACAAATAAATAAACATTACAAGACGGTACAAAATTATTCACTCTACTTCAAACTGAGATTCCTTTATTCCTAATTCATACACCGAATTGAGGATATACATTGCAAACATGTTGCAGTTACTGAATGACTCAGCCTGGCAAGTTTCCTGCTGCTCTGAGCACCTCTTGTCAAGTATTTATACCAGAAGCACAAGCACATGCCTTCAGCAGATATTTAATTACATATTCATTATTGAAACTAGGGATCATATAAAATATAATGTAAGTCTAAGACATGTTCTCTGCCCTTATGATGCTGACCATCAAGATTAAGAGAAAAAAGCATATATATATATATATAATACACACACACACTCACACATACACACACATACACATATGTGTGTATATATAGAGAGGAGAATATCACAGATAGCATAAAACCAAATGCTAAATAAATGATGTCAAAAATAAATCCCACAAAATAACAAGAGAAAAAAGTAAGTATTATCTTTAGCACTCTGGAGAGGGGATGGAGTTTATATTAGGCCTATTAAGACAAGTAGAATAGGCGATCGTAAAGGAAGAGGAAAATTTTTAAGTGTTGTTATTGAACTCTGCATGGTACTATTAGAGAAGACAGTTACTTAGGTTTGGACAGAAAGTCATGGCCAGCTATCAGGAAGGTCAGAGGCCTGTCCTGGCAGCATTCCACAAGAAGCTGGATTAAACTAGACAGGCCCAGAATGGCAGACACCGTGGCAGAAAACTCCTGACCAAATTAGCAAAAAAAAAAAAAAAAAAAAAAGTGCAAAATCCTGCATTCCTGCCCCAAGAAATCAATATTCTGCCCCCTGGTTCACAACTATCCAAAAAAGAGACAAACTTAACCTCCAGGGGGCGCAGCTCTCTCTTGAGCACACTGACTCTCACACCTCCAGAGTGCCCTTTTCTCTTTAAGTAAACTTTCCCACTTTCATTCTCATCTGCTGTGCTGTGGGTCTGTCCTTGAATTCTCGTGACAAGACCAAGAACCTCCGGGGAGTCCTGGCTGTGGCAAGGCCCCAAGGCCCGTGGTGTCTCCAGTTCACTGCAAATCAGTACCGTGTGGATTGAGAAAGGTACGTTCAGAAGAAATAAAACAGAAGGTTGATGTAAGAAAGGAGTCAACCCTCAGTCTGTTTTTGGAGATTGAGTCTTTTAGGGTTGCTGGGGGGAGGGGGGATGGGAGAGCGTGGTGGGGATATGGACATTGGGGAGGGTATGTGCTATGATGAGTGCTGTGAAATGTATAAACTTGGCGATTCGCATACCTGTACTCCTGGGAATAAAAATATATTGTATGTTTATAAAAAATTTAAAAATTAAGAAAATTATGGAAAACAAAACAAAACAAAAAAGGAGTCAAAAATAAAAGAAACATACAAATTTGGATTAACTCAGGAAGCCTTGAACATCAGGCTAACTAAGAAGTCTGACCTTGAGGGTGCCTAGGTGGCTCAGTGGGTTAAAGCCTCTGCCTTC